>NC_139650.1:10612623-10690123 GCF_964638095.1 Poromitra crassiceps | reverse complement strand
TACACCTGGGCAGCAGCAACGAACGTTTCAGTCAAAGACCTTCCTCAGCGTTGTGCTGTGTCAGGCAAAAAAGACGGCTAAATACAGTCATGCCGGAAGTACAATCAATTAGAAAAATAAAATAAAACATTTTGTGCCTTATACCGAATAGAGGCAAGGCACTATTTAGTAAGAAAAGAAACACATTGAGAATAATACATTTAGAATAATACATAGAAAAGTTAAGAATACAAGTGTTGTATAAAGACCTCCCAAACGGAAGTGCTTCACAATAAGGCTCTGTATATAATGAGCATGATCATACCAGAACTTACAACGGGGCTCTAGTGACAAGTTACTGTAGGAGGTTGGTTAGCCATACATGGAGTAAACAGGCACAGGGGTCCTAATGTTCTCAGTACAATCATAATTACATACTTGAGAATACACCAATAGAAAATAAGAAAAAATATTAAAGAAAACAGCTAAGAAGTAGCTCCTCATTAAGGCCTTTAGGATGTTCTGTATGAAGGGAATGAATCCAAAATGCCTCCCTTTGTAGTAAGGCCCTGTCTCTGTCACCGCCCCTCTTTAAGGGACCAACAGACTCAATCCCCTGGAACCTAAGAGAACACACATCGTGTCCAAATGAATTAAAATGTCTGGCTACAGACGACTTTTCCTCTTTATTTCTAATATTACTTTTATGTTCAGAAATGCGAACTTTAAGTTCCCTCATGGTTTTCCCCACATAACAGAGGCCACAGGGACATTTCAAAAGGTACACCACAAATTTAGTTTTGCAGGAAATCCTACTTTTGATGAAGAATTTCTTACCTGAGTGTGGGTGTAAAAAGGAAGCACCCTTAATCATGGCATTACAGTGAATACAATTGGAACAAGGAAAATTACCGTTAGGTAAATTAGATAAAAAATGGAGGGGGGGTGTGTAGCAGTCCGCCCTAACTAGTACATCTCTCAGATTTTTAGCTCGTTTATGAGCAAACAGAGGAGGTTTAACAAAGGCGTGGCCCACCTGGGGGTCACTACGTAATATGTGCCAGTGTTTTAACACACAGGATTTGATGTCATGGGACACCGGAGAGAAGGTTGTGGCGCAAACCATATTAAAGCTCTGGGCAGAGGAGGCTTTAGGCACCAATAAGTCCTCTCTATTCAAGTTTTTAACCCGCTGGAGGCTGTTATCCAGAACACTGTTACTATAGCCTTTCGCTCTAAAGCGAGCACACAGTTCAGCAGCTTGTTCATCGAAATCGGTGTCTCGATTACAAATTCTTCTGACCCTTAAGAGCTGACTATACGGTAAACCTCTTTTCAGACTGGGGGGATGGTAACTAGTAAAGTCTAAAAAACTGTTTCTATCTGTCTTTTTCCTGTAGACCTTGGTCAAGAGGAGATCAGATTTTTTCACACAAACATCCAGAAAGGACACTGAATCAAGGCTATATTCAAGCGAAAATTTTATAGAAGGTACCGGTAATCTGGAATCAATATATAACTTGAACTCTTCTAATTGGATGAGAGACCCAGTGAAAATAAAGAATACATCATCAATAAAACGGAACCAACACTCAAAAAAGGCCCGAAAGGGGTTATTCTGATGAACAAAGTTATCTTCAAATTTGCCCATGAAAAGATTCGCATAGTTTGGTGAGCACGGGCTCCCCATACTAACCCCCTGGCATTGTAAGTAGTACGCTTTTTCAAACTTAAAATAGTTTCTGTTCAGGATTAATTTGCACAAGTCCACTAGAAAACCAGTAGGGGGTGTAGGGTTCTGTCTTGTGTCCAAATAATATGTAAGAGCTTCCAAACCCTCCGTATGGGGCACATTAGTATACAGACTGTTTACATCCATAGTGCACAAAAAACTGCCTTCAGTGATGTTTTGTATAGAATTTAATTTGTTGAGAAAATCTGTAGTGTCTTTCAGATAAGACGGAAGTAGGTACACCAGTGATTTAATATGTTTATCTAGGTATTGTGAAATCGGTTCTGTAAGGGACTGAGTGCCCGCTACAATGGGCCTGCCAGGTACTGGTTCCACACAACTCTTATGTATTTTAGGAAGAGTGTAAAAAACTGGACGTACCATGTGACCACTTTGAATGCCACGCATGTCGTGTACACGACTCGCGTTCTGGTATTCACGAATTTCACGGTAAAACACGAGCCGACTTGAAGGCAGCATCATTAGTTAGCGCAGTAGAACAAATCAGCTGTGCGATGGAGGGAAAGGACAGGAAAATGACTCCCTCTAACATCATGGAGCTTAATGATCAGGTTTGGGACTATTATAGATCTGTAGAAGGAATCTCTTGGGCTACAGCCCCTCCACAAAGGGAGGTGGGTGCTCTCAGAGGAGGACAGAATACTGGAAACAGTTGAAGTGACTGGAGCACACGAAATCACTGGCAAACGAAATTTAATAAGGTACAAAAATGAACGTTTCAACGCGAGCAGCGTCTTCTTCAGAGTCAAACAGTGGAGACACATTTACAACGATAAAAAAAAAAAGCCTCCACTCCACTGATTTCGTGTGCTCCAGTCACTTTTCTTTCTTGTTGCAAAGTGCAAATCACACAAAGTATATTTGAATGCGAGCCGTACCGTAGCTGCTCCAGTGAAAAGGCCATATTCTTCAGATGTGGATGATCGGCCAACAGAAACGACACAGGGAGCAGTTCCCCATGATAGAAGTGACAGGCTAAAAGCTTCTTCTCTCTGCTGCTCTCTCCTTCTCTCACTTTACCTCCTCTCTCTCTCTCAATTTCTTTTTTTATTCTCTCTCTCTCTTTCTCTCTCTCTCTCCCTCCCTCCGCCTCCCTCTTTCCTCTCTTCAGTACATGTACGAGGGAGTGAAGATCAGTGACCTGGCGGTGGACCTCTCCATCGTGTGGAACGGCAATTTCATCATCGACAATCCCGAGAAGATTAAAGGTGTGCCTCTGCCCATCCATCAGTGCCCGGCTCAGAGAGAAGTGCTAAAGCACTCCTCGCTCCACACGGGGGGATTGACAGGTCATAAAGAGAGAAGTGTTAAAGCACTCCTCGCTCCACACGGGGGGGATTGACAGGTCATAAAGAGAGAAGTGTTAAAGCACTCCTCGCTCCACACGGGGGGGATTGACAGGTCATAAAGAGAGAAGTGTTAAAGCACTCCTCGCTCCACACGGGGGGGATTGACAGGTCATAAAGAGAGAAGTGTTAAAGCACTCCTCGCTCCACACGGGGGGATTGACAGGTCATAAAGAGAGAAGTGTTAAAGCACTCCTCGCTCCACACGGGGGGGATTGACAGGTCATAAAGAGAGAAGTGTTAAAGCACTCCTCGCTCCACACGGGGGGGATTGACAGGTCATAAAGAGAGAAGTGTTAAAGCACTCCTCGCTCCACACGGGGGGGATTGACAGGTCATAAAGAGAGAAGTGTTAAAGCACTCCTCACTCCACACGGGGGGGATTGACAGGTCATAAAGAGAGAAGTGTTAAAGCACTCCTCACTCCACACGGGGGGATTGACAGGTCATAAAGAGAGAAGTGTTAAAGCACTCCTCACTCCACACGGGGGGGATTGACAGGTCATAAAGAGAGAAGTGTTAAAGCACTCCTCACTCCACACGGGGGGGGGATTGACAGGTCATAAAGAGAGAAGTGTTAAAGCACTCCTCACTCCACACGGGGGGGATTGACAGGTCATAAAGAGAGAAGTGTTAAAGCACTCCTCACTCCACACGGGGGGATTGACAGGTCATAAAGAGAGAAGTGTTAAAGCACTCCTCGCTCCACACGGGGGGGATTGACAGGTCATAAAGAGAGAAGTGTTAAAGCACTCCTCACTCCACACGGGGGGATTGACAGGTCATAAAGAGAGAAGTG
This sequence comes from Poromitra crassiceps, assembly GCF_964638095.1. Classification (NCBI taxonomy): domain Eukaryota; kingdom Metazoa; phylum Chordata; class Actinopteri; order Beryciformes; family Melamphaidae; genus Poromitra; species Poromitra crassiceps. The sequence continues at coordinate 10,686,246 of NC_139650.1, read as the reverse complement.
TTAAAGCACTCCTCACTCCACACGGGGGGATTGACAGGTCATAAAGAGCACTTCAAGGCTCCCAAAGGGCCTTGAGAGAAAGTTCACAATAGCGAACGAGTGTTATCAAAACTGGAAGGACACATGGTGAATCTCTTCATGCAGGTGTTGTGTGTTTGGCAGCTGCCATTTTGGGTTGTGCATTCATAACATCCACACAGTCGAGGATAGACACAGTAGGGCTGTGAAGTTGAATCAGTCAGGATTGAAGTAAGCTTTATATGAGCAGATACAGCAGAGAGAACACAGCAGCAAGACACTTCAAAGACAAGTTTATTGGATTATTTGGGCATCCTTATTCCTCATGCTTTGGAGAAGGAATTCACACACACACACACACACACGCACACACACACACACACACACACACACACACACACACACACACACACACACACACACACACACACACACACACACACACACACTCTCTCACACACACACACACACACACACACACACACACACACATGCTATTCATGAGATTGACTGAACGACGTCTTGGCTTTACCTCATCCTATTCAGCTATTTTTGAGATACTGCGAGTACACAAGCAATGTTTGCGAACATCTGATCGGTCGATGGAGGTGCAACAGCACCCCCTGCTGGTCCAAATACAGTAATTAGACCCAGCTCTGGATCTTTGTAGGGTTTCCGTTTACGTAGTAAAGTATGTAAGTGATTAATCAGACTGCCATCCTGTTTTCTTTGATCATTTCAATACAATCCACTAGTGTCATTTCAAATAGCTGGATGTTTTCATTGACCTGATTGACCGCCTATCCCACAGTGCACCTCTACAAGTGCAGCGCTCAGCGGGACAGCTGTGGCATGTGTCTGCGTGCCGACAGGAAGTTCCAGTGTGGCTGGTGCAGCGGTGAGGGCAGATGCACCATGAGGCAGCACTGCTCACCCATCTCCCCCTACGCCAGCCGCTGGCTGCACCTGTCAGCCACCAACGTCAGGTGCACCAACCCACGCATCACTGAGGTCGGTTGGCTTCTTCCTCCGTCGTCCAGTCGGTCAGTCATTCAGACAATCAGTCAGTCAGTAAATCAGTCAGTCAGTCATTCAGTCATTCAATCAGTCAGTCAGTCATTCAATCAGTCAGTCAGTAAATCAGTCAGTCAGTAAATCATTCAGTCAGTCAGTCAGTCATTCAATCAGTCAGTCAGTCATTCAGTCATTCAATCAGTCAGTCAGTCATTCAATCAGTCAGTCATTCAGTCATTCAATCAGTCAGTCATTCAGTCATTCAATCAGTCAGTCAGTCATTCAGTCAATCAGTCAGTCAGTCATTCAGTCAGTCAGTCAGTCATTCAGTCAGTCAGTCATTCAGTCAGTCAGTCACTCAAGCAACCACCGAGCTTAGAAGTAAGCTACAGTGTATTTAAATTATACAAACACCTGTACTTTTATTGCATAAAATGGTATGTTCTCCTTGGTTTTCTAAATACTTAACCGAGTGAATCAGTAGTTTCACGAATAGGGAAGGTTACACACACACACACACACACACACACACACACACACACACACACTCATCTCGTAGTCTCGGGAACTAACAATACAGCAATTGTTGGCTTCAATGGAAGAGGTGAAGCTTCAAGTTTTTGCCCCCTGCCTCTCCAACCCCCTATCACCAATTGGGTACTGTGCCAACACACTTTGTTGGATATCATCTGTAAATATCAGCAACAAATACTCATTCTATCAATGTCACCTGGCAGCTTTCCTGTTGACCTCAGACCGCCTCACATTTCATGTCACATTGTCTGAATTCCGTACAGTCAGTGTTTGACAGCTGAACGGATCAGGATCCTTATGGATCCTTTATGTGGCTCAGTCTCCTGAATGAGGCCCAGTGGGTCAGACACAGAGAAGCAAGGCGCTCGCACTTCAAAGAGCCGCCAGCCTTTCAGGAGGAGAGGAGAGGAGAGGAGAGGGGAGGAGAGGGGAGGAGAGGAGAGGAGAGGGGAGGAGAGGGGAGGAGAGGAGAGGGGAGGAGAGGGGAGGAGAGGAGAGGGGAGGAGAGGGGAGGAGAGGAGGGGAGAGGGGAGGAGAGGGGAGGAGAGGAGAGGGGAGGAGAGGAGAGGAGAGGGGAGGAGAGGAGGAGAGGGGAGGAGAGGGGAGGAGAGGAGAGGAGAGGAGAGGAGGAGAGGGGAGGAGGAGAGGAGAGGAGAGGAGAGGGGAGGGAGTGTTGCTCCAGCATCGGTGCTGCCCGCTCTGCAGGTCCGAAGCTTCCCTGCTGGCATGGCTCGCTTTCCACCGGAACGGTCCTCAATAGCTTTCTCAAAGGCCTGGTGATGCCATGCATAATTTATTGTGCTTTGATTTGAAATATATAATTGTGTATTTCAATGTCTCTTGAATAAACACTATTGAGATTGTGTATTTTGCAGGGTTGAGGTAAACAATACTAATACTGTTTGCTCACTAAAATAGAACTTAGATTTAATAGAAACGGTTATGTGGTGAGTTCTATCAATGTAGGCTTCTGAAGCCAATATGCTGCTATTTGTGAAGCAGCAAACAGCTGATATGTTGTTAATTTTATTTAAAACACAATCTCTGAAAGAGCATTTAAATCATGGGACTCTCCATGGAAACCCATAAAAATGCATTTTATTTATTTATTTTATTTTTTAAGGTTAGCCCTTAAAGTGCTTAGGGTGGTTTAAGTGACCCACCTCAACTATTCAACAGTAGGAAAACCTCTGGGGTACATTACATGAATGAAGAGTTGGACAGTAAACAGTTAAAGGCCGGCTTTACCGTGGGGAATATGAATATATATTCAATCTCACGCCCCTAAGGTTTTCGAATCCGTTGAAATTTTTGAAATTGGTTGTTTCCCGCCAGAGATATCACCAGAAATGCACTCTGTGTGAGGGGGGGGGGTGGTGGAGGGGAGGGGCGGGTGCGGGCACCCGAAATACTACATTTCCCACAATGCACTGGGCTCGCGTGGCCTTCGTTTCCAGGCCCACCCCTCAGGCATTTGGCTGATATCAAACTCCAGTAGGTGGCGGTAATGCACATATATGCTTGCCAACCGCCATAAAAGTCGAAGAAGAAGAAGGCTTCGACATAAAAAGATTTAGTAGAAGAAGAAAAAATTACAAAACATAAAAAAAAAAATTGCCTCCAAATTGCACCAAATTTAAACGGTAGTATATATGTCCGGAGATGTCTTCATAAAAAAAAATTCATGCATTTTAAGGCATTTTTGTAGGAGTTTGATGTTGTGACTAATTCATGTAAAAATTTGTAAAATCGGGTACATTGCTCAGCGTTGATTTCGTTACTTCAACGCACCTACTACTAGATGTAAAATTTGACGAGCTTTCCAATGCCGCCAGTCCCGTGTCTGTCCGTGCTTCCGTTCCAGAGATAATGGTCTCTTTGCAAGGAGCTATGGAAAGCTAACCTAGCTACCATAGGCTAGGCGGTTGAACAAGATGGCTGCCTTTTGCTTTTCTTCGAGACCTCTGAAGGGGCGTGGAGGACCTCTAGAGGCGGGACCACGGCTCACAACACTTGTAGTTCATAGGCGCTCGACTTCCGCAAGGCGGACTCGGGCCAGATGACGTGTAACGCGTCGGCTGGCCCGAAAAATATGTGAGAGATGGTTGATAGGTCAGGCAGGGAAGCACCAATTTCAAAAATTTCAACGGATTCGAAAACCTTAGGGGCGTGAGATTTAATATATATTCATATTCCCCACGGTAAAGCCGTCCTTTAACAACAAAGTTTTTTGAGCAATGAAATGGGGGGGGGGGGGGTTTACAGACTGTTTTTATGTAGCTGTGGTCATGGAGGAACCTCAGTCACATGGCGGTGGACAACACTGACTGAGTGATGTGTGATATTTCATAAAAGCTCATTATCGGCTTTAAAAAAAAAAAGTGCATTACAAATGTGGCGTCAATTGTCGTCGATCGTCTTACTATCTTCCCTAATTATCTTCCCATCTTCCCTTTGTCTTTGTGATGCAGGTGAGCCCAGTGGCCGGGCCTGTGGAGGGGGGCACCCTGGTCACCATCCAGGGCCTGAACCTGGGCCTGTCCTTCTCCGAGCTGGAGGGGAACGTGGAGGTGGGCGGGGTGCAGTGCACGCCCCACGAGGAGGGATACATCACCGCAGAGCAGTAAGAGAGACCCCCCCTCTCCCAACGCAGACACACACACACACACACAGACACACACACACACACACAGACACACACACAGACACACACACACACACACACACACACACTGTACAGTGCATAGAGCCAAAGCAAGAGACAGTCTTTGTCGTCGTCGTCGTTATTATGAGTCCGTGGGACACAGCTGTAATTGAAATGCGCCGCGTGCTGCAGACTGGAGGAGGGACAATCTGTTAGCCATGTGTTCCTCTCAGCGTGCGATGCGATTGGGCCGTGGCCGCAGGGACTTTATTTATATGCTTGTAAAAAAAAAAAAGCACAGAAGAGAAGATGCCAGCAGAAAATTGGAAAACTCTGGTGATGTATGGAGAGAAGAAGAAGGTCTGGGCAGGGAGGATTCATTGCGAGCACTTATCGTAGCGGAGAGCGGAGAGCCTCTTCCGCTGAGCAGTGCATTCAGCGCTTACGACGACCGTGCGTTAAAACATAGCTTTACAGCTGTTACGACCATTAATTCCAGCGTGGGGTCAGTCGCTATAATGACTTATTCATGGCGCACTTTATCTTATTGACCTGACAAGGCGATGCTGATTTATTGAAGAAACCCCGTCTGTTGTCATGGTAACGGGGAGGTAATGGTGGGTGGCGCGATGGTGCCCGGAGACGGGGAGGCAGTAGTTTATCATGCGTGTTATATTGCTGTTATAGGTTTCCCATTAGGGACAGAGAGGGCCTTCAGTATTGACCCACAACTTGGATGAGAGTCTGCCTCAATCACATCGGCCAGGAGAGGCCATTTTCCCAACTGATACCAAATGTGATACAGTAGAGTTATTATGCTGTGTGTGTGTGTGTGTGTGTGTGTGTGTGTGTGTGTGTGTGCGTGTGTGTGCATGCGTGTGTGTGTGCGTGTGCGTGCGTGTGTGTGTGTGTGTGTGTGTGTGTGTGTGTGCATGTGTGTTATTGCTCGCCGGTCTGTTCCTATGCCTGCATGTTCATCCTTCGAACGTGACCTCACATTCCATTTCAATTCAGTCTGGCCGCCCGCATTGATTTCAGTGGGCGGGAGTACTTGCCTCGACAGACAGCTCCTTCAGCCAATCAGCGTCGCCGAATCCAATCCAAATCCACTCGCGTTTTTTTTCCGTCTTTTTTGTCGTTTTGTTTTTGTTTTTCCGCTGAGAAACTCTGTCTCATACTGTACTTGTACATACTTGTTTAGATAGATAGATATTTTATTCAAGTGTCATGCACACAGGGGGCCCAGCCCGCATGGGCTTATAAGACACTAAAAACAACAATCTTGCATGGTGTGTAAACAATTCAACACAAACATACAGTATGTATGCATATATATACATATACACACAGTATGTATGCATATACATACTGTATACATACTAGCATACATACATATGCACGAACATATACACATTATAGAACTCAAATCAAATATACAGCAGATTTTTTCTCTTTCCCCAGGCTTTAGAAATAAAATTGGCTCTATGGAATGCTCCCTTTCTAAAACATAATTCGAGTTTTTTGTAATCGTCCAAATAAAATAAATCATTATATAATAACATGCTCATTTTCTCAAAAAGCACATGTCTAAATTCATCATACAGAGGACAGAAGATCATAAAATGAATCTAATTTTCAATCTGTTCTAGATCACAGAACAGGCAAAGTCTCTGATCCTCAGGTACACCGCTAAACCTGCCTGTCTCTATGGCAAGAGGCAAGGTACCTGAGCGTAGCTGGGCCACAGAGAGATCTTTGTGTTTTGGGTAGATTTTGTTCAACATATTTTTCTACTTCATAAGTATTTTTTATAAGACAATAAGTTCTTAATTTAGGTGTTGTTTTGTTTAATTGTTTAATTGTTGTTGTTGAGTCTATTTCTGTAATAACTGCACTTATGGCTGTGTTGACTCTACCAATGTTAACGTTAATGCTCGTTGCTTCGGCATCCCTGATTGGCCGGGTTACGTTGTCAACTATGGCGCACAGTCCCCGATTGGCCCGGTTACATTCTAATTTCTGGAAATCTCTGGAGTGACCGGGTGAAGGTCACATGATCAGGATGGTTTTCACGGTAACAGGCTATGTACATTCACCCCTGGCCGTGTGTGTGTGTGTGCGTGCGTGCGTGCGTGTGTGTGTGTGTGTGTGTGTGTGTGTGTGTGTGTGTGTGTGTGTGTGTGTGTGTGTGTGTGCGTGCGTGCGTGCGTGCGTGCGTGCGTGCGTGCGTGCGTGCGTGCGTGCGTGCGTGTGTTCTCTGACAGGATTGTATGTGAGATGGCTGCAGCACCTGAGGGCAGCGCGCCCGGTCCGGTCCAGCTGTGTGTTGGTGAATGCAGACCTGAGCTCCGCACGCAGTCCACCCAACTCTACTCCTTTGTGGTAAGTCCAACTCTTTTCTGCGTCCAGATCTTCTGAAACACCAGGGAAGTGTGGAAAGTACCAGGGTTCCCACGGGTTCTTGAAGTCTTTAAAAATGTGTCAAAAAAAAGTGTTGGAAAATAGACATGGATCAATGAAAATGCTTGAATTTATATATTTTGTGCAAGAATAGAAATTGAAGTTCTTTAGATTTTTTTTAACTTAATGTTAGTAAATAGGTTGAACACAGCACAGTTGAAATGTGTTCAAACATTCAACCTCTCTCTCTTGTTACGTGTTGTCTGTGAGCTTCTATAAAGCCTGCTAGTTCTCATTATGAACATTCTCATTGTTGTAACGGTAATGAACCTTGATCCGTGTGTCAAGCTACATGATGCTGTGTTGGGTCATGGAACTTTAGGGAATTGGGCCTGGAAAGTCCTTGAATTTGATGTTTCAGAAGCTGTGGGAACCCTGTCTTTCTATGAAGTGCTGTACTGTAGGCTGACCAGGTGACTCCAGGTGAAAGCTAGGATCCCTCATGTTCTATTCAAACTGCTTCAGGCATGAACTGGAGACGAAGAACGACGGGGAGGAGATGAGTTAAAGAGGGGAGGATATGAGTTAAAGAGGAACTGGAGATGAAGGGGAGGAGATGAGTTAAAGAGGGGAGGAGATGAATGGTAAATGGCCTGCATTTATATAGCGCTTTTATCCAAAGCGCTTTACAATCAGTAGATAGTCTACATTCACCCATTCATACACCGATGGCGGCAGGCTGCCACGCAGGGTGCCTACACACCATCGGGAGCAAGGAGGGTTAAGTGTCTTGCCCAAGGACACAGCGACAGCAGCTGGGAGGGAGCGGGGATCGAGCCGCCAACCCTTGCGTCATTGGCCGACCCGCTCTACCTCCTGAGCTAAAGCCGCCCGATGAGTTAAAGAGGGGAGGAGATTTAAAGAGGGGAGGAGATGAGTTAAAGAGGAACTGGAGATGAAGATGATGGGGAGGAGATGAGTTAACTCATTCATGGCCAGTTTAGGACTGCCAATATTTAGCACAGGCCAAAGATTTTTATAATTGTTGGTCATCTTTCAAGACCCACAGTAAATTATCTATTAGCACCAAAGTGATTTGCAATACCTCAAAATGAAGATGTACGTCTCTGGGTTCACCAGGAAAAAAAAAGTGAGCTTTTAGCATGTTCTGTACTCTACTTATAGCCATTTATATACACCCTGTTTTCACCAAAAAGGTCTCTCTGAGAAGACAAACAGGAGAAAAGGCCATTTTTGTAAACGACACAATCTCAGGCAGAACTCGCTCTCAATTCTTTTATTTTGAACTGTATTGACATCAGACATGTAAATATTATTCATTATGACACAAATGACAAAAAAAAAAATATATATATATATATATATAATGTATATATATACATGAAGTGCTTTTTTTTACATTCAACAATACAGTTTACTCAGTGTGAGTGAGTGTGCAGACAGACAGACAGACAGACAGACACACACACACACACACACACACACACACACACACACACACACACACACACACGATCCCCCTTTTATCTTCGTTACGTTGTTTCCGGGTCTGAGTACTGCTGGCGTCTGCTGCTGTGACTGCCGCTTCTGCCCGCCTTATTGTTAGCTGTTCATGTGTTTATTTTGTTTTGTTCTGGTCCACCCGTCCTCGTCCATGTCTCCCTGTCCTATCCTCCCTGCCGTTTGATCGTTCTCGTTTTCCCCTCGGCTATTCAACACGTCCTCACCACCCTCTGGATTACCCGTCAAACTGATCCATCATTTCCTCATTCCTCACATCTCTGGATTACTTTCTCGCTCTGCCCTACAGCAAGGCGACCAGTGCAGCGCGCCGAGGGGCGTTTCAATGGCGTTTCTCCTCTCTACAAGGAAGCGCGTTTCTCTGTTTTCTGTTTTTCCTCCTGCTCATTACAACAGCTGCGGTATGTGTTTGATCGCGTGTTGTCGGCTTGCCTTTGAGGCTAGGGACCTGATAACATGTCACAGGCTGGGGAAGTCTTTGAACTACGCGCTGCCCTAATAAAAACAAAAACACGTCAAACACGTCATTGGCCCTCTGGGCTATTCCTGATAACACGTCAAAGACGTCTTTGGCCATGAATGAGTTAAAGAGGAACTGGAGATGAAGATGATGGGGAGGAGATGAGTTAAAGAGGGGAGGAGATGAGTTAAAGAGGGGAGGAGGTGAGTTAAAGAGGGGAGGAGAGGAGTTAAAGAGGGGAGGAGATGAGTTAAATAGGGGAGGAGATGAGTTAAAGAGGGGAGGAGGTGAGTTAAAGAGGAGGTTTCAAGTTGAGATCAGTGAGAAGTGGCTTGGATGAGGAAGGTGTTTGTAATGGTTTTACACTGTGTGCATCACTTTCACTTTAGGGTTAATGAATAGAGAGGAAACACTTAGAGCTGTACTGCAGCTTTAGGGTTAATGAATAGAGAGGAAACACTAAGAGCTGTACGGCAGCTTTAGGGTTAATGAATAGAGAGGAAACACTAAGAGCTGTACTGCAGCTTTAGGGTTAATGAATAGAGAGGAAACACTAAGAGCTGTACGGCAGCTTTAGGGTTAATGAATAGAGAGGAAACACTAAGAGCTGTACTGCAGCTTTAGGGTTAATGAATAGAGAGGAAACACTAAGAGCTGTACGGCAGCTTTAGGGTTAATGAATAGAGAGGAAACACTAAGAGCTGTACTGCAGCTTTAGGGTTAATGAATAGAGAGGAAACACTAAGAGCTGTACTGCAGCTTTAGGGTTAATGAATAGAGAGGAAACACTTAGAGCTGTACGGCAGCTTTAGGGTTAATGAATAGAGAGGAAACACTAAGAGCTGTACTGCAGCTTTAGGGTTAATGAATAGAGAGGAAACACTAAGAGCTGTACGGCAGCTTTAGGGTTAATGAATAGAGAGGAAACACTAAGAGCTGTACTGCAGCTTTAGGGTTAATGAATAGAGAGGAAACACTAAGAGCTGTACGGCAGCTTTAGGGTTAATGAATAGAGAGGAAACACTAAGAGCTGTACTGCAGCTTTAGGGTTAATGAATAGAGAGGAAACACTTAGAGCTGTACGGCAGCTTTAGGGTTAATGAATAGAGAGGAAACGCTTAGAGCTGTACTGCAGCCAAGACACATTTCTGTTTGTGTGAAGATGCACTTCTTCTTTTTTATATCCTTGCTGATGTGTGGATCTACTTCATTAAACCCATTTGATTTGAAATCAAATCTTTCATGTCATATTAGATTGCAGCAAGCCAAGGGTTTGCAGTGGCAAGAACACATCTCCATGTTGTAACGGGGAAGGGTGGGGGTCATTACCCGGACACACCTCCAGGGGGGCGTCATTACACATGGCACCCATCACTCCCCTCATGGTGTAACATGCCTTCTCATTAGGGATGTTCATTTTGAAAATTTTCCAAAATCGATAATCGCTGAATATTAACGATCAATTATCGATCATCGATTTTATTAATACTTAGAAAATTTTCAATATTTTTTTTTTTTTTTTTTTTTTTTTTTTTTACAAAATGAATGCCTATGGCAGAAAATACGAAAGACAACGTGTTCTCCTCAATGAACTCTTTATTTCAATGTGTCTCCTCTCCAACACTGCTGTCCCCGGCGCATGCCGGTGTGAATTTCCCATGTTTAAAACAGTTTTGTTGGCACAAAGGCCCGTGCCCAGCCAGAAAACTAGAGACTATATGAAGCTCCACCTCACGTTAGTCGGCTGTGCAATGGAGTGGGGCGAGGAGGAACGAATTCCACCCAAACCTAGTCCACAAAAAAAAAAAAAAAAAAAAAAAAAAAAAAAAAAAAAAAAAAATTAATAATTAAAAAATCGATCCAAATGCCACAGGATCGATTCCAATCCTTAACGATCGATTATCGATTTTCGATAATTGATGAACATCCCTACTTCTCATAACAGCATGCTGTGTAAGCTAACATGCTGTGTAAGCTAACATGCTGTGTAAGCTAACATGCTGTGGAAGCTAACATGCTGTGTAAGCTAACATGCTGTGGAAGCTAACATGAACGCTGCAGAGTTGGTGTGAAGAAGAACAGTAACACGAGACCATGTTCAGATAAACTCTGGGTGAGTGAGAGCAGTGCTCCTCAAACTTCTTCACCTCAAGGACCCCTAAACTGACCCAAATTAGACCACGGACCCCATCTGATAAGATTTTGTCCCAGGCTCTCCCCCATCTGATAAGATGTTTGCTTTATAGATGTTTTATTACAGAAAGTGTATGAAACCCATGACCAAAATACTCATACATTCTGTCATTGTGTTACTTATGGATGGAATTATGGTGAATATAAATGATCCCCCTTTTTGCTGGGGATCCCCCTGGAGCTCCCACAAGGAGCCCCAGACCTCACTTTCAGAATCAATGATTAGAGCACAATTTACTTCAACATTATGTTCATGAACACATTGCCTCTGAGCATGCTGGGAAAACCTCACTTACCCCCAACACGCTACAATATAATATAATATAATTATATTATATTATATTATATTATATTATTTTATTTTATTTTATTTTATTTTATTTTATTTTATTTTATTATATTATATTTTCAAAGAAGCTCTTTGGCCCTCCTTTTTCATATTAATTCTTCTTCTGCCAGTTTTACGGTGCCTTACAGAATCAGACAATTAACAAGACGGTGTAGCCTGTGTATGACCCGTGTCGAATGAAACATTCATGAATGCTGGTCCTCCGCAGACCCCTTCGATGCTGGCGCTGACCCCAGGCAGAGGACCAGAGTCTGGGGGCACCAAGGTCACCATTGTCGGGGAGAACCTGGGCGCTGGCAGCACCGTCAATGTCCTCTTTGGTAATCAAACCTGTGAGCTGTACAGGTGAGTGCAATACTGCTTTACCCTCCTATTCATAAGGTAAATGTAACACTGTCTCTCCCACACAGTGGTCGCTACATAGCCTTCTGTAGTCTCTTTATCAAACTCTATTTAAAGAGTTTGTACAAGCGCTATTTGCTCTTTGCGCTTTCGCACTGGTTTGCGCGCCTTCCCTGCAGGAGCAGCAGTCCTCCTCCTCGCGCAAGTGTCAATTTGCGTTCCACTTGCGCGAGGAGGAGGACGTGTTATGCCGAGTTTTGCACCCCGAACAACTCTTCATAACGCTAGTTTTGAAGAGAGGTTGTGCGACAGGTTCCGCCGTCCATGTGTGGAACACCAGACCGTGTTCCACCGTGGAACCGTGTCGGCGTCCGCGTGCCCGGTGCCAGTCCGCAGGTGTCAGTGGAACCACGGAACCACAGAAAGTATGTCCTTGAATCCGTCCGTTGGTGTTTCCCACCAGGAGGACCGTGTCGGAGATCGTGTGCTTCTCTGCGCCGTCCATGAGCGGTGCCGGGCCGGTGCGGGTCAGTCTGAGCGTGGACCGGGCCCAGCTTCCTGGAAGTCTGGCCTTTGAGTACATAGAGGACCCCACAGTCCAGCGCATCGAGCCCCAGTGGAGCATCACCAGGTAACACAATACACTGCCGTCTGTCTGTCTATCAGAGCACTATGATGGACCTGCGACCTGTTCAGGGTGCTTCCCTGCCTACCGCCCCAATACATGCTGGGATAGGCTCCAGCTCACTGTGACCCTAAAATGGATGAAAAGTGGGTAAAGAATGAAAGTTGCCAGGTGTTTGGGGGGTGTGACACACAGGAGTGCTTTTACGGTGTATCTACAGTATGTATCACATGATCGGTCAGGTGACCCCTGCAAGGGTATTTGAGGGGTGTGCCTTTGCACTTGTCTCATGTCGGAGGAAGGGCTTTGCCCCGAAACGTCACACGCTTGTGGTCACTTGCACTTCTGTCCTGCACCTTGAGCGTTTGGATGTGCGTGCCTTTTTTTACCTTTTTACACATGAGTGCTGTAATGCCTAGTTACCGGTATTAAAGGCCCTAAAGGAGACATGCACCCTGGCCCTCAGCCTGGAGACAGAGACATGCACCCTGGCCTTCAGCCTGGAGACAGAGACATGCACCCTGGCCTTCAGCCTGGAGACAGAGACATGCACCCTGGCCTTCAGCCTGGAGACAGAGACATGCACCCTGGCCTTCAGCCTGGAGACAGAGACATGCACCCTGGCCCTCAGCCTGGAGACAGAGACATGCACCCTGGCCCTCAGCCTGGAGACAGAGACATGCACCCTGGTCCTCAGCCTAGAGACAGAGACATGCACCCTGGCCCTCAGCCTAGAGACAGAGACATGCACCCTGGCCCTCAGCCTGGAGACAGAGACATGCACCCTGGCCCTCAGCCTAGAGACAGAGACATGCACCCTGGCCCTCAGCCTAGAGACAGATACATGCACCCTGGCCTTCCGCCTGGAGACAGAGACATGCACCCTGGCCCTCAGCCTAGAGACAGAGACATGCACCCTGGCCCTCAGCCTAGAGACAGATACATGCACCCTGGCCTTCCGCCTGGAGACAGAGACATGCACCCTGGCCCTCATCCTAGAGACAGGAGGTTCAGAGAGACATGCACCCTGGCCCTCAGCCTGGAGACAGAGACATGCACCCTGGGCCTCAGCCTAGAGACAGAGACATGCACCCTGGCTCTCAGCCTAGAGACAGAGACATGCACCCTGGCTCTCAGCCTAGAGACAGAGAGATGCACCCTGGCCCTCAGCCTGGAGACAGAGACATGCACCCTGGTCCTCAGCCTAGAGACAGAGACATGCACCCTGGCCCTCAGCCTAGAGACAAAGACATGCGCCCTGGCCCTCAGCCTAGAGACAGGAGGTTCAGAGAGACATGCACGCTGGCCCTCAGCCTAGAGACAGAGACATGCACCCTGGCCCTCAGCCTAGAGACAGAGACATGCACCCTGGCCCTCAGCCTGGAGACAGAGACATGCACCCTGGTCCTCAGCCTGGAGACAAAGACATGCGCCCTGGCCCTCAGCCTAGAGACAGGAGGTTCAGAGAGACATGCACGCTGGCCCTCAGCCTAGAGACAGAGACATGCACCCTGGCCCTCAGCCTAGAGACAGAGACATGCACCCTGGCCCTCAGCCTGGAGACAGAGACATGCACCCTGGTCCTCAGCCTAGAGACAGAGACATGCACCCTGGCCCTCAGCCTAGAAACAGAGACATGCGCCCTGGCCCTCAGCCTAGAGACAGGAGGTTCAGAGAGACATGCACGCTGGCCCTCAGCCTAGAGACAGAGACATGCGCCCTGGCCCTCAGCCTAGAGACAGGAGGTTCAGAGAGACATGCACGCTGGCCCTCAGCCTAGAGACAGAGACATGCACCCTGGCCCTCAGCCTACAGACAGAGACATGCGCCCTGGCCCTCAGCCTGGAGACAGAGACATGCACCCTGGCCCTCAGCCTAGAGACAGAGACATGCACCCTGGCCCTCAGCCTAGAGACAGAGACATGCACCCTGGCCCTCAGCCTGGAGACAGAGACATGCACCCTGGTCCTCAGCCTAGAGACAGAGACATGCACCCTGGCCCTCAGCCTGGAGACAGAGACATGCACCCTGGTCCTCAGCCTAGAGACAGAGACATGCACCCTGGCCCTCAGCCTGGAGACAGAGACATGCACCCTGGCCCTCAGCCTAGAGACAAAGACATGCGCCCTGGCCCTCAGCCTAGAGACAGGAGGTTCAGAGAGACATGCACGCTGGCCCTCAGCCTAGAGACAGAGACATGCACCCTGGCCCTCAGCCTAGAGACAGAGACATGCACCCTGGCCCTCAGCCTGGAGACAGAGACATGCACCCTGGTCCTCAGCCTAGAGACAGAGACATGCACCCTGGCCCTCAGCCTAGAGACAGAGACATGCGCCCTGGCCCTCAGCCTAGAGACAGGAGGTTCAGAGAGACATGCACGCTGGCCCTCAGCCTAGAGACAGAGACATGCGCCCTGGCCCTCAGCCTAGAGACAGGAGGTTCAGAGAGACATGCACGCTGGCCCTCAGCCTAGAGACAGAGACATGCACCCTGGCCCTCAGCCTAGAGACAGAGACATGCACCCTGGCCCTCAGCCTAGAGACAGAGACATGCACCCTGGCCCTCAGCCTACAGACAGAGACATGCACCCTGGCCCTCAGCCTGGAGACAGGAGGTTCAGAGAGACATGCACCCTGGCTCTCAGCCTAAATGGTAAATGGTAAATGGACTGCATTTATATAGCGCTTTTATCCAAAGTGCTTTACAATGTGCCTACATTCAGCCATTCACCCACCGAGGGCGGCCAGCTGCCACGCAGGGTGCTGGCACAGCCATCGGGAGCAATTTGGGGTTCAGTGTCTTGCCCACTACGACATGCGGACTGGAGGAGCCGGGGATCGAACCACCAACCTTCCGATTAGTGGACGACCTGCTCTACCTCCTGAGCCACAGCCGCCCCACAGCCTAGAGACATGCACCCTGGCCCTCAGCCTGGAGACAGAGACATGCACCCTGGCCCTCAGCCTGGAGACAGAGACATGCACCCTGGCCCTCAGCCTCGAGCCGAGACAGGAGGAGCTTTATGGAGCTGCAATCAGAGCTGTCATCTTGGGTGTCACAGTCCCACCATGTGGCCCCATCAGCTCAGGTAGCCTTTGAAGTGTGAGAGGGATCATCTCTCTCTCTCTCTCTCTCTCTCTCTCTCTCTCAAGCTGACTACACTGCCCTTTTTTCTTCTCTTCTCTTTTTTTACCCCACGTCTCCCTCTCTTTTTCTCACTCTCCTCCTCAGTCTCTCTATCTCTCTCTCTCTCTCTCTCTCTCTCTCTCTCTCTCTCTCTCTCTCTCTAGCCGTCTCGTTCTACTTTCCAACTCCACACTCCACACACTAAAGCTTCCCTGAGCTCAGTCTCAGCGCAGCACAGCTGATGCAAAGTCTATCTACAGCCTGTTGTTTCTTTCCATCACATCTAACAGAGCCACGTCAACACAGGCACCACCTGCTATATGCCAGCCTCACCGCACTCATGGAGGAATATCAAGTAGCCACCAGCTGGTTCACGCGTTTGATCGGACTCTTCTATCCAGTAACAAAGAGTTAGCTGCCATGCTAGCTCGCTCCCCAAACACACTGTATGCTTTCATGCTTTAATGCACTTCCTGTGGAAATTGTTTGGTTTGCAACTGAAACCGATTGATTTCTCTGCAGTCGTCACTCCACTGAAAATTATGATGAAACTGCAGTTTGTGTTGTTTGTCACATAAGTGTGTGTGTGTGTGTGTGTGTGTGTGTGTGTGTGTGTGTGTGTGTGTGTGTGTGTGTGGTGTGGTGTGTGTGTGTGTGTGTGTGTGTGTGTGTGTGTCAGAGATGGGAAGTTATAAGTACAAATACTTTGCTACTGTAGCCTACTTAAGTAGGATTTTCA
Organism: Poromitra crassiceps; assembly: GCF_964638095.1. Classification (NCBI taxonomy): domain Eukaryota; kingdom Metazoa; phylum Chordata; class Actinopteri; order Beryciformes; family Melamphaidae; genus Poromitra; species Poromitra crassiceps. The sequence continues at coordinate 10,670,260 of NC_139650.1, read as the reverse complement.
GGTATCTGTACTTTACAGAGTATTTATTTTTATGGCAACTTTTTACTTTTACTCCCTACATTTTAACAGAAATATCTGTACTTTCTACTCCTTACATTTTCAAAACAGGCTAGTTATAATGCACAACAGGCGTGGCCGATGATGTCACAAATAAATCTTGGATGATGATGTCACAGATGATGTCATCAGTGATGTCACTCGAGCAATTGCATGTCAAGCGTAGGAATGTCATCAGTGTGTGAGTGATGTCATCAGAGAGGCGGGCACGGTGGCGCAGTGGTAGCGCTGTCGCCTCACAGGTAGAAAGGTCCTGGGTTCGATTCCCGCCGGGATGCTGTGGGCGCTGAGGGTGTGCTCCTCCCATGTCCCCAGCGCCCACTGCCCAGGTGGGCTATCTCGTCGAAAGGCGTTTTCTGTGTGCAGTTAGCATGTTCTCCCCGTGCTCCCCTGGGTTTCCTCCATAACATCAGAAGATCGTCATTGTGTGTGTGTGTGTGTGTGTGTGCATGCCACGGTGTTTGTGACAAATAAAGATTCTCATCATGTACGATCATTTGATCATTTTGTGACACTTAGTTGTAATCAATATACTAATGGATCCTATGTCTGTCTTTACATGTCTTCTCACAACATCTTTGCAGCCAATCATTCATGTCCCCTTGGACAAAATCATTTTAGTTCTGTGGAAATGAGGGTTGGCACGATGGACGATGGCATCGACCATCGTGATGGGCCGACCCCCCATCGACCTCTGAGCCTTCTACATCGGATCATCGTAATTAATTATCTGTTCTAATTACATTTTGGCCGTTTTAATAATAAAAAATACCAAGTCCACTTACCGTGACGTGTGGGGGACGCACCGGCGGCATTAAACGAGCGCACCCAGTTCAGACTCAGGGAAGCCTCCTCCTCCCCCTCCTCCGCTCCACTGCTTCTCTGCACTGGGTGTGCTTGTTTAATGTCGCCGGGGCGTCCCCCGCGCGTGAGAAGTCAGTTGTTTTGTTGTGAAAACTTTTAAGACAAAGAAGAAACTTCACGTTCTTTCCTGTTTTCAACCCAAAGTGAGTACAAGTCTTCAACTGTGAATTTAACTCGCCTGTTTCCAAAGTGAACGTTGAAGTCGCTCCATTACATACGATACAGCACTACCAGCAATATTGAACGGCGCAAAACAAATAACGTTAACGTTACAGATCCTGATCAACAACGTGTGTGCTGGCAGAAAACTGACAGAATTACTGGCGGATATATAACGTTAGATTCGCGTGGGCTTTTGAACCTAATGAGAGAGTTGAGGAGCCTGGAGAGAGTTGAGAGAGAAATACAGCAGTAGCTGCTGCTGCTGCCGCTGCTTGAGTGGCCTGGCTCTGTGCAGGAGTAGTAGCCTGCCTGTCGGTCTCATGAAGAGCTCAGCTGTCCTGCTGTTAACGTGCATTGCAGCGGCGGATGGCATCAATGAAGATGCCATCGACAATCACGATGTTTGACTGTGAAACAATCACGATGGGTATTTCGGGTATATCGCACAACCCTAGTGGAAATACTTACTGGTGTAAAATGTACTTTAACAGTAAAAAGCAACTCTAAAATTGCCTAAGTGGGGGGCGGTGGGGTGGTTAGTCACAATTTTGCGGGCTGTGTCTGTTTGTGACATCATCAGTGATGTCATAAATCAGGGATTGTGATGTCATCAGTGATGTCATAAATCCTTCTGGGTTTGAAGCTATATAAGTGGTGGAGAACGCATGCCGGAAAGAAGAAGCCACTGCTCGCGTACGATAATTTCCCTCCAAAAACGATCATTTTGACCCTCAGGTAATTCAACATTTGCCACCTGGCAACACTGATAATACCTTCTGTTTGAGACACAGCATACAAGTCAGTGTGGTACAGTGACACATCTGAAGGAATGGCTGTTCAAGCAGGACATGATGACACACAGCTCTATGATGCCGCCTGTGCAGGAGACCTGGACACACTGAGGAGCCTGCTGCAAGAAGACCACTTCAGAAGGCAGATCAATGAGCAGTGTATTTATGAGGGGTGGACCCCTCTGGGGTACGCAGCCTGCTCGGGTCATGCTGCCTGTGTGGACTACCTGATCACACAAGGAGCACAGGTAGACCTAGCTGACAAGGATAACTGGACACCTATCAACTGTGCTGCGCTCGAAGGTCACCTGGACTGTGTCCGGATCCTCCTGGAAGCCGGGGCCGACCCTAACAGATGCATAGGCGGCTCACGCACCCCTCTCTACATCAGTGCTGCACACAACCACCTGGACTGTGTCCGGATCCTCCTGGAAGCCGGGGCCGACCCTAACAGATGCATAGGCGGCTCATACACCCCTCTCTACTTCAGTGCTGCACACAACCAGCTGGACTGTGTCCGGATCCTCCTGGAAGCCGGGGCCGACCCTAACAGAAGCATAGACGGCTCATGCACCCCTCTCTACTTCAGTGCTGCACACAACCACCTGGAATGCTTCCGCCTGCTGCTCCAGGCTGCTGGCGTTCTGACCCGTGACGTGGCTTCTCTCCTGCTGGAGGAGGTGCTGCTTAACAGGTGCAACATGGCCTTCGTCCAGCTGCTGCTGGACCACGGTGCTGACCCGGCCCTGGTGACCACAAAGCAGGCACTGCTGGAGGAGAGGGCGGATCCCGACGCTCTCAGGGTCTTTCTGGAGGCCAAGAGATGTCCTCACAGTCTGGCCCACGTGTGTCGGATCCGGATCCGCCAAGCACTGGGCACACATGGCCTGAACCAAGTCCACTCCCTACCACTAACACAAGTGATGAAGGACTTCGTGCTCCACCAAAACTGACTTGAAGGGCTGTCAGTTGATTTATTTAATTTCCTAGATTTAGTTCTTCAGTGACTGTGTTCCAAACAAATCCAGGACCAGAGACTATATACCATCAGCATAACACCACCTGTAGCCAATCCTACTACTTGGAGAGCGTTAATTGGAGTGTGTCCGTGTGTGCTCGGTTCATTGTTTCCAGAGTCCCCACCCCAGAAATTGTGTTTATCTTAATATGACGTGAGGTTCAGTTAGCTTTAAAAAAATACTTTTTACTTTTATACATGATTACATTTCAGAGCCTGTAATTCTTTACTTTTACTTGATTAAACAAGTTGAATCAGTACTTCTACTTCAGAGTCTTTATTTAGACAAGTAACTGTCATCAGTGTGTGAGTGATGTCATCAGAGAGGCGGGCACGGTGGTAGCGCCGTCGCCTCACAGGTAGAAAGGTCCTGGGTTCGATTCCCGCCGGCGGCCGGGGCACTGAGGGTGTGCTCCTCCCATGTCCCCAGTGCCCACTGCCCAGGTGGGCTATCTCGTCGAAAGGGCTTTTCTGTGTGCAGTTAGCATGTTCTCCCCGTGCTCCCCTGGGTTTCCTCCATAACATGCAGAAGATCGTCGTCGTGTGTGTGTGTGTGTGTGCATGCCACGGTGTTTGTGACAAATAAAGATTCTCATCATGTACGATCATTTGATCATTTTGTGACACTTAGTTGTAATCAATATACTAATGGATCCTATGTCTGTCTTTACATGTCTTCTCACAACATCTTTGCAGCCAATCATGCATTCATGTCCCCTTGGACAAAATTATTTTAGTTCTGTGGAAATGAGGGTTGGCACGATGGACGATGTCATCGACCATCGTGATGGGCCGACCCCCCCATCGACCTCTGAGCCTTCTACATCGGATCATCGTAATTAATTATCGGTTTAAAAAATTACATTTTGGCCGTTTTAATAATAAAAACCAAGTCCACTTACGAGCGCACCCAGTTCAGACTCAGGGAAGCCTCCTCCTCCCCCTCCTCCGCTCCACTGCTTCTCTGCACTGGGTGTGCTTGTTTAATGTCGCCGGGGCGTCCCCCGCGCATGAGAAGTCAGTTGTTTTGTTGTGAAAACTTTTTAAGACAAAGAAGAAACTTCACGTTCTTTCCTGTTTTCAACCCAAAGTGAGTACAAGTCTTCAACTGTGAATTTAACTCGCCTGTTTCCAAAGTGAACGTTGAAGTCGCTCCATTACATACGATACAGCACTACCAGCAGAGATGGGCGAAAATACATCATAAAGTATTTTGATACAAATTACAAATACTTGCTCAAAAAATGTATCACAATACAAATACAAAATACTTGTCTGAAAATGTATTTGAGATACAAATACGTATTTTGTATTTTGAAAATACATGAAAATACATTTTATAAAAACTTATAAAGAGCTGCAACAATTAGTCAATTAATAGATGAATTGCCAAATATTAAATTAATTGCCTATTTTGATGATCTATTAATCATTTAGAGACATTTCTTTACGGAAAATGTCCTAATTCTCTGATTTCAGCTATTCAAAAGTGAAATTTTCTGGTTTCCTTAGACAGTAAATCCTCTCTTTAGTCCTCTGTCACAGTATGTGTACTCCCTAACACACTGCAGTTCTTACATTTTAGTTTTAGTTGTTTTTCAGTAGAACTAATTTCTCCTTCAGCTCAGCTGTTAATCACCTTCTGTGAGGGCTTTTGACTTAAAGGCAGCATTTCTGCATGTTAACCTCAAGTTTTGGAACTTTGACTATGTTTAGCCATAGATATCTGACATCATAACACAATATATAAATAACTGAAATAGGTAAAAGGCATAGTAGGTCCCCTTTAAACAACTTCACATTCACCACCATGTCAGTAACTTGTCGTCACAGTATTTATTTAACGTGCAAACATATTTATACAACTAGAAAAGGTTACATTTCAGGAATTGAATGCCCTGATGCACATCCTGTCTAAGGTTGTGAAATTGTGAATCGGTGAGAGGAACGATGAGAAACTGCATCTCAAACAAAAAAGGCCTTCCATGAAATTGGACTCTTGTTCAAATCCTTACATCCTTAAAATGACTTCCCCTCCTTCTGCTTCATAAACAAAATCCAAAACAACCTGGCTATCTAGAACATAATTAGTAAAGAACAATCACTCACTGAATACAACTTTCCACTATCAGCAGTGGTAACACCATTCTAGTGTCAAAATCTGCACAGCCATCATTATGCACAGCGAAGCTCAGACATCCTTGTACAGGGGCGGACTGGGATCATAATTCAGGCCGGGCATTAGATACCAAGCAGGCCAGGCCGATACGGGCCGCCGTGCGTGCCGGCGTCCGAAGGGCGGCGGCGAAAAATTTGGGCCGTTTGAAGCTCAATTTGGGCCGTTTGAAGCCCAATTTGGGCTGTTTGAAGCCAGATTTGGGCCATTTGAAGCCCAAATTGGGTCATTTAAAGCCAGATTTGTCATCAGAGAGGCGGGCACGGTGGTAGCGCCGTCGCCTCACAGGTAGAAAGGTCCTGGGTTCGATTCCCGCCGGGGCACTGAGGGTGTGCTCCTCCCATGTCCCCAGTGCCCACTGCCCAGGTGGGCTATCTCGTCGAAAGGGCTTTTCTGTGTGCAGTTAGCATGTTCTCCCCATGCTCCCCTGGGTTTCCTCCATAACATGCAGAAGATCGTCGTCGTGTGTGTGTGTGTGTGTGTGTGTGTGTGTGTGTGTGTGTGTGCATGCCACGGTGTTTGTGACAAATAAAGATTCTCATCATGTACGATCATTTGATCATTTTGTGACAGTTGTAATCAATATACTAATGGATCCTATGTCTGTCTTTACATGTCTTCTCACAACATCTTTGCAGCCAATCATGCATTCATGTCCCCTTGGACAAAATCATTTTAGTTCTGTGGAAATGAGGGTTGGCACGATGGACGATGGCATCGACCATCGTGATGGGCCGACCCCCCATCGACCTCTGAGCCTTCTACATCGGATCATCGTAATTAATTATCGGTTCGAATTACATTTTGGCCGTTTTAATAATAAAAAATACCAAGTCCACTTACCGTGACGTGTGGGGGACGCACCGGCGGCATTAAACGAGCGCACCCAGTTCAGACTCAGGGAAGCCTCCTCTACTCACTACCAGCAATATTGAACGGCGCAAAACAAATAACGTTAACGTTACAGATCCTGACCAACAACGTGTGTGCTGGCAGAAAACTGACAGAATTACTGGCGGATATATAACGTTAGATTCGCGTGGGCTTTTGAACCTAATGAGAGAGAGTTGAGGAGACTGGAGAGAGTTGAGAGAGAAATACAGCAGCAGCAGCTACTGCTGCTGCTGCTTGAGTCGCCTGGCTCTGTGCAGGAGTAGTAGCCTGCCTGTCGGTCTCATGAAGAGCTCAGCTGTCCTGCTCTTAACGTGCATTGCAGCGGCGGATGGCATCAATGAAGATGCCATCGACAATCACGATGTTTGACTGTGAAACAATCACGATGGGTATTTTGGGTATATCGCACAACCCTAGTGGAAATACTTACTGGTGTAAAATGTACTTTAAAAGTAAAAAGCAACTCTAAAATTGCCTAAGTGGGGGGCGGTGGTTAGTCACAATTTTGCGGGCTGTGTCTGTTTGTGACATCATCAGTGATGTCATAAATCAGGGATTGTGATGTCATCAGTGATGTCATAAATCCTTCTGGGTTTGAAGCTAATATAAGTGGTGGAGAACGCATGCCGGAAAGAAGAAGCCACTGCTCGCGTACGATAATTTCCCTCCAAAAACGATCATTTTGACCCACAGGTAATTCAACATTTGCCACCTGGCAACACTGATAATACCTTCTGTTTGAGACACAGCATACAAGTCAGTGTGGTACAGTGACACATCTGAAGGAATGGCTGTTCAAGCAGGACATGATGACACACAGCTCTATGATGCCGCCTGTGCAGGAGACCTGGACACACTGAGGAGCCTGCTGCAAGAAGACCACTTCAGAAGGCAGATCAATGAGCAGTGTATTTATGAGGGGTGGACCCCTCTGGGGTACGCAGCCTGCTCGGGTCATGCTGCCTGTGTGGACTACCTGATCACACAAGGAGCACAGGTAGACCTAGCTGACAAGGATAACTGGACACCTATCAACTGTGCTGCGCTCGAAGGTCACCTGGACTGTGTCCGGATCCTCCTGGAAGCCGGGGCCGACCCTAACAGATGCATAGGCGGCTCACGCACCCCTCTCTACATCAGTGCTGCACACAACCACCTGGACTGTGTCCGGATCCTCCTGGAAGCCGGGGCCGACCCTAACAGATGCATAGGCGGCTCATACACCCCTCTCTACTTCAGTGCTGCACACAACCAGCTGGACTGTGTCCAGATCCTCCTGGAAGCCGGGGCCGACCCTAACAGAAGCATAGGCGGCTCACGCACCCCTCTCTACGTCAGTGCTGAACACAACCACCTGGACTGCTTCCGCCTGCTGCTCCAGGCTGCTGGCGTTCTGACCCGTGATGTGGCTTCTCGCCTGCTGGAGGAGGTGCTGCTTAACTGGTGCAACATGGCCTTCGTCCAGCTGCTGCTGGACCACGGTGCTGACCCGGCCCTGGTGACCACAAAGCAGGCACTGCTGGAGGAGAGGGCGGATCCCGACGCTCTCAGGGTCTTTCTGGAGGCCAAGAGATGTCCTCACAGTCTGGCCCACGTGTGTCGGATCCGGATCCGCCAAGCACTGGGCACACATCGCCTGAACCAAGTCCACTCCCTACCACTAACACAAATGATGAAGGACTTCGTGCTCCACCAAAACTGACTTAAAGCGCTGTCAGTTGATTTATTTAATTTCCTAGATTTAGTTCTTCAGTGACTGTGTTCCAAACAAATCCAGGACCAGAGACTATATACCATCAGCATAACACCACCTGTAGCCAATCCTACTACTTGGAGAGCGTTAAATGGAGTGTGTCCGTGTGTGCTCGGTTCATTGTTTCCAGAGTCCCCACCCCAGAAATTGTGTTTATCTTAATATGACGTGAGGTTCAGTTAGCTTTAAAAAATACTTTTTACTTTTATACATGATTACATTTCAGAGCCTGTAATTCTTTACTTTTACTTGATTAAACAAGTTGAATCAGTACTTCTACTTCAGAGTCTTTATTTAGACAAGTAACTGTCATCAGTGTGTGAGTGATGTCATCAGAGAGGCGGGCACGGTGGTAGCGCCGTCGCCTCACAGGTAGAAAGGTCCTGGGTTCGATTCCCGCCGGGGCACTGAGGGTGTGCTCCTCCCATGTCCCCAGTGCCCACTGCCCAGGTGGGCTATCTCGTCGAAAGGGCTTTTCTGTGTGCAGTTAGCATGTTCTCCCCATGCTCCCCTGGGTTTCCTCCATAACATGCAGAAGATCGTCGTCGTCGTGTGTGTGTGTGCATGCCACGGTGTTTGTGACAAATAAAGATTCTCATCATGTACGATCATTTGATCATTTTGTCACAGTTGTAATCAATATACTAATGGATCCTATGTGTGTCTTTACATGTCTTCTCACAACATCTTTGCAGCCAATCATGCATTCATGTCCCCTTGGACAAAATCATTTTAGTTCTGTGGAAATGAGGGTTGGCACGATGGACGATGGCATCGACCATCGTGATGGGCCGACCCCCCATCGACCTCTGAGCCTTCTACATCGGATCATCGTAATTAATTATCGGTTCGAATTACATTTTGGCCATTTTAATAATAAAAAATACCAAGTCCACTTACCGTGACGTGTGGGGGACGCACCGGCGGCATTAAACGAGCGCACCCAGTTCAGACTCAGGGAAGCCTCCTCCTCCCCCTCCTCCTCCACTCCACCGCTTCTCTGCACTGGGTGTGCTTGTTTAATGTCGCCGGGGCGTCCCCCGCGCGTGAGAAGTCAGTTGTTTTGTTGTGAAACCTTTTAAGACAAAGAAGAAACTTCACGTTCTTTCCTGTTTTCAACCCAAAGTGAGTACAAGTCTTCAACTGTGAATTTAACTCGCCTGTTTCCAAAGTGAACGTTGAAGTCGCTCCATTACATACGATACAGCACTACCAGCAATATTGAACGGCGCAAAACAAATAACGTTAACGTTACAGATCCTGATCAACAACGTGTGTGCTGGCAGAAAACTGACAGAATTACTGGCGGATATATAACGTTAGATTCGCGTGGGCTTTTGAACCTAATGAGAGAGAGTTGAGGAGACTGGAGAGAGTTGAGAGAGAAATACAGCAGTAGCTGCTGCTGCTGCCGCTGCTTGAGTGGCCTGGCTCTGTGCAGTAGCTAGTAGCCTGCCCGTCGGTCTCATGAAGAGCTCAGCTGTCCTGCTGTTAACGTGCATTGCAGCGGCGGATGGCATCAATGAAGATGCCATCGACAATCACGATGTTTGACTGTGAAACAATCACGATGGGTATTTCGGGTATATCGCACAACCCTAGTGGAAATACTGGTGTAAAATGTACTTTAACAGTAAAAAGCAACTCTAAAATTGCCTAAGTGGGGGGCGGTGGTTAGTCACAATTTTGCGGGCTGTGTCTGTTTGTGACATCATCAGTGATGTCATAAATCAGGGATTGTGATGTCATCAGTGATGTCATAAATCCTTCTGGGTTTGAAGCTATATAAGTGGTGGAGAACGCATGCCGGAAAGAAGAAGCCACTGCTCGCGTACGATAATTTCCCTCCAAAAACGATCATTTTGACCCTCAGGTAATTCAACATTTGCCACCTGGCAACACTGATAATACCTTCTGTTTGAGACACAGCATACAAGTCAGTGTGGTACAGTGACACATCTGAAGGAATGGCTGTTCAAGCAGGACATGATGACACACAGCTCTATGATGCCGCCTGTGCAGGAGACCTGGACACACTGAGGAGCCTGCTGCAGGAAGACCACTTCAGAAGGCAGATCAATGAGCAGTGTATTTATGAGGGGTGGACCCCTCTGGGGTACGCAGCCTGCTCGGGTCATGCTGCCTGTGTGGACTACCTGATCACACAAGGAGCACAGGTAGACCTAGCTGACAAGGATAACTGGACACCTATCAACTGTGCTGCGCTCGAAGGTCACCTGGACTGTGTCCGGATCCTCCTGGAAGCCGGGGCCGACCCTAACAGATGCATAGGCGGCTCACGCACCCCTCTCTACATCAGTGCTGCACACAACCACCTGGACTGTGTCCGGATCCTCCTGGAAGCCGGGGCCGACCCTAACAGATGCATAGGCGGCTCATACACCCCTCTCTACTTCAGTGCTGCACACAACCAGCTGGACTGTGTCCGGATCCTCCTGGAAGCCGGGGCCGACCCTAACAGAAGCATAGACGGCTCATGCACCCCTCTCTACTTCAGTGCTGCACACAACCACCTGGAATGCTTCCGCCTGCTGCTCCAGGCTGCTGGCGTTCTGACCCGTGACGTGGCTTCTCTCCTGCTGGAGGAGGTGCTGCTTAACAGGTGCAACATGGCCTTCGTCCAGCTGCTGCTGGACCACGGTGCTGACCCGGCCCTGGTGACCACAAAGCAGGCACTGCTGGAGGAGAGGGCGGATCCCGACGCTCTCAGGGTCTTTCTGGAGGCCAAGAGATGTCCTCACAGTCTGGCCCACGTGTGTCGGATCCGGATCCGCCAAGCACTGGGCACACATGGCCTGAACCAAGTCCACTCCCTACCACTAACACAAGTGATGAAGGACTTCGTGCTCCACCAAAACTGACTTGAAGGGCTGTCAGTTGATTTATTTAATTTCCTAGATTTAGTTCTTCAGTGACTGTGTTCCAAACAAATCCAGGACCAGAGACTATATACCATCAGCATAACACCACCTGTAGCCAATCCTACTACTTGGAGAGCGTTAATTGGAGTGTGTCCGTGTGTGCTCGGTTCATTGTTTCCAGAGTCCCCACCCCAGAAATTGTGTTTATCTTAATATGACGTGAGGTTCAGTTAGCTTTAAAAAAATACTTTTTACTTTTATACATGATTACATTTCAGAGCCTGTAATTCTTTACTTTTACTTGATTAAACAAGTTGAATCAGTACTTCTACTTCAGAGTCTTTATTTAGACAAGTAACTGTCATCAGTGTGTGAGTGATGTCATCAGAGAGGCGGGCACGGTGGTAGCGCCGTCGCCTCACAGGTAGAAAGGTCCTGGGTTCGATTCCCGCCGGGGCACTGAGGGTGTGCTCCTCCCATGTCCCCAGTGCCCACTGCCCAGGTGGGCTATCTCGTCGAAAGGGCTTTTCTGTGTGCAGTTAGCATGTGCTCCCCTGGGTTTCCTCCATAACATGCAGAAGATTGTCGTCGTGTGTGTGTGTGCATGCCACGGTGTTTGTGACAAATAAAGATTCTCATCATGTACGATCATTTGATCATTTTGTGACAGTTGTAATCAATATACTAATGGATCCTATGTCTGTCTTTACATGTCTTCTCACAACATCTTTGCAGCCAATCATGCATTCATGTCCCCTTGGACAAAATCATTTTAGTTCTGTGGAAATGAGGGTTGGCACGATGGACGATGGCATCGACCATCGTGATGGGCCGACCCCCCATCGACCTCTGAGCCTTCTACATCGGATCATCGTAATTAATTATCGGTTCGAATTACATTTTGGCCGTTTTAATAATAAAAAATACCAAGTCCACTTACCGTGACGTGTGGGGGACGCACCGGCGGCATTAAACGAGCACACCCAGTTCAGACTCAGGGAAGCCTCCTCCTCCCCCTCCTCCGCTCCACTGCTTCTCTGCACTGGGTGTGCTTGTTTATTGTCGCCGGGGCGTCCCCCGCGCGTGAGAAGTCAGTTGTCTTGTTGTGAAAACTTTTAAGACAAAGAAGAAACTTCACGTTCTTTCCTGTTTTCAACCCAAAGTGAGTACAAGTCTTCAACTGTGAATTTAACTCGCCTGTTTCCAAAGTGAACGTTGAAGTCGCTCCATTACATACGATACAGCACTACCAGCAATATTGAACGGCGCAAAACAAATAACGTTAACGTTACAGATCCTGATCAACAACGTGTGTGCTGGCAGAAAACTGACAGAATTACTGGCGGATATATAATGTTAGATTCGCGTGGGCTTTTGAACCTAATGAGAGAGAGTTGAGGAGCCTGGAGAGAGTTGAGAGAGAAATACAGCAGTAGCTGCTGCTGCTGCCACTGCTTGAGTGGCCTGGCTCTGTGCAGGAGTAGTAGCCTACCCGTCGGTCTCATGAAGAGCTCAGCTGTCCTGCTGTTAACGTGCATTGCAGCGGCGGATGGCATCAATGAAGATGCCATCGACAATCACGATGTTTGACTGTGAAACAATCACGATGGGTATTTCGGGTTATATCGCACAACCCTAGTGTAAATACTTACTGGTGTAAAATGTACTTTAAAAGTAAAAAGCAACTCTAAAATTGCCTAAGTGGGGGGCGGTGGTTAGTCACAATTTTGCGGGCTGTGTCTGTTTGTGACATCATCAGTGATGTCATAAATCAGGGATTGTGATGTCATCAGTGATGTCATAAATCCTTCTGGGTTTGAGGCTATATAAGTGGTGGAGAACGCATGCCAGAAAGAAGAAGCCGCTGCTCGCGTACGATAATTTCCCTCCAAAAACGATCATTTTGACCCTCAGGTAATTCAACATTTGCCACCTGGCAACACTGATAATACCTTCTGTTTGAGACACAGCATACAAGTCAGTGTGGTACAGTGACACATCTGAAGGAATGGCTGTTCAAGCAGGACATGATGACACACAGCTCTATGATGCCCTCAGTGCAGGAGACCTGGACACACTGAGGAGCCTGCTGCAAGAAGACCACTTCAGAAGGCAGATCAATGAGCAGTGTATTTATGAGGGGTGGACCCCTCTGGGGTACGCAGCCTGCTCGGGTCATGCTGCCTGTGTGGACTATCTGATCACACAAGGAGCACAGGTAGACCTAGCTGACAAGGATAACTGGACACCTATCAACTGTGCTGCGCTCGAAGGTCACCTGGACTGTGTCCGGATCCTCCTGGAAGCCGGGGCCGACCCTAACAGATGCATAGGCGGCTCACGCACCCCTCTCTACATCAGTGCTGCACACAACCACCTGGACTGTGTCCGGATCCTCCTGGAAGCCGGGGCCGACCCTAACAGATGCATAGGCGGCTCATACACCCCTCTCTACTTCAGTGCTGCACACAACCAGCTGGACTGTGTCCAGATCCTCCTGGAAGCCGGGGCCGACCCTAACAGAAGCATAGGCGGCTCACGCACCCCTCTCTACGTCAGTGCTGAACACAACCACCTGGACTGCTTCCGCCTGCTGCTCCAGGCTGCTGGCGTTCTGACCCGTGATGTGGCTTCTCGCCTGCTGGAGGAGGTGCTGCTTAACTGGTGCAACATGGCCTTCGTCCAGCTGCTGCTGGACCACGGTGCTGACCCGGCCCTGGTGACCACAAAGCAGGCACTGCTGGAGGAGAGGGCGGATCCCGACGCTCTCAGGGTCTTTCTGGAGGCCAAGAGATGTCCTCACAGTCTGGCCCACGTGTGTCGGATCCGGATCCGCCAAGCACTGGGCACACATGGCCTGAACCAAGTCCACTCCCTACCACTAACACAAGTGATGAAGGACTTCGTGCTCCACCAAAACTGACTTGAAGGGCTGTCAGTTGATTTATTTAATTTCCTAGATTTAGTTCTTCAGTGACTGTGTTCCAAACAAATCCAGGACCAGAGACTATATACCATCAGCATAACACCACCTGTAGCCAATCCTACTACTTGGAGAGCGTTAATTGGAGTGTGTCCGTGTGTGCTCGGTTCATTGTTTCCAGAGTCCCCACCCCAGAAATTGTGTTTATCTTAATATGACGTGAGGTTCAGTTAGCTTTAAAAAAATACTTTTTACTTTTATACATGATTACATTTCAGAGCCTGTAATTCTTTACTTTTACTTGATTAAACAAGTTGAATCAGTACTTCTACTTCAGAGTCTTTATTTAGACAAGTAACTGTCATCAGTGTGTGAGTGATGTCATCAGAGAGGCGGGCACGGTGGTAGCGCCGTCGCCTCACAGGTAGAAAGGTCCTGGGTTCGATTCCCGCCGGGGCACTGAGGGTGTGCTCCTCCCATGTCCCCAGTGCCCACTGCCCAGGTGGGCTATCTCGTCGAAAGGGCTTTTCTGTGTGCAGTTAGCATGTTCTCCCCATGCTCCCCTGGGTTTCCTCCATAACATGCAGAAGATCGTCGTCGTGTGTGTGTGTGCATGCCACGGTGTTTGTGACAAATAAAGATTCTCATCATGTACGATCATTTGATCATTTTGTGACAGTTGTAATCAATATACTAATGGATCCTATGTCTGTCTTTACATGTCTTCTCACAACATCTTTGCAGCCAATCATGCATTCATGTCCCCTTGGACAAAATCATTTTAGTTCTGTGGAAATGAGGGTTGGCACGATGGACGATGGCATCGACCATCGTGATGGGCCGACCCCCCATCGACCTCTGAGCCTTCTACATCGGATCATCGTAATTAATTATCGGTTCGAATTACATTTTGGCCGTTTTAATAATAAAAAATACCAAGTCCACTTACCGTGACGTGTGGGGGACGCACCGGCGGCATTAAACGAGCGCACCCAGTTCAGACTCAGGGAAGCCTCCTCCTCCCCCTCCTCCTCCACTCCACCGCTTCTCTGCACTGGGTGTGCTTGTTTAATGTCGCCGGGGCGTCCCCCGCGCGTGAGAAGTCAGTTGTTTTGTTGTGAAACCTTTTAAGACAAAGAAGAAACTTCACGTTCTTTCCTGTTTTCAACCCAAAGTGAGTACAAGTCTTCAACTGTGAATTTAACTCGCCTGTTTCCAAAGTGAACGTTGAAGTCGCTCCATTACATACGATACAGCACTACCAGCAATATTGAACGGCGCAAAACAAATAACGTTAACGTTACAGATCCTGATCAACAACGTGTGTGCTGGCAGAAAACTGACAGAATTACTGGCGGATATATAACGTTAGATTCGCGTGGGCTTTTGAACCTAATGAGAGAGAGTTGAGGAGACTGGAGAGAGTTGAGAGAGAAATACAGCAGTAGCTGCTGCTGCTGCCGCTGCTTGAGTGGCCTGGCTCTGTGCAGGAGTAGTAGCCTGCCCGTCGGTCTCATGAAGAGCTCAGCTGTCCTGCTGTTAACGTGCATTGCAGCGGCGGATGGCATCAATGAAGATGCCATCGACAATCACGATGTTTGACTGTGAAACAATCACGATGGGTATTTCGGGTATATCGCACAACCCTAGTGGAAATACTTACTGGTGTAAAATGTACTTTAACAGTAAAAAGCAACTCTAAAATTGCCTAAGTGGGGGGCGGTGGTTAGTCACAATTTTGCGGGCTGTGTCTGTTTGTGACATCATCAGTGATGTCATAAATCAGGGATTGTGATGTCATCAGTGATGTCATAAATCCTTCTGGGTTTGAAGCTATATAAGTGGTGGAGAACGCATGCCGGAAAGAAGAAGCCACTGCTCGCGTACGATAATTTCCCTCCAAAAACGATCATTTTGACCCTCAGGTAATTCAACATTTGCCACCTGGCAACACTGATAATACCTTCTGTTTGAGACACAGCATACAAGTCAGTGTGGTACAGTGACACATCTGAAGGAATGGCTGTTCAAGCAGGACATGATGACACACAGCTCTATGATGCCGCCTGTGCAGGAGACCTGGACACACTGAGGAGCCTGCTGCAAGAAGACCACTTCAGAAGGCAGATCAATGAGCAGTGTATTTATGAGGGGTGGACCCCTCTGGGGTACGCAGCCTGCTCGGGTCATGCTGCCTGTGTGGACTACCTGATCACACAAGGAGCACAGGTAGACCTAGCTGACAAGGATAACTGGACACCTATCAACTGTGCTGCGCTCGAAGGTCACCTGGACTGTGTCCGGATCCTCCTGGAAGCCGGGGCCGACCCTAACAGATGCATAGGCGGCTCACGCACCCCTCTCTACATCAGTGCTGCACACAACCACCTGGACTGTGTCCGGATCCTCCTGGAAGCCGGGGCCGACCCTAACAGATGCATAGGCGGCTCATACACCCCTCTCTACTTCAGTGCTGCACACAACCAGCTGGACTGTGTCCGGATCCTCCTGGAAGCCGGGGCCGACCCTAACAGAAGCATAGACGGCTCATGCACCCCTCTCTACTTCAGTGCTGCACACAACCACCTGGAATGCTTCCGCCTGCTGCTCCAGGCTGCTGGCGTTCTGACCCGTGACGTGGCTTCTCTCCTGCTGGAGGAGGTGCTGCTTAACAGGTGCAACATGGCCTTCGTCCAGCTGCTGCTGGACCACGGTGCTGACCCGGCCCTGGTGACCACAAAGCAGGCACTGCTGGAGGAGAGGGCGGATCCCGACGCTCTCAGGGTCTTTCTGGAGGCCAAGAGATGTCCTCACAGTCTGGCCCACGTGTGTCGGATCCGGATCCGCCAAGCACTGGGCACACATGGCCTGAACCAAGTCCACTCCCTACCACTAACACAAGTGATGAAGGACTTCGTGCTCCACCAAAACTGACTTGAAGGGCTGTCAGTTGATTTATTTAATTTCCTAGATTTAGTTCTTCAGTGACTGTTCCAAACAAATCCAGGACCAGAGACTATATACCATCAGCATAACACCACCTGTAGCCAATCCTACTACTTGGAGAGCGTTAATTGGAGTGTGTCCGTGTGTGCTCGGTTCATTGTTTCCAGAGTCCCCACCCCAGAAATTGTGTTTATCTTAATATGACGTGAGGTTCAGTTAGCTTTAAAAAAATACTTTTTACTTTTATACATGATTACATTTCAGAGCCTGTAATTCTTTACTTTTACTTGATTAAACAAGTTGAATCAGTACTTCTACTTCAGAGTCTTTATTTAGACAAGTAACTGTCATCAGTGTGTGAGTGATGTCATCAGAGAGGCGGGCACGGTGGTAGCGCCGTCGCCTCACAGGTAGAAAGGTCCTGGGTTCGATTCCCGCCGGGGCACTGAGGGTGTGCTCCTCCCATGTCCCCAGTGCCCACTGCCCAGGTGGGCTATCTCGTCGAAAGGGCTTTTCTGTGTGCAGTTAGCATGTTCTCCCCATGCTCCCCTGGGTTTCCTCCATAACATGCAGAAGATCGTCGTCGTGTGTGTGTGTGCATGCCACGGTGTTTGTGACAAATAAAGATTCTCATCATGTACGATCATTTGATCATTTTGTGACAGTTGTAATCAATATACTAATGGATCCTATGTCTGTCTTTACATGTCTTCTCACAACATCTTTGCAGCCAATCATGCATTCATGTCCCCTTGGACAAAATCATTTTAGTTCTGTGGAAATGAGGGTTGGCACGATGGACGATGGCATCGACCATCGTGATGGGCCGACCCCCCATCGACCTCTGAGCCTTCTACATCGGATCATCGTAATTAATTATCGGTTCGAATTACATTTTGGCCGTTTTAATAATAAAAAATACCAAGTCCACTTACCGTGACGTGTGGGGGACGCACCGGCGGCATTAAACGAGCACACCCAGTTCAGACTCAGGGAAGCCTCCTCCTCCCCCTCCTCCGCTCCACTGCTTCTCTGCACTGGGTGTGCTTGTTTAATGTCGCCGGGGCGTCCCCCGCGCGTGAGAAGTCAGTTGTCTTGTTGTGAAAACTTTTAAGACAAAGAAGAAACTTCACGTTCTTTCCTGTTTTCAACCCAAAGTGAGTACAAGTCTTCAACTGTGAATTTAACTCGCCTGTTTCCAAAGTGAACGTTGAAGTCGCTCCATTACATACGATACAGCACTACCAGCAATATTGAACGGCGCAAAACAAATAACGTTAACGTTACAGATCCTGATCAACAACGTGTGTGCTGGCAGAAAACTGACAGAATTACTGGCGGATATATAACGTTAGATTCGCGTGGGCTTTTGAACCTAATGAGAGAGAGTTGAGGAGCCTGGAGAGAGTTGAGAGAGAAATACAGCAGTAGCTGCTGCTGCTGCCACTGCTTGAGTAGCCTACCCGTCGGTCTCATGAAGAGCTCAGCTGTCCTGCTGTTAACGTGCATTGCAGCGGCGGATGGCATCAATGAAGATGCCATCGACAATCACGATGTTTGACTGTGAAACAATCACGATGGGTATTTCGGGTTATATCGCACAACCCTAGTGGAAATACTTACTGGTGTAAAATGTACTTTAAAAGTAAAAAGCAACTCTAAAATTGCCTAAGTGGGGGGCGGTGGTTAGTCACAATTTTGCGGGCTGTGTCTGTTTGTGACATCATCAGTGATGTCATAAATCAGGGATTGTGATGTCATCAGTGATGTCATAAATCCTTCTGGGTTTGAGGCTATATAAGTGGTGGAGAACGCATGCCAGAAAGAAGAAGCCGCTGCTCGCGTACGATAATTTCCCTCCAAAAACGATCATTTTGACCCTCAGGTAATTCAACATTTGCCACCTGGCAACACTGATAATACCTTCTGTTTGAGACACAGCATACAAGTCAGTGTGGTACAGTGACACATCTGAAGGAATGGCTGTTCAAGCAGGACATGGTGACACACAGCTCTATGATGCCGCCTGTGCAGGAGACCTGGACACACTGAGGAGCCTGCTGCAAGAAGACCACTTCAGAAGGCAGATCAATGAGCAGTGTATTTATGGGGGGTGGACCCCTCTGGGGTACGCAGCCTACTCGGGTCATGCTGCCTGTGTGGACTACCTGATCACACAAGGAGCACAGGTAGACCTAGCTGACAAGGATAACTGGACACCTATCAACTGTGCTGCACTCGAAGGTCACCTGGACTGTGTCCGGATCCTCCTGGAAGCCGGGGCCGACCCTAACAGATGCATAGGCGGCTCACGCACCCCTCTCTACATCAGTGCTGCACACAACCACCTGGACTGTGTCCAGATCCTCCTGGAAGCCGGGGCCGACCCTAACCTGGAAGCCGGGGCCGACCCTAACAGAAGCATATGCGGCTCACGCACCCCTCTCTACTTCAGTGCTGCACACAACCACCTGGACTGTGTCCGGATCCTCCTGGAAGCCGGGGCCGACCCTAACAGAAGCATAGACGGCTCATGCACCCCTCTCTACTTCAGTGCTGCACACAACCACCTGGAATGCTTCCGCCTGCTGCTCCAGGCTGCTGGCTTTCTGACCCGTGACGTGGCTTCTCTCCTGCTGGAGGAGGTGCTGCTTAACAGGTGCAACATGGCCTTCGTCCAGCTGCTGCTGGACCACGGTGCTGACCCGGCCCTGGTGACCACAAAGCAGGCACTGCTGGAGGAGAGGGCGGATCCCGACGCTCTCAGGGTCTTTCTGGAGGCCAAGAGATGTCCTCACAGTCTGGCCCACGTGTGTCGGATCCGGATCCGCCAAGCACTGGGCACACATGGCCTGAACCAAGTCCACTCCCTACCACTAACACAAGTGATGAAGGACTTCGTGCTCCACCAAAACTGACTTGAAGGGCTGTCAGTTGATTTATTTCATTTCCTAGATTTAGTTCTTCAGTGACTGTGTTCCAAACAAATCCAGAACCAGAGACTATATACCATCAGCATAACACCACCTGTAGCCAATCCTACTACTTGGAGAGCGTTAAATGGAGTGTGTCCGTGTGTGCTCGGTTCATTGTTTCCAGAGTCCCCACCCCAGAAATTGTGTTTATCTTAATATGACGTGAGGTTCAGTTAGCTTTAAAAAATACTTTTTACTTTTATACATGATTACATTTCAGAGCCTGTAATTCTTTACTTTAACTTGATTAAACAAGTTGAATCAGTACTTCTACTTCAGAGTCTTTATTTAGACAAGTAACTGTACTTCTACACAAGTAAAGAATGTGTGTACATCTCTGGTGTATGTGTGCGTGCATGAATGTATGTGTGTGTGTGTGTGTGTGTGTGTGTGTGTGTGTGTGTGTGTGTGTGTGTGTGTGTGCGTGCCTGCGTGCGTGCGGGCGTGCGTGCATGCATGCAGGTTCACATTTACACACGCATAATGTGTTTCACATTTAGCATTGACATTTAAATTATAAAAAAAAAATTGCAACATTTGACCAACGATTTTTTATTCTGAAACAAATGTGTTCCTTCCTGTGAAACAGTGGACACACCACCCTGACAGTGACCGGCACCAACCTGGATGTCGTTCAGGAGCCACGCGTCAGAGTCAAATATGCCGGCCATGAGTCTGTCAATGTGAGTGTGACCCCTGCTGCTCGTACACTGCACTGACTGCCCTTAAAGGAACACGCCACCCATTTTCAACCAGCTTTGTATCATTCCAACATCAAGTATATCAGAGAACTCTAAACAGTTGTGCAGGCATTCATTTAGTTTGACAGTTATTGAGAGTTGATTTGAGTTGAAGTTGTGGACCAGTGATGTCATTCATGCACAAATTGAATCACTGGTCCACAACTTCAACTCAAATCAACTCTCAATTACCGTCAAACTACACGAATGCCTGCAAAACTGTTACAGTTTTCGGATATACTACTGATGTTCTAATATACAAGGCTGGTTGAAATTCGGCGGAGTGTTCCTTTAATTTCTATTGACATAACTTGCTCAAGCTGATAGAAAAGGACACAGTAAAGTTGTTCTTTATCAATACTAGAACTGTAACAAGGTCAATAGAGAGCCAAGGTGGAACGTCACTTCCTGCTTCAGCACTGTACCAGAGATTTTCATCAGCCATTTATTTTCCCATAGACTTTTCGTAAAATGCTTATAAAAATAGTTTTACTTGTTCAAACCAAACGGTTCAGATATATTTAGAAACAGGAGAGACCACATAACATTTCACTCTGACCAAAACGTTTAAAGGAAATATTTTTTCGATGTTGTATTTTTAAGTTTTGTCTGAGTGAAATGTTCTATGGTCTCTCCAGATTCTAAATATAGCTGAACTGTTTGGTTTGACCAAGTACAACTATTTTTATGAGCATTTTACGAAATGTCTATGGGAAAATAAAAGGCGGAAGAAAATCCCTGGTACAGTGCTGAAGCAGGAAGTGACGTTCACTTTGCCTCTCTATATAATGCTGGGGCACATCTATGACTTTATTTTTAGATTAAGTAAAGTTCTGGCAGCTGGCTTCAAGTTGGTTGAGGGAGTACCTTGTTGGTTCAATTGAAATGTGTTTGTGTTGCAATGGAAGGAAATATTGTTTACAGATGATATTATGGCTGAGTGGGAGCATGTGAATGTGAAATGCAATGAGGCCTACAACTGATCCCCTGAGGAACTCCACAGGTACTGTGTATTTAGAAAGAGGAGTTTTCAATAGTGAATGTTCTGTGAGAGTGCTGTGTTTTTGATGCCAACCCAGAACTCCAGTCAACAGTATCAATGGCTGCACTAAAGATCTAAAAGGATTCAAATCTAACTTTCAGTCTAATCTGCTACTAGAAGGTGGTCATTGGTAACTTTAATGAGGCAGTCTCAGTAAGCATACTGAATCTCTAAAACGTAACTGGAATTGGTAACAAAAGGGAACAAAATATCCATAAAAGCTATTAATTAACTTGAAACAACTTTCTGTAACATCTTAGATAAAAAATGGAAGCTTGGAGATTGGCCCGTAGTTGCTGGAATTGAACGGGTCAAGGCTTGTTTTTGAAGGAGGGATGGACTAACTGCAGAAGAAAACAGTGGGCAAAGTGCCACTTGCCAGAGAAGCTATTGGTTATCAATAAAATACCAGCAGAAACTAGGTCAAAGACCTCCTTTAGGAATTTTGTAGGAACAACATCAAGAGACTCATTCCATATAATTTAGTTTCTGGTTGGGGGAGTGGTTTTAAGCCATGTGATCAACCTTATTATCAGTTAAAAAGAAAGTGTTAAAAACTCTTCAAGGAGTGGCCTCAGTGTCAGTACTATGCAAATTTATTCAATATGATCTCTTGGTGAGTGCTTAGGCTGGACGACAAATGTGGCCGTTAAAATCACACTATAGTATAGAACCAATACTCAGATGAGGTGAAATTACCACTTGATCTGGTCGAACATTTAAAATTATAATTTCAAGTTATTGGGTAACCGAATACCTTTTTATAAATCAGTTTTATCTATAAAATATTGACTAATGAATTTCAGAATTTGAAATTAAACCATTATACATCTACATCTTTCTAGAACATTTGTCCATGTCATTTCTCATATTTCATATTGCAAAGCTGTAGAATATGTAATTGAGGTTGTGACCTCTGTAAGTTGTCAACATGGTTTGGGTGATGATGCTTTGATTTCTTTCCAGGTGTGCAAGGTGCTGAACACCACCACCATCAGCTGTTTCGCCCCCTCGTTGAAGGCGGAGTACACCCCCGACCAGGAGACCATCAAACATGTGGACGAGTTTGGCTTTGTGTTCAACAACGTCCAGGCGCTGCTCACTTACAACAACGCCAGCTTCATCTACTACCCAAACCCTTACCTGGAGCCCCTCAGCCTCTCTGGGGTTCTGGAGCAGAAACCTGGTTCTCCCATTATACTCAAAGTAAGTTAGAGCAGTGATTGATTGTCAACCGTTTTCTCATCAAGGACCCATCATTTAGTCCACAGTGCGTCTCATTGGGGGGGGGGGGGGGATGACAAAAAACAAAAGAAAGGTTGGTCATGGGCCAAGGATGAACTGATTAACTTTCCACACCCACTAGCCAAAAGGGGGCGTGGCAATGCCCGTAGCCAATCACAAAAAGGCACTTAACTTCCACACGGATTCACACAACACAGCAAAACTTTGTCGAAAGGTTGGTCATCGGCCAAGGACGAAGTGAAAAAAGTTGGAAAAACACGCACATCCCAGCTGAATGGGGCAGGTGTGGCGCTAGAGGAAGACAAACTGGAAAATGAAATAAAACAGCTGGCAGTTTCTTTGAATGCACCACCGGCTGTTTCATTTCATTTAGCAAGGACAAAGTGATTCACTTTCCACGCCCACTGCTGGCCAAAAGGAGGCATGGCAATGGGGATAGCCAATCACAACGGATTCACGTAAGATCACGAAACTTTGTAGAAAGGTGTGGTGGGGGTGTGACTAGAGTGCCCTCTAGTTAAATATGATTTTCTCCAGAATTCCATGACTATTCTGTATTGTAGGTAGACAACAGAGAAACTATGACTATTCTGTATTGTAGGTAGATAACAGAAACTAGAATCAAAACAGTCAATTCTCAAATTGTGTTCACTTCTTCTTATACATGAAATAATGGTGATGTTTAATCAATCATCCATTTGCTGGGGACCCCCTGGGACCCCCTCAAGGACCCCTGGTGGGTCCCCGGCCCCTACGTTGAGAACCACTGAGTTAGAGGAGATCAGACGTGCTGCTGTTTGGCTCTTCTTTTGTGAATCTGGTTCACTAAAATAGATCATAGCTCAAATCCTCTGTAGCCATGAGGACATTGTGTCTTTAATCTCCAATATTGTTAATCTAGTTTAGCCTATTGCCATCTATATTTGATCCTAACTGTCACTGCTGTAATGACCCCATTTTCCTTCAGTCCCATTTTATCTCAAGTGCTGCATGACATGTTCAAATGTTTCATGCTAGTGTTAGAACCTGTTTCATGCTAGTGTTAGGACCTGTTAGGACCTGTTTCATGCTAGTGTTAGGACCTGTTTAATGTTAGTGTTAGGACCTGTTTCATGGTAGTGTTAGGACCTGTTTCATGCTAGTGTTAGGACCTGTTTCATGCTAGTGTTAGGACCTGTTTCATGGTAGTGTTAGGACCTGTTTCATGCTAGTGTTAGGACCTGTTTCATGCTAGTGTTAGGACCTGTTTCATGGTAGTGTTAGGACCTGTTTCATGCTAGTGTTAGGACCTGTTTCATGGTAGTGTTAGGACCTGTTTCATGCTAGTGTTAGGACCTGTTAGGACCTGTTTCATGCTAGTGTTAGGACCTGTTAGGACCTGTTTCATGGTAGTGTTAGGACCTGTTAGGACCTGTTTCATGCTAGTGTTAGGACCTGTTTCATGCTAGTGTTAGGACCTGTTTCATGCTAGTGTTAGGACCTGTTTCATGGTAGTGTTAGGACCTGTTTCATGCTAGTGTTAGGACCTGTTAGGACCTGTTTCATGCTAGTGTTAGGACCTGTTAGGACCTGTTTCATGGTAGTGTTAGGACCTGTTAGGACCTGTTTCATGCTAGTGTTAGGACCTGTTAGGACATGTTTCATGGTAGTGTTAGGACCTGTTTCATGGTAGTGTTAGGACCTGTTTCATGTTAGTGTTAGGACCTGTTTCATGCTAGTGTTAGGACCTGTTAGGACCTGTTTCATGGTAGTGTTAGGACCTGTTTCATGGTAGTGTTAGGACCTGTTTCATGCTAGTGTTAGGACCTGTTTCATGCTAGTGTTAGGACCTGTTTCATGCTAGTGTTAGGACCTGTTTCATGCTAGTGTTAGGACCTGTTTCATGCTAGTGTTAGGACCTGTTTCATGGTAGTGTTTGGACCTGTTTCATGCTAGTGTTAGGACCTGTTTCATGCTAGTGTTAGGACCTGTTTCATGTTAGTGTTAGAACCTGTTTCATGTTAGTGTTAGGACCTGTTTCATGGTAGTGTTAGGACCTGTTTCATGCTAGTGTTAGGACCTGTTTCATGCTAGTGTTAGGACCTGTTTCATGCTAGTGTTAGGACCTGTTTCATGCTAGTGTTAGGACCTGTTTCATGTTAGTGTTAGAACCTGTTTCATGTTAGTGTTAGGACCTGTTTCATGGTAGTGTTAGGACCTGTTTCATGCTAGTGTTAGGACCTGTTAGGACCTGTTTCATGCTAGTGTTAGGACCTGTTTCATGCTAGTGTTAGGACCTGTTTCATGTTAGTGTTAGAACCTGTTTCATGGTAGTGTTAGGACCTGTTTCATGGTAGTGTTAGGACCTGTTTCATGCTAGTGTTAGGACCTGTTAGGACCTGTTTCATGCTAGTGTTAGGACCTGTTTAATGTTAGTGTTAGGACCTGTTTCATGTTAGTGTTAGGACCTGTTTCATGTTAGTGTTAGGACCTGTTTCATGCTAGTGTTAGGACCTGTTTCATGCTAGTGTTAGGACCTGTTTCATGCTAGTGTTAGGACCTGTTTCATGCTAGTGTTAGGACCTGTTTCATGCTAGTGTTAGGACCTGTTTCATGCTAGTGTTAGGACCTGTTTCATGTTAGTGTTAGGACCTGTTTCATGTTAGTGTTAGGACCTGTTTCATGGTAGTGTTAGGACCTGTTTCATGCTAGTGTTAGGACCTGTTTCATGCTAGTGTTAGGACCTGTTTCATGTTAGTGTTAGGACCTGTTTCATGGTAGTGTTAGGACCTGTTTCATGTTAGTGTTAGGACCTGTTTCATGTTAGTGTTAGGACCTAGGGTTAGTGTTAGGACCTGTTTCATGTTAGTGTTAGGACCTGTTTCATGCTAGTGTTAGGACCTGTTTCATGTTAGTGTTAGGACCTGTTTCATGTTAGTGTTAGGACCTGTTTCATGTTAGTGTTAGGACCTGTTTCATGTTAGTGTTAGGACCTAGGGTTAGTGTTAGGACCTGTTTCATGTTAGTGTTAGGACCTGTTTCATGGTAGTGTTAGGACCTGTTTCATGCTAGTGTTAGGACCTGTTTCATGTTAGTGTTAGGACCTGTTTCATGTTAGTGTTAGGACCTGTTTCATGCTAGTGTTAGGACCTGTTTCATGTTAGTGTTAGGACCTAGGGTTAGTGTTAGGACCTGTTTCATGCTAGTGTTAGGACCTGTTTCATGGAGTGTTAGGACCTGTTTCATGCTAGTGTTAGGACCTAGGGTTAGGGTTAGGACCTGTTTCATGCTAGTGTTAGGACCTGTTTCATGGTAGTGTTAGGACCTGTTTCATGGTAGTGTTAGGACCTGTTAGGACCTGTTTCATGGTAGTGTTAGGACCTGTTTCATGGTAGTGTTAGGACCTGTTAGGACCTGTTTCATGGTAGTGTTAGGACCTGTTTCATGTTAGTGTTAGGACCTGTTTCATGCTAGTGTTAGGACCTGTTTCATGGTGCAGTGAATATGCCACTGTCTCTGACTTGTCTTATCACTATACTGCCTTAGGACCTGTTTAGGACCTGTTTCGTGCTAGTGTTACAACCTGTTTCATCGACCTGTTTCATAAATCAATGCCTTCAGAGTTCAGACAGATCTTTTTATATATTTGGTGTAGTCTGAAGTGTGTCAAACAGTAATATCAGGCTATCTTCGCTCAATTGTTGATGTGTCTATGGGATCAAATAACATAATCATGATCCCATAGGCATCCAGGAATTGAACGAGAGGGGCTCCATTTTCCAAGCTTTGTCTTGGGGATGCCCACAGTCTCAGACTTTGAAACGCTCTGCCATAAAGCAACACCACAGAATGTGTTACAATGTGTAACATGCGTGATCTCTGGCTCATTTCTGTATTGATCTTTTTTCTGTTGCTTCTTTGTCAAATACTTTGTTGGAAGCCATTTATGTGCCATAACTGTGTTGCAGGGACGCAACCTGGTGCCGTCTGCCTCCGGTGGAGCGAGGCTGAATTACACTGTGTTGATTGGAGACACTCCCTGCTCCCTCACCGTCTCTGACACACAGCTGCTGTGTGAACCGCCAAACCTCACCGGCCAGCACAAAGTCCTGGTCAGTCTGTCTGTGTGTCTGTCTGTCTGTCTGTCTGTCTGTCTGTCTGCCTCCCTGTGTGACTGTCTGTCTACCTGTGTGTGTGTCTGTCTGTCTGCCTGTGTGTCTGCATGTCTGTCTGTCTGTCTGTCTGTCTGTCTGTCTGTCTACCTGTGTGTGTGTGTGTGTGTCTGTCTGTCTGCCTGTGTGTCTGCATGTCTGTCTGTCTGTCTGCCTGTCTGTCTGCCTGTGTGTCTGTCTGTCTGTCTGTCTGTCTATCTGTCTGTCTGCCTCCCTGTGTGTCTGTCTGACTTACTGCCTGCTTGGATGTGGGTCAATAATGTCTGTCTGTCCAGTATGTGATGCTGTTTGTGGGTCACTGTCATTCTGTCATTGTGTGTCACTCATGGTCTGGTAGGTCCGTTACAGAGTGCTGCCCTCAGGCACCGCTGCTAATGAAGAGCAAAAGAGATCCCGACCACAGAGCTGATAAAAGAACATCAAATGTTCTGAAAGTTCTAAGCACATTATGTGCTTAGAACTTTCACAAAAGCCTACTGTATGTCCCTTTATTCAAAGACTACTGTTCTGGAACATTGTTAATCTTTTTTTTACTGTGTCATAAAACTTGATTAGGAAAAAGAGGGTTGTTGTAACTCACCACCATTGTATTGGTTGCAATGCCAAATAAACTCCCCCTTCATTTGAAGTTGCACATAGATTTACTGCAGTATAACCACTAAGTCATATCCATGCACTATAATCAACTAGTTTTTAGCAAACTAGCGGACCCCCCTGTGAGTTAGGCCCCCCTGGTCTGGAACATGACATCATCACTGATGACATCATCACTGATTACATCACTGATGATGACATCATCATCACTGAACTTTATAAATTCTCACCCAGGAAGGATGACATCACTGATGACATCACATCATTAGGTAATCAGCGCAATCACCTAATTAACCGTCAGGTCACCCGCACGGGTGCTCTTTACACCCCCTGAAAGTTTCAGCCCGATCGCACGTAAAACGGCACAGCTGTGGCCGGACAAAATTCTGCTCACTCACAGCTCAGCTCACACACACACACACACACACACACACACACACACACACACACACACACACACACACACACACACACACACACGGACACTTCTCAAATGATAATAAGATGAAATATCACAACTGTATGATATTGTCTTTCTGCACAGATTTCAATTGTATTTTCCAGCTTTATTCTTCAGCAGAAGGCCTTGTGATTATTGAGCTTATTATTAAGTTTAATTTGTTATTGTTTATTTCCTGTAAGCAGTTTGTAACTCCGTTTTGAAAAGTACGATGCTGCAAATCAATGTTTTATTGCAGCGGCCGGTTCCCAACCTTTTCAGAGTCAACTCAAGGCCCACTTGAAAATGTCAAAAATGTCCACGGCCGACATCTGTCATCTGTAAACAGCACAGACGCTAAATAATGTCTTCTCAGAGCACTTTTCATTAGACTGATAAAAGGAGCTGTCCATCAGCACCACAAAGAAAGCAGAAACTAAAAGTGAGGGGCTGTCTGCAATAGGCTAAAGGGACAGCTCAACCTAAAATCCAAAATACATATTTTTCCTTTCACTTCTACGGCTATTTATCCATCTACATCGTTTTGTGTTAGTTGCCTGAGTTTTGGCGATATCGGCCCTAGTGATGTCTGCCTTCTCTCCAATACAATGGAACTGGATGGCACTCGATCGGCTTGTGGTGCTCAAAACGGCAAAAACATACATTTGGAAAAACTCAACCGCAATGTCTCTTTCCAGAAACCATGACCTGGTTCTTCAAGATAATCCACAAACCTTGTTGTGAGCAGTTTCTGTAGGAACTATTTTCTTTAGACCGAACTACACCCACTAGCTGCTAACTAGGTCCTACATTAAGCTGCTCACAACTAGGTCTGTGGATTATTTTGAGCAGCACAAGCCGAGTGCCATCCAGTTCCATTGTATTGGAGAACAGGCAGAAACTCTGCGTCTGATATCTCCAAAACTCAGGCAACTCACACAAAACGATGTAGATGGATAAATAGCACTACAGGTGAGAGAGAATATAATGTATGTATTTTGGATGAGCTGTTCCTTTAATTAACAAATAATGGTTGTTTTGCAAATGATTTGGCAGGTTGGAAATGGCTGCTTTATTGTTAACACTGACTTGTGTCGGTCTGATGTTCAGGTCCAAGTAGGAGGTCTCCACATCTCTCCAGGAGCGGTCCACATCCGCTCAGACAGCCTGCTGACACTTCCTGCCATCTTCAGCATCACGGCGGGAGGAGGGCTGCTGCTCGTCATCGTCGTCATCGTCCTGCTCGCCTACAGACGCAAGTCGCACGAGAATGACCTCACGCTCAAGCGCCTGCAGATGCAGATGGACAATCTGGAGTCGCGCGTGGCTCTGGAGTGTAAGGAAGGTGAGACAAACTGAGTCTGAATCATAAATACTGTCCACTTCTAATAAATCTCACCAACCCACCCAACCTGTAATTGCATTTTTGAAAAGTATTATTCTTATCCAGGCTTAGTTTAAACTGTGATTTATTGAAATGAGGATTTATTTATGTAAATTTATTGTATGAGCTTTTGGTACAAAGACTGGTAGAAGGTGATAGTTAAAGCATGAGTTTTTTTTATATATAAAGTTAACTTTTGTAAAGATCTAAAAGTTCTAGTTTTCCAACTGTATCTATTTTTAAATGGTAAAATAAATTATGGGCTGTATTATGGACATTTTTATCTTAAAATCTTTAGTCTTTTTGATCTTTTTTTTGCTACTGTATGCATTTTTAATTTGATTTACCTGGAACTGCAGTTCTTCAGCTCAAGTGTGTAATGTTCAAGAGAGTAAAT
This sequence comes from Poromitra crassiceps, assembly GCF_964638095.1. Taxonomy (NCBI): domain Eukaryota; kingdom Metazoa; phylum Chordata; class Actinopteri; order Beryciformes; family Melamphaidae; genus Poromitra; species Poromitra crassiceps. Next base: position 10,640,827 of record NC_139650.1, on the reverse strand, counting down.
CCTCAAATGTATTTCCTCCATAGCAAAGGTGCTCACGACTTTGACTCCTGCAACGACTAAATGTTGAACGCACACCTCTTGTCATTTGTAGCCTTTGCAGAGCTGCAGACAGACATCAATGAGTTAACCAGCGACCTGGACAGAGCCGGCATCCCCTACCTGGACTACCGCACTTACACCATGAGGGTTCTGTTCCCCGGGATAGACGACCACCCGGTGCTCAGAGAGCTGGAGGTGAGTTCTTCGCCTCCGCCACAGAACATCGGAGTTCGGTCTTTGACACCATTTCTCCAATGTCCTGGACTCAGTCTTGGTCTTGTGCCTATTTTGACTCAAGCTTATGTTGACTTGACTTTTTCCTGTCAGAGTGACTGATGTATTTATTAACTGGGGGAGGGGGGTGCAGCTGGACCTGTGTAGCCTGTTCCATGACACTGCATCTGGGCTAAAGCCTGTGATGTTTGACCGTCCTCGTCCACAAAAGTGTCTGTTTTGTATGCAAATGTCATGAACCATCTCCAAAAGGAGATGGTTCATGACTTTAAAGCCCCAATCAGTAAGATTTTTGTCATTTTTGACTGTAATATAACTAATTTTTAGTCACAGGACATGGTAGATTGACTTTTAATAGGGAGACCCTCGTCTTTATTTATCCCACACCGCCCTCCATTGGCCAGCACTGGGACTAAGCAGTTTGTCTGTCACGTCCCGTAGCAAGAAAAAAGAAAAAAAGAAAAGCATGCGCGCATGCGCTGTACAGCGGAAGCGCTGTGTTCATGAAAACGAGGAAGTAACTCGATTAGGATTTGCTACGAAAATGATGTTTCACGGAACTATGGATTATTATTTCATCACGTGGTGAGTACCCGATGTCACAACATGTACATAGAGCTTCTGGCGCTGTGTTTTGTTGACTTTGAACGGCGATATCGTTATCGATACTAATGCACGCAGAGGGCGCAGTGGAAAACTTACTGAATGGGGCTTTAACATTATTCCATAATGTATGGTGCATTTCCTTCATACTGTATGAGCAATCTTTTCTTTTACGACTAGGTCTTTTTTTCCCAATCTATATATAAATTTGGCAATGTGGACTGTTTCTCTGTCTGTTTCAAGAATTTAGGAGAGGGAGAGAGACTGTGAGAGAGAGAGAGAGAGAGAGAGAGAGGGGAGAGACTGAGGAAGAGAGAGAGGGGGAGAGAGACTGGGAGAGAGAGAGGGGGGAGAGAGACTGAGGGAGAGAGAGGGGGAGAGAGACTGAGGGAGAGAGAGGGAGAGAGAGATGGAGGGAGAGAGAGGGGGAGAGAGAGATGGAGGGAGAGAGAGGGGGAGAGAGACTGAGGGAGAGAGAGGGAGAGAGAGATGGAGGGAGAGAGAGGGGGAGAGAGACTGAGGGAGAGAGGGGGAGAGAAACTGGGAGAGATAGGGGGGAGAGACTGGGAGAGAGTAATAACCCTCTTTTTTTTGTTGCTACTTTGCTCTTTGATCTCGGACAGTGTGAGTCTTAAATATCTAATAAGTGTGTGTCTTTGTGTGTGTGTGTGTCCGTGTGCGTGTGTGTGTGTGTGTGTGTGTGTCCGTCTGCGTGCGTGCGTGTGTGTGTGTGTGCGTGTGTGTGTGTGTGTGCGTGCGTGCGTGTGTGTGTGTGTGTCCGTGTGTGTGTCCGTCTGCGTGCGTGTGTGTGTGTGTGTGTGTGCATGTGCGTGTGTGTGTGTCCGTGTGTCTGTGTGTGCATGTGTGTGTGTGTGTGTGTGTGTGTGTCCGTGTGTGTGTGTGTGTGTGTCTGTGTGTGCATGTGTGTGTGTGTGTGCGTGCACAAAACTGTTTGATGTATACAGGTGCCAGGGAGCGGCCAGGCGAACGTGGAGAAAGCCTTGAAGCAGTTTGCTCAGCTGGTGAATAACAAGGTGTTCCTGCTGACGTTCATCCGCACGCTGGAGCTGCAGCGCTCCTTCTCCATGCGCGACCGCGGCTACGTAGCCTCGCTCATCATGACGGCTCTCCAGGGACGGCTGGAGTACGCCACCGACGTCCTCAAACACCTGCTGTCAGACCTCATCGAGCGCAACCTGGAGAGCAAGAACCACCCCAAGCTGCTCCTGCGCAGGTAAACACAGTCATCAGGGTCCCCACACAGGTCCTTGACATCCTTATCCTTTATCGATTTTGTCCGAGAATAGAAATTCAAGTAATTTTTTTTTCACTTTTTTAACAGCACAGTTGAGAAGTGTTCACACACAGTCAAGCCTCTGTCTGATTGTTGTTTGTGAGCTGTGACCAGTTCTCATTATAAAAATGATCAGTGTTGTAACAGTATAATTGACCTTGATCCGTGTCTCAAACTCTGCCATGTTGGGTCCTTGAATTTGAGGGAATTGGACCCGGAAAGTCCTTGAAATGTCATTGAATTTAATGTTTGAAGCCTCGAATAGGAATAAGCAGCATTGCAGAATCAGCTTTTTTCTATGATTATTATTTATCATCATCAGTGTTGGGCAAGTTACTTTCAAAATGTAATATACTACATATTACTAGTTACTTTCATTTGTTACTTTACAATATTACTGTTTGTGTAGAGTAACTCATTACTTTTTACACTACTTTCACTGTAATAACAGTAACAGAATGATATCGCCGCCCCGGAACCATCCCGAAAAATAATTTAAACCGTCTTGAAGTCAGTGTAAACAATCCAAAATTCTAAATGTTATCCTTTTCCTTTGTTATTGTCATCTATAGTGGTTATTATTTGCATAAAAACACACAATTTGATTAGGAAATAATTTAAATATGTAGTATTGTACCACTAACCTAAACTTGTACCACTGTTCCTTCAGAAGTTGTAGTTGTCATAGACTGTGCTCCATAGTTGATTGCTCTATTGCGGACAAAAAATGTGTTATTGTAAGTCGCTTTGGATAAAAGCGTCTGCCAAATGACGTAATGTAAATGTAAATGTAAATGTAAATATGTGCTTTGATTTAAAAAAGAAAAGAAAAAGAAAAGGAAAAGTAACTTGAGTTACTTGACAAAGTAACTGGTATAATATTACTGAAATCCTAGAAGTAATAAGTTATATTACTGAGTAACTGCTAAAAGTAATATATTACATGTAATGTTACTTTTGTAATGAGTTACCCCCAACACTGTTTATCATTACAGGATAGATGGGTTAATTCAAGTGGGGTCCAGGTGTAACCTGAGGAGATCTTCAGTCAGAGATGTCTTCAGTCTCTGGCAGAAGAAGATGGATATGATATATGTACAGAAGAACTATGAAGACGTTGGCAAAATAGGGCATCTGTCCTCAGAAAACCTTCTGTGTCTAATTCACATTCATACGGTTACACTCATTGACTCTATAGGGACCGGCCGTCACAGTTTTCTGCTCTCTCTCTCTCTCTCTCTCTCTCTCTCTCTCTCTCTCTCTCTCTCTGTCTCTCTCTCTCTCTCTCTCTCTCTCTCTCTCCTCTCTCCCTCTCCCTCTCCCTCTCTCTCTCTCTCTCTCTCTCTCTCTCTCTCTCTCTCTCTCTCTCTCTCTCTCTCTCTCTCTGCGTTTGAGTAGCTCCACTGCAGCAGTTGGAGGTTAAGTGCTTATGACAGTTGACGAGGGCAGAGAGCAAATTAACATCTCCATTCCTCGCTCTCGATTTTCCAAGATGGCGAGCGGATCAGAACCAGTGGCCTTCCGCTCATAACAAGGCTGATCAGTGCCGATCAGTCACTGCTAATCCTTTGCCGTAGTCCATTCCAGCCTAGTTGCTGCACGTCTAACGGATGAATAATTAGGCCAGCGAAGAAGAAAAGGCCAGCGCCGATCAATTCAGCGTTGTGCAGCGGCGTGAAACAGCCTTTAAGAGCCTGAGGTGGAAAAAACAAGAGCGCCCGAGAAGACAGGTGAAAGACAGGAGCAGAGAGAGAAGACAGGTGAAAGACAGGAGCAGAGAGAGAAGACAGGTGAAAGACAGGAGCAGAGAGAAGACAGGTGAAAGACAGGAGCAGAGAGAAGACAGGTGAAAGACAGGAGCAGAGAGAGAAGACAGGTGAAAGACAGGAGCAGAGAGAAGACAGGTGAAAGACAGGAGCAGAGAGAGAAGACAGGTGAAAGACAGGAGCAGAGAGAGAAGACAGGTGAAAGACAGGAGCAGAGAGAAGACAGGTGAAAGACAGGAGCAGAGAGAAGACAGGTGAAAGACAGGAGCAGAGAGAAGACAGGTGAAAGACAGGAGCAGAGAGAGAAGGTGAAAGACAGGAGCAGAGAGAAGACAGGTGAAAGACAGGAGCAGAGAGAAGACAGGTGAAAGACAGGAGCAGAGAGAAGACAGGAGCAGAGAGAAGACAGGAGCAGAGAGAAGACAGGAGCAGAGAGAGAAGACAGGTGAAAGACAGGAGCAGAGAGAAGACAGGTGAAAGACAGGAGCAGAGAGAGAAGACAGGTGAAAGACAGGAGCAGAGAGAGAAGACAGGTGAAAGACAGGAGCAGAGAGAGAAGACAGGTGAAAGACAGGAGCAGAGAGAGAAGACAGGTGAAAGACAGGAGCAGAGAGAAGACAGGTGAAAGACAGGAGCAGAGAGAGAAGACAGGTGAAAGACAGGAGCAGAGAGAAGACAGGTGAAAGACAGGAGCAGAGAGAGAAGACAGGTGAAAGACAGGAGCAGAGAGAGTGATGGAGAGTGAATTGGAGGGACTGGGAGAGGAAGGCTACCTATAATGGTTGTGGAGCTATTGTCAGTCCTGCTTATCTTCTGTGTGCCACTCATGAAACATTCAGCTAGTTTCTTCCCTCTTCACCTCTCCTCCCTTCTCTCTCCCTTCACCTCTGGTTTCTTCCCTCTTCACCTCTCCTCCCTTCTCTCTCCCTTCACCTCTGGTTTCTTCCCTCTTCACCTCTCCTCCCTTCTCTCTCCCTTCACCTCTGGTTTCTTCCCTCTTCACCTCTCCTCCCTTCTCTCTCCCTCCACCTCTGGTTTCTTCCCTCTTCACCTCTCCTCCCTTCTCTCTCCCTCCACCTCTGGTTTCTTCCCTCTTCACCTCTCCTCCCTTCTCTCTCCTTCCACCTCTGGTTTCTTCCCTCTTCACCTCTCCTCCCTTCTCTCTCCCTCCACCTCTGGTTTCTTCCCTCTTCACCTCTCCTCCCTTCTCTCTCCTTCCACCTCTGGTTTCTTCCCTCTTCACCTCTCCTCCCTTCTCTCTCCCTCCGCCTCTGGTTTCTTCCCTCTTCACCTCTCCTCCCTTCTCTCTTCCTCCACCTCTGGTTTCTTCCCTCTTCACCTCTCCTCCCTTCTCTCTCCCTCCACCTCTGGTTTCTTCCCTCTTCACCTCTCCTCCCTTCTCTCTCCCTCCACCTCTGGTTTCTTCCCTCTTCACCTCTCCTCCCTTCTCTCTCCCTCCACCTCTGGTTTCTTCCCTCTGCACCTGTCCTCCCTTCTCTCTCCCCCCACCTCTGGTTTCTTCCCTCTTCACCTCTCCTCCCTTCTCTCTCCCTCCACCTCTGGTTTCTTCCCTCTGCACCTGTCCTCCCTTCTCTCTCCCTCCACCTCTGGTTTCTTCCCTCTTCACCTCTCCTCCCTTCTCTCTCCCTCCACCTCTGGTTTCTTCCCTCTTCACCTCTCCTCCCTTCTCTCTCCCTCCACCTCTGGTTTCTTCCCTCTTCACCTCTCCTCCCTTCTCTCTCCCTCCACCTCTGGTTTCTTCCCTCTTCACCTCTCCTCCCTTCTCTCTCCCTCCACCTCTGGTTTCTTCCCTCTTCACCTCTCCTCCCTTCTCTCTCCCTCCGCCTCTGGTTTCTTCCCTCTTCACCTCTCCTCCCTTCTCTCTTCCTCCACCTCTGGTTTCTTCCCTCTTCACCTGTCCTCCCTTCTCTCTCCCTCCACCTCTGGTTTCTTCCCTCTTCACCTCTCCTCCCTTCTCTCTCCCTCCACCTCTGGTTTCTTCCCTCTTCACCTCTCCTCCCTTCTCTCTCCCTCCACCTCTGGTTTCTTCCCTCTTCACCTCTCCTCCCTTCTCTCTCCCTCCACCTCTGGTTTCTTCCCTCTTCACCTGTCCTCCCTTCTCTCTCCCTTCACCTCTGGTTTCTTCCCTCTTCACCTGTCCTCCCTTCTCTCTCCCTTCACCTCTGGTTTCTTCCCTCTTCACCTCTCCTCCCTTCTCTCTCCCTCCACCTCTGGTTTCTTCCCTCTGCACCTCTCCTCCCTTCTCTCTCCCTCCACCTCTGGTTTCTTCCCTCTTCACCTCTCCTCCCTTCTCTCTCCCTCCACCTCTGGTTTCTTCCCTCTTCACCTCTCCTCCCTTCTCTCTCCTTCCACCTCTGGTTTCTTCCCTCCTCACCTCTCCTCCCTTCTCTCTCCCTCCACCTCTGGTTTCTTCCCTCTTCACCTGTCCTCCTTCTCTCTCCCTTCACCTCTGGTTTCTTCCCTCTTCACCTCTCCTCCCTTCTCTCTCCCTTCACCTCTGGTTTCTTCCCTCTTCACCTCTCCTCCCTTCTCTCTCCCTTCACCTCTGGTTTCTTCCCTCTTCACCTCTCCTCCCTTCTCTCTCCCTCCACCTCTGGTTTCTTCCCTCTTCACCTCTCCTCCCTTCTCTCTCCCTTCACCTCTGGTTTCTTCCCTCTGCACCTGTCCTCCCTTCTCTCTCCCTTCACCTCTGGTTTCTTCCCTCTTCACCTCTCCTCCCTTCTCTCTCCCTCCACCTCTGGTTTCTTCCCTCTTCACCTCTCCTCCCTTCTCTCTCCCTCCACCTCTGGTTTCTTCCCTCTTCACCTCTCCTCCCTTCTCTCTCCCTTCACCTCTGGTTTCTTCCCTCTGCACCTGTCCTCCCTTCTCTCTCCCTTCACCTCTGGTTTCTTCCCTCTTCACCTCTCCTCCCTTCTCTCTCCCTCCACCTCTGGTTTCTTCCCTCTTCACCTCTCCTCCCTTCTCTCTCCCTCCACCTCTGGTTTCTTCCCTCTTCACCTCTCCTCCCTTCTCTCTCCTTCCACCTCTGGTTTCTTCCCTCTTCACCTCTCCTCCCTTCTCTCTCCCTCCACCTCTGGTTTCTTCCCTCTTCACCTCTCCTCCCTTCTCTCTCCCTCCACCTCTGGTTTCTTCCCTCTTCACCTCTCCTCCCTTCTCTCTCCCTCCACCTCTGGTTTCTTCCCTCTTCACCTCTCCTCCCTTCTCTCTCCCTCCACCTCTGCTTATCTGCTGATTGTGCTGAGACTGGCCTGCTGAATGTTTCATGAGGGCTCTCTCATTAAATAGAAGGATGAGTTCACATGGGGAGGTGGTATCACTTGAACTTGTGAGCCTAAACATGCTGCTCCTGTGGAGACACTCTCAATTGTAATAGTCGATAGAGCTCAACAGTCACGTCACTTTCCGTGACGTTTCCTGCCCCCCGGAAGAGAGTTTCCTATTCATTTTCTCCATAGACATTTTGAAAATTCCTTGTTGCCTGCAGAATTTTGGCCGCTGCTGTTCTCTGCTGAACAGACCGGCCGGTGGAGTGATATTTTAGTGATGAGGGCGTTCTTAACACGTTCACTGCCATCTCGGCTTAAAAAAAAAAAAAAAAATTTTGACGGTGGGACATCGATCAAACCCTTTTACGTCTCCTATACCAATATTGGAGGTATTGAATGTGTATAATCTATTTTACCGACCAACTAAGTGGCGACAGTGCTCTCCAGACAGAGAGAAAGCCGAGCAAAAACAGCCGCGGGAGGAAGCCATTCTCAAGGAAATGGCTTGGCGAAAACGCTTTCGATTTCACACACACACACACACACACACACACACGCGCGCGCACACACACACACTCGAGTACCTTTGAGCATAAATAAGACCAGAATCGCAAAAGCTTCATCAAAGCTCTCAACCGACACCCCAAGAAACGAACGAGCCCGTTTTACAGTAATCCAGACTCGCCCGAGAGCGGCCGCGCCGCCAGCAGCAGCAGCACAGACGAGCAGCAGCAGCAGCAGCAGCACACCGAGAGCGGAGTACGCCTCAAGATTGGAAGAAGGGGATCGCGAAGGAATTTCTCTCCCGTGTCTAACCCCCCCCCTCGCCTCTCCTCTCCTCTTCCCCGCTCCTGCGATTCCCCTCGCTTTTTTTGGGATCTGTGAGGCAACAGAAACTCGCCTGTGACAAAACACTGCAAAGCCACCAGAGACACACCTACGGAGAGAGGAGTTTGGAGACACACACACACACACACACACACACACACACACACACACACACACACACAAACACAATACAGTATACAGACTTGCCCAAGGGCACCCATAATCACAGGCACGTGAGGTGGTTCTAAAAATCCATTTATCTCAAAACTCTCTGAAAATCTCTGAAACCATGCTGTACTCAACGGCTAATATCTACATAACTACTAACTCTACAAACTAACTCTTTTAGACAGAGAAAGCACACATTCTATTAGTACTTTTGTGAACTTTGTGTTCACAAAGTCCAAGCAGAAAAGAATCCTCGGCTCTTGTAAAATGAGCCAGAATCCTCAAAAAAAACCTCTGGCAGAAGCTAACTACAGTATTGAAAAACGGCTGGCAGTGAATGTGTTAAATGAACGATTTAAGAACGGTCCTTGACCAATCAGATTGCTTGGTCGGAACTAAATGTTGTATAATCGTTGCTTCGGGACACGCCATTACTGTTTTGCCAGCGGTTGTCAACTAGTGCGCGCAGTCCCTGATTGGCCCGTTTACTTAAGTTGTGTAAAGCGTTGGGGCGGAAGTCCAGACTGATCCCTGGAGCCAATGAAAACATCCAGACTGATCCCTGGAGCCAATGAAAACATCCAGACTGATCCCTGGAGCCAATGAAAACATAATGTGAGGTGACGTGATCAGGATGCTTTTACCAGGCTAGTTTGAAGGTATGAAGGGGATTCCTACACTTAGTCATGAAAGTCAAGTCATGACATCTATCCCATCTGGTTCTGTGTTAGATAGCTGCACTAAGTGCTGACACAGTTAGGAAGGAAGAGAGTGAAAGGACTTAAAGTGGACATCAAAGTTGAGTACTCACAATCATGTCGTGACCCAAATATGTTCTGCACTACCAGCACTCAGCTGGTAGTGCGTGGTGGGAGTAGGTGTCCTTTGAGACCACGAGGCAGAGTAAAGAGGTTACGTTTCTGTAAAGTCACCATGATACGATGTTTCCCCCCCCCAGCACTGTCAGGCTCTTCTCTGTCTTAAGTCATGAAAGAATCATCAGAGCACTCCGACTCTCTGCGGCACATCTCCAGCTAACAAATGAGTACACTTTCCTCTTGTCCTGCAGAACAGAGAACGTGGAGGAGAAGATGCTAACAAACTTTCCTCTTGTCCTGCAGAACAGAGTCTGTGGAGGAGAAGATAAAAAAACTCTCGAAACGGACAAGCCCGTCTTTTATTGTCACACGAACACCACAATACATGCGGCCACAACACACTCATGCTGACGGTGGCCGGTGAAAAGTGTCCTCTGCATTTAACCCATCCAGGCATGTCCTTTCCTCCGGGGGGCAGGCCAGGAGCAGTGGTCGCTTTCTCGTACAGCGCCCGGGGACCAACTTCGGATGTTGTCGTCACTGGTCGGATGACGATGACGATCTGATCTTCTGCATGTTTTTAGTGGGGGGGTTATATACGGAGGAACCCCCTGGGGGAGCACGGGGAGAACATGCAAACTCCACACAGAGAGAAAGGCCCTTACGACGAGATACCCCACCTGGGCAGTAGGCACTGAAGATATGGGGGGGAACACAACCACAGCGCCCACAGTGTCCCAGGCGAGAATCGAACTCAGGACCTTCTAACTGTGAGGCGACAGCGCTACCACTGAGCCACCGTGCCCCGTCGTTTAGATGCTAACAAACTTTCCTCTTGTCTTGCAGAACAGAGTCCGTTGCAGAGAAGATGCTGACAAACTGGTTTGCCTTCTTGCTCCACAAGTTTCTGAAGGTAATGTAAATGACTCACGCACGTCATCACTGCAGATGTTGCTGTGATACATTACGGGCAGGCGGCTATTACATGTCGGGCGGCTGTAGCTGGTAGAGGTAGAGCGGGTCGTCCACTAATCGCTTTGGATAAAAGAGGTCGGTGGTTCGATTCCCGCCTCCTCCAGTCTGCATGTCGAAGTGTCCTTGGGCAAGATACTGAACTCCAAATTGCTCCCGGTGGTGTGCCAGCACACTGCGTGGTAGCCTGCTGCCATCGGTGTGTGAATGGGTGAATGTACCTACTGATTGTAAAGCGCTTTGGATAAAAGCGCTATATAAATACAGGCCATTTTACCATTTTACATTACAGCGCTCCTTAAAACCATGAGCATTGATTCGATACCAAATAGGCCGCCGAGTCACAGCCGTCGCTCGTTGTATCCATCCGCTCTTGATGTGTTTTGTGGGCGTTGTGGAGGGATAATGCTCACCTATAGGGTTAAACATCTTGTATCTCCAGCTTTGCGATTCACAATGAGCTCCACGTTCTTGTGTTTGGTGAGTCTTTGTGGTTGATGATGCTTTGTCATGTCTGCGCTGGTGAATAGAGATCTTTCTTCTTCTCCTTTTCCTCCTCTCCTCCTCCCACCTGTTCTCTGTAATCCCTGGGTTCCGCGTCCAAAACAAAGGAGTGTGCTGGCGAGCCTCTCTTCATGCTGTTCTGTGCGATCAAACAGCAAATGGAGAAGGGCCCCATAGACTCGATCACCGGAGAGGCGCGATATTCCCTCAGCGAGGACAAGCTCATCCGACAACAGATCCAATACAAGACCCTGGTGAGTCACCAAGACGCTCGAAAAACAAGGAGGTATCACTCCTGTCTGTAATCACTTTTTTCATCTCTTGACAAAGAGGAATGACGGATCTGTCTGGGTGGCGGTAAGGCAACATCTTATGTGCCTTTGAATGCTGACCTTGAATGAATGAATGCATGAATCAATTAATTTGACATTTTTAAATACACAATGGTGAGACACCCTTAGGCCACGACCATACACGTGTATAAAATTGTCGAGGAATTTTCACACACAATCAAGTCAAGGAGACTTATTTCCATTGTGGTCCTCGTTCTTGTGTTCTGATAGTTTCAATAACATGAAGTCAGTGGGCAGATAATGAAACAGGATGAAGACAGCCTACTTTACATTTAAATGCTAAACCGTAACAACTTCCACCGTTCTCCCATTTCTTCCACTAGAGTTTGATGTGCACTAAACTTAAAGCAGCTACGAGGAACTTTCATTTTGTTTTGATTTTAGCGACCCCTGTGGACAAAAGCAGTAGTGTTCTCCCGCAACAAAGATTGCATTTCCTGAACGCTGTGTCCACTGGGCTGTCCACTGGTCTGCTACGGCGGGCCAGGCATGGCTCCTCCCCCCACCGCTTTATTTACTGCAAAATGGTTCTTACACTTTTTTTTTTCTTTTTTTTTGCACATTAATTAATAATAATTTTCAAACCTATCTCCTGTCTCCATGTTGACATTATTGGTTTATTGGCTGGTCGGAACCAAAAAATTACAACCAGTTTCACACGGACATGTCAGGACGGACGTGTGCCCGACCGGCACACAGGCATTTAGAAAAACAATATATACAAATCGCTGATGTGAAGCATGTTTCATAATCATAACCAGTTAAACGTTCTGCGTAGCTGTTTAATTCTTGGAAGGGCTACCCATACAACAACATTGTAGCTGGCCAGCTCTGGACAACACTGTCGCCAGAGCCGAGCTGCATATGCGAGCCTGCGCAGCGGGTGAGCTACAGGGCCGCTGGCGCTAGGATTTCTATTTCTAGTACCTGTAGTATAAAAGTATAATAGTATATAACACATCACACAGCATCCAGCTATGCTAGAGTCCCTCGTCTTTCTGTCTCCAATTAGCCTGTCAGAGTAGCTTCCCTCTCAGGCTTTAGCCCCCAAAGCAGAGGCAGCCAGTCGGTGACAGGATGTCTCTGATGGCCATGTCTCATTACTTGTTTAGTGTCCCCCCCCCAACCCGCATCCTGTAGGTGTGAAATTACATTTGTGGCCAAGATGCTCTCCACGAGGACAGTCTGGTGAGGACGAGGTAATGGAATGAAACACCTTTCTCTCTGTCTCCTTCTCTCACCCTCTCTCTCTTGTGATCTCTCCTGCTTCTCCAGACACTAAGCTGTGTGAACCCAGACAATGAGAACAGCCCAGAAATCCCTGTCAAGGTTCTCAACTGTGACACCATTACCCAGGTGAAGGAGAAGATCCTGGACACGGTGTACAAGAACATGCCCTACTCCCAACGGCCCCGTGCCGCAGACATGGACCTAGGTAAATCACACCGTGAGAGATAAGACTCATTGGAGGAAATAGTGAAATAATACTGAAAAGTAATTACCATGAATCAGCATTAGGGCTGAAAGCTATTGACCCCAAAAAAAAGAAGAAGAAATAAAACAGGCTATTTGACGGAATAATACAATTAACAATTTAAACTATGATTCATAACAAAATATTTCCTTGTCATTGTTTCTATAACTTTACCTTTTTTTATAGAACATTTTGTTCAAAATTGATTTTGTAAAACAAATAGAATACCATGAGTTTGAATATGATGAAATGTTTTCACCAATATTGTTACTAAAATACCTATTCACAAATCCAGTTTGGATGCTCCTCGCTTTGAAGCAATTTGGGATTTGGAAATTGCAGAAGTTCATATTGTGATGTCGATTTCCTTTCAATGAATTGTTCAGCTCTACTCAGGATGTGGTATAATGCTGCTGATGGGAACATCTATATTCACGAGTTTCATGATGGTGAGACCGTGGGCGCTTCCATGACACCCTCCCTCCCTGTTTCCATGACACCCTCCCTCCCTGTTTCCATGACACCCTCCCTCCCTGCTTCCATGACACCCTCCCTCCCTGTTTCCATGACACCCTCCCTCCCTGTTTCCATGACACCCTCCCTCCCTGTTTCCATGACACCCTCCCTCCCTGTTTCCATGACACCCTCCCTCCCTGCTTCCATGACACCCTCCCTCCCTGTTTCCATGACACCCTCCCTCCCTGTTTCCATGACACCCTCCCTCCCTGTTTCCATGACACCCTCCCTCCCTGCTTCCATGACACCCTCCCTCCCTGTTTCCATGACACCCTCCCTCCCTGCTTCCATGACACCCTCCCTCCCTGTTTCCATGACACCCTCCCTCCCTGTTTCCATGACACCCTCCCTCCCTGCTTCCATGACACCCTCCCTCCCTGTTTCCATGACACCCTCCCTCCCTGTTTCCATGACACCCTCCCTCCCTGTTTCCATGACACCCTCCCTCCCTGTTTCCATGACACCCTCCCTCCCTGTTTCCATGACACCCTCCCTCCCTGTTTCCATGACACCCTCCCTCCCTGTTTCCATGACACCCTCCCTCCCTGTTTCCATGACACCCTCCCTCCCTGTTTCCATGACACCCTCCCTCCCTGTTTCCATGACACCCTCCCTCCCTGTTTCCATGACACCCTCCCTCCCTGTTTCCAGCTGCCGGTTGCTTGTTTCCGCCCAGGACCGTTCATAGCGAAAGAGACTGAAAATAATCATAATCATTGTTGTGACTTTGTACCTACCTATGTCTTGTAATGGAGCCCCCCAGCGCAATCATTTCACACGTGCATAATTGTACAACGGAGTGACAATATCTTGAATCTTGAAAGAGAGAGACCGCTAAAGCTACATTCAATGACCAAATAATAAGAGTTCCGGTTTGGACGTTTAGCCTTCAAAACAAAAGCTGCCGCTATGCAACCACATACTATTTTTTAGCAATTTCGTCTCAAATAAGTCCGTACAGTACGAGTGAATTGACATTCACCTCGTTTTTGTAAAATATCGCCGCTACGCAACCACACAACGTTACTATTTTTAGCCATTTCGGATAAAATAAGCCAAACGTTCCCACTCTTTGACAGCAGCGCGCACGTCCTTGCTAGTGAAAAAAATGTAAACAGGAAGTCGACAACCGGCAAGCGCTGAGAATCATGGGAAACGTAAGTCCAGGAATAAGGTGAATAGAAACAGGGATTGGTTTCAATGAATTAGACCTACAGTGCAGAGAGTGCAGCATCAAAGTCCCTCCATACCTGTAGCTGCACTCACCACTACTAGAGTGAACCTGGTCAAAACAACGACTAAGGACAACATCACCTCACCTGCAGCGCAAAGGGACGGTGTAAAAGACATACGAGATGAACAGTAGACTAAATGTATGGCTCATAGGTACTAGTGTCAGGCACTTAGATCCAAATAGAAAACACATCCACCAGATTGGATGGATGGAGGGTGGCAAACTCTGGAACACAATCCCATCGGCCATAAGGGAATGTCCAACACTAGGCATGTTTAAGGGTCAAGTGAAGAGATGGCTGAAGTCCACTCAACTATGTACACATCACTAGGGTATAGAACAGTATGTTTATACTGTATGGATATGTGTGTTGTATCTCTGTATTTTTTATTTTTTTCTCTTATATCTGTTTGAGTAAGTGTTCTATGTAGATCTTACTTTTTAGCTGTATGTTGATCCCAAACTCAAGTTTTAGTATCAGACTGTATATTCCTGTATATTATTTTGTACTTTGCACTTTTCACTTAGCTATGTAGAGCTCAAACTCAGGTTCTCAGTATCTGATTGTATCTCTCTGCATACTTGCACTTTGTATTGTGTTTACATTTTAAATATGTTTTTGTTGCACTATGTTACTTTTCCCCCTATCAGGACTATTTCTCTGCATACTTGCACTTTGTATTGTGTTTACATTTTAAATATGTTTTTGTTGCACTATGTTATTTTTTACCCCTATCAGGACTCTAAGCCTGTATCATCTGGCAGGGGGACTAACAATGGAAATCAGTCTTGTGACTGCAATTGTCGTGCATTTACATTTTTTTTAAATGTTCATTAATGTACACCTGTCCCCTATCGAACAAATAAAATGAATTGAAATTGAATTGGACACTGTATGTTACATCATAATCATTGCACTTTGTCCCCAGAATGGCGGCAGGGCAGGACGGCCCGTGTGGTCCTCCAGGATGAGGACATCACCACCAAGATAGAGAGTGACTGGAAGAGACTGAACACACTCGTGCACTACCAGGTCTGCTCATCACAACTATCATAATGTTTTAGAAAACCACTGAACACCTGGCATACCGGTATAATAACCTTTGACTGTCATTATATTACTGTACATTACGTCATTTAGCAGACGCTTTTGTCGAAAGCGACTTCTTCTTCTTCTGTTTTAGAAGGGTAAGAAGGGGTCCATGTGTAGCCTGAAGAGGTGTGCTTTTAGTATCTGACAGAAAGATGGGCAGGGATTTGGACCTTCTGACAGAGGGGGAGAGCTCGTTCCACCATTGAGTCGTGCCCGAGATGAGCGACTTTTGAGCCCACGTAGCGATGGAGGGGCGAGGCGACCTGCAAGGGTGGAGGAGTGGAGGGAACGAGCCGAGGTTTGGAACGTGACCACAGCTTGCAGTTCGGGAGGAGCTGTCAGGTGCACTGCCCTGTAGGGGGGCAGTCTGGTGTACTGCCCTGTAGGCCAGTACCAGTGTCTTGAATGTGATGCGTGCCGAGATGGGACGCCAGTGAAGGTCACGGAAGAGGGGAGTGACATGAGAGAAGTTAGGCTGGTTGAACACCAGACTCGCTGCAGCGTTCTGAATGAGCTGATAATTGACGATTGTCCAGAGAAGGTTGAACACACTCACAAACAGGCATAACTAGTATCTAGTATCTAGCATACACTAGTGTGCCTGTGTCTTTTGTTTCAATCCATTGATCTAACACCACATGTCGTCAAGCTCCAGCGTGAGTCATCCTCTTCCTTATTCAGCCTGATGATAAAAAAGCCTTTTGATTGGCTGTGCTGTCTCATCCAGCCTGTTGATAGGCTGTGCTGTCTTTATCCAGCCTGTTGATAGGCTGTGCTGTCTTTATCCAGCCTGTTGATAGGCTGTGCTGTCTTTATCCAGCCTGTTGATAGGCTGTGCTGTCTTTATCCAGCCTGTTGATAGGCTGTGCTGTCTTTATCCAGCCTGTTGATAGGCTGTGCTGTCTCATCCAGCCTGTTGATAGGCTGTGCTGTCTTATCCAGCCTGTTGATAGGCTGTGCTGTCTTTATCCAGCCTGTTGATAGGCTGTGCTGTCTTATCCAGCCTGTTGATAGGCTGTGCTGTCTTTATCCAGCCTGTTGATAGGCTGTGCTGTCTTTATCCAGCCTGTTGATAGGCTGTGCTGTCTTTATCCAGCCTGTTGATAGGCTGTGCTGTCTTTATCCAGCCTGTTGATAGGCTGTGCTGTCTTATCCAGCCTGTTGATAGGCTGTGCTGTCTTTATCCAGCCTGTTGATAGGCTGTGCTGTCTTTATCCAGCCTGTTGATAGGCTGTGCTGTCTTTATCCAGCCTGTTGATAGGCTGTGCTGTCTTTATCCAGCCTGTTGATAGGCTGTGCTGTCTTATCCAGCCTGCTGATAGGCTGTGCTGTCTTTATCCAGCCTGTTGATAGGCTGTGCTGTCTTTATCCAGCCTGTTGATAGGCTGTGCTCTCTCATCCAGCCTGTTGATAGGCTGTGCTGTCTTTATCCAGCCTGTTGATAGGCTGTGCTCTCTCATCCAGCCTGTTGATAGGCTGTGCTGTCTTTATCCAGCCTGTTGATAGGCTGTGCTGTCTTTATCCAGCCTGTTGATAGGCTGTGCTGTCTTATCCAGCCTGTTGATAGGCTGTGCTGTCTTTATCCAGCCTGTTGATAGGCTGTGCTGTCTTTATCCAGCCTGTTGATAGGCTGTGCTGTCTTTATCCAGCCTGTTGATAGGCTGTGCTGTCTTTATCCAGCCTGTTGATAGGCTGTGCTGTCTTTATCCAGCCTGTTGATAGGCTGTGCTGTCTTTATCCAGCCTGTTGATAGGCTGTGCTGTCTTTATCCAGCCTGTTGATAGGCTGTGCTGTCTTATCCAGCCTGTTGATAGGCTGTGCTGTCTTTATCCAGCCTGTTGATAGGCTGTGCTGTCTTTATCCAGCCTGTTGATAGGCTGTGCTGTCTTTATCCAGCCTGTTGATAGGCTGTGCTGTCTTCTTATCCAGCCTGTTGATAGGCTGTGCTGTCTTTATCCAGATAGGCTGTGCTGTCTTTATTCAGCCTGTTGATAGGCTGTGCTCTCTCATCCAGTCTGTTGATAGGCTGTGCTCTCTTTATCCAGCCTGTTGATAGGCTGTGCTCTCTCATCCAGCCTGTTGATAGGCTGTGCTGTCTTTATCCAGCCTGTTGATAGGCTGTGCTGTCTCATCCAGCCTGTTGATAGGCTGTGCTGTCTTATCCAGCCTGTTGATAGGCTGTGCTGTCTTTATCCAGCCTGTTGATAGGCTGTGCTGTCTTTATCCAGCCTGTTGATAGGCTGTGCTGTCTTTATCCAGCCTGTTGATAGGCTGTGCTGTCTTTATCCAGCCTGTTGATAGGCTGTGCTGTCTTATCCAGCCTGTTGATAGGCTGTGCTGTCTTTATCCAGCCTGTTGATAGGCTGTGCTGTCTTTATCCAGCCTGTTGATAGGCTGTGCTGTCTTTATCCAGCCTGTTGATAGGCTGTGCTGTCTTTATCCAGCCTGTTGATAGGCTGTGCTGTCTTATCCAGCCTGCTGATAGGCTGTGCTGTCTTTATCCAGCCTGTTGATAGGCTGTGCTGTCTTTATCCAGCCTGTTGATAGGCTGTGCTCTCTCATCCAGCCTGTTGATAGGCTGTGCTGTCTTTATCCAGCCTGTTGATAGGCTGTGCTCTCTTATCCAGCCTGTTGATAGGCTGTGCTGTCTTTATCCAGCCTGTTGATAGGCTGTGCTGTCTTTATCCAGCCTGTTGATAGGCTGTGCTGTCTTATCCAGCCTGTTGATAGGCTGTGCTGTCTTTATCCAGCCTGTCGATAGGCTGTGCTGTCTTTATCCAGCCTGTTGATAGGCTGTGCTGTCTTTATCCAGCCTGTTGATAGGCTGTGCTGTCTTTATCCAGCCTGTTGATAGGCTGTGCTGTCTTTATCCAGCCTGTTGATAGGCTGTGCTGTCTTTATCCAGCCTGTTGATAGGCTGTGCTGTCTTTATCCAGCCTGTTGATAGGCTGTGCTGTCTTTATCCAGCCTGTTGATAGGCTGTGCTGTCTTTATCCAGCCTGTTGATAGGCTGTGCTGTCTTATCCAGCCTGTTGATAGGCTGTGCTGTCTTTATCCAGCCTGTTGATAGGCTGTGCTGTCTTTATCCAGCCTGTTGATAGGCTGTGCTGTCTTTATCCAGCCTGTTGATAGGCTGTGCTGTCTTCTTATCCAGCCTGTTGATAGGCTGTGCTGTCTTTATCCAGATAGGCTGTGCTGTCTTTATTCAGCCTGTTGATAGGCTGTGCTCTCTCATCCAGTCTGTTGATAGGCTGTGCTCTCTTTATCCAGCCTGTTGATAGGCTGTGCTCTCTCATCCAGCATGTTGATAGGCTGTGCTGTCTTATCCAGCCTGTTGATAGGCTGTGCTGTCTTTATCCAGCCTGTTGATAGGCTGTGCTGTCTTATCCAGCCTGTTAATAGGCTGTGCTGTCTTTATCCAGCCTGTTGATAGGCTGTGCTGTCTCATCCAGCCTGCTGATAGGCTGTGCTGTCTTTACCCAGCCTGTTGATAGGCTGTGCTGTCTCATCCAGCCTGCTGATAGTTTGTGCTGTCTTTATCCAGCCTGTTGATAGGCTGTGCTGTCTTTATCCAGCCTGTTGATAGGCTGTGCTGTCTTATCCAGCCTGTTGATAGGCTGTGCTGTCTTTATCCAGCCTGTTGATAGGCTGTGCTGTCTTTATCCAGCCTGTTGATAGGCTGTGCTGTCTTTATCCAGCCTGTTGATAGGCTGTGCTGTCTTATCCAGCCTGTTGATAGGCTGTGCTGTCTCATCCAGCCTGTTGATAGGCTGTGCTGTCTTATCCAGCCTGTTGATAGGCTGTGCTGTCTTTATCCAGCCTGTTGATAGGCTGTGCTGTCTTATCCAGCCTGTTGATAGGCTGTGCTGTCTCATCCAGCCTGTTGATAGGCTGTGCTGTCTTTATCCAGCCTGTTGATAGGCTGTGCTGTCTTTATCCAGCCTGTTGATAGGCTGTGCTGTCTTATCCAGCCTGTTGATAGGCTGTGCTGTCTTTATCCAGCCTGTTGATAGGCTGTGCTGTCTTTATCCAGCCTGTTGATAGGCTGTGCTGTCTTTATCCAGCCTGTTGATAGGCTGTGCTGTCTCATCCAGCCTGTTGATAGGCTGTGCTGTCTTTATCCAGCCTGTTGATAGGCTGTGCTGTCTTATCCAGCCTGTTGATAGGCTGTGCTGTCTCATCCAGCCTGTTGATAGGCTGTGCTCTCTCATCCAGCCTGTTGATAGGCTGTGCTGTCTTTATCCAGCCTGTTGATAGGCTGTGCTGTCTTATCCAGCCTGTTGATAGGCTGTGCTGTCTTTATCCAGCCTGTTGATAGGCTGTGCTGTCTTATCCAGCCTGTTGATAGGCTGTGCTGTCTCATCCAGCCTGTTGATAGGCTGTGCTGTCTTTATCCAGCCTGTTGATAGGCTGTGCTGTCTTTATCCAGCCTGTTGATAGGCTGTGCTGTCTTATCCAGCCTGTTGATAGGCTGTGCTGTCTTTATCCAGCCTGTTGATAGGCTGTGCTGTCTTTATCCAGCCTGTTGATAGGCTGTGCTGTCTTTATCCAGCCTGTTGATAGGCTGTGCTGTCTCATCCAGCCTGTTGATAGGCTGTGCTGTCTTTATCCAGCCTGTTGATAGGCTGTGCTCTCTCATCCAGCCTGTTGATAGGCTGTGCTGTCTTTATCCAGCCTGTTGATAGGCTGCGCTGTCTTTATCCAGCCTGTTGATAGGCTGTGCTGTCTTTATCCAGCCTGTTGATAGGCTGTGCTGTCTTTATCCAGCCTGTTGATAGGCTGTGCTGTCTTTATCCAGCCTGTTGATAGGCTGTGCTGTCTTTATCCAGCCTGTTGATAGGCTGTGCTGTCTTTATCCAGCCTGTTGATAGGCTGTGCTGTCTTTATCCAGCCTGTTGATAGGCTGTGCTGTCTTTATCCAGCCTGTTGATAGGCTGTGCTGTCTTTATCCAGCCTGTTGATAGGCTGTGCTGTCTTTATCCAGCCTGCTGATAGGCTGTGCTGTCTTTATCCAGCCTGTTGATAGGCTGTGCTGTCTTTATCCAGCCTGTTGATAGGCTGTGCTGTCTTTATCCAGCCTGTTGATAGGCTGTGCTGTCTTTATCCAGCCTGTTGATAGGCTGTGCTGTCTTTATCCAGCCTGCTGATAGGCTGTGCTGTCTTTATCCAGCCTGTTGATAGGCTGTGCTGTCTTTATCCAGCCTGCTGATAGGCTGTGCTGTCTTTATCCAGCCTGTTGATAGGCTGTGCTGTCTTTATCCAGCCTGTTGATAGGCTGTGCTGTCTTTATCCAGCCTGTTGATAGGCTGTGCTGTCTTGCCTATCAGCATCGGGACAACAACACGACTTGCATGTGGCTCACATTCACTTAGGCCTCCTCTTGATCAAACAAAGAGAACAATAGAGACAAAGGAAATCAACATTTGACAAGAGAGCAATGTATTCTCTCTTATCTGTCAAGCAGATGCACACACAGTTTGCGCTTTTATTCTCAATCTCTCTGCAAAGTGCGGCCATGTTTGTTCTGCTGCTAAGCCGGATTTGTGTGAGTTTGGTTTGTAGCTGATGCAGAACAGCAGCTGGAACCATCCTGCATAAGTGTAGACTCAACACTGAGCTGCTGCTGAGCCTCGTTAGCGTCAAGACATTCACACAGTCAGTGAGCGTGCTGGCATGCAAACGACTATATCACTATGTGACTCTTATCCAACTGTGTGCACAGTAGGGGAGTTTTAAATTGATATAGTACTTAAAACGTTATGCTAACAATATGTCGTCAACCACTTTTCTACAACAAGGCAAAGGTGGGTTTATCAAGGCCAAGACCAAATTCAGAAGCACTATTTGAGTTGATTTGGTTCTATAGTCTTCTTGAAATCATCTCCGTTACGCCCGGGACACACCGCCTGTCTGCTATACGCCTGTATAGCCGAGCTGAGCCGAGAAAACACTGTCTATTGTTGCTATGAACCGTGGGCGTCACCCGAAAAAAGTATCGCAAGTGCGTGCGTGTGTGTGTGTGTGTGTGTCACATCACTTCCGGGACAACCGGGACACAAAATTGAAACAAACATTGCCCACATACTCCCTTTTATAGATAGATAGATAGATAGATAGATAGATAGATAGATAGATAGATAGATAGATAGATAGATAGATAGATAGATAGATAGATAGATAGATAGTGGAAGCTGTTGATGAAGACTTGATTGTTGTAAATATTACTCTTTCGCTGTTGTCATAGAAGAACCCTGTAGTAAGTAT
The DNA here is from genome assembly GCF_964638095.1 of Poromitra crassiceps. Lineage (NCBI taxonomy): Eukaryota > Metazoa > Chordata > Actinopteri > Beryciformes > Melamphaidae > Poromitra > Poromitra crassiceps. The sequence goes on along the minus strand of NC_139650.1, from coordinate 10,619,380 downwards.
AGTTTCAATTATTTTCCTGAACATTTTAAATGTTTTTATTTGAACTGAAGGCTAACATGGTCCTTTAATAGGTTGAGTAGGTCTCATGACAGTGGCCCACGAAACACATCCGCAACCTCTAGAATACAACTAAAAAAAAAAAAAAAAAGCCTGGCTTTTAATCTGAAAAGTGTGTCTTTTCTCGTGCCGTTTCCTGTTCAAGAAAGACATGTATGTTAGGGTTAATAATACTCCTGTCAGTGTCCCTGACCAAGGCACTGGCAAAAGAACTGGAGTTGGTCCCCGGGCACTGCACTGTGGCTGCCCACTGCTCCTAGTTCTAGGAAGGTTCCTAGTAGAGGATGGGTCAAATGCAGAGGATGAATTTCCCCATGGGGATAAATAAAGGATAACTTAACTGTTTGAATAAGCGTGATTGACTCTGCTCCAGCAGCTGTGAGTTGTGAGCAGGATGAACATGCTGTGGTGTTTTGCTGTGCTGCAGGTGTCGGAGCGCTGCGTGGTGGCCTTGGTGCCCAAACAGATGTCCTCCTTCAACATCCCCTGCTCAGCCAGCTTCCCACGCAGCATCAGCAGATACGGTCAGTACCTCCACCAACCATCTGCTGCTGTCACCACAGCAGCAGATGAACCAAAGAGTTGCAGGAGTCAGCTCTTCACAACTTGAAGGACAGGAATGATGGATCGCACAAAGTTATGACAAGTTATGTCACTTTGAAAGGAGAGTAGGTATAGCTTCAGCTGTGTTCAGACAGGCAGCTCAAATCCAATGTGATTTGCATACCTGAGCAGAGTCTGAACTAGAAACGGCACGTGTAATTTGATCTTTTCAGATCAGATTTAAGACACATTCATAGTAGGGATGGGCATCGAATTTCGAATTTTCGAATAATCGTTGTTATTATCACATTGACTGCCAGCCCTTTTTTCAATGCTGTAGGTACTGTAGGTTCTGCCAGTTTTTTTTTTTAGGATTCTGGCTCATTTTACAAGAGCCGAGGATTCTTTTCTGCTAAGATTTTGTGAACACACAATATCTCAAAACAACTAATAGAGTGTGTGCTTTCTCTGTCTAAAATAGTTAGTTTGTAGAGTTAGTAGTTATGTAAGCATTAGCAGTTGAATACAGCATGGTTTCAGCGTCAGAAAAATAATTCAGAGATAAACGGCTTTTTGTGAAATTCGATAGAACAGTCACTTTAACCATTCATTTTTGGCATCAGTAAGACCTAAACAATAGTTTTGAACAGTAATTTCCTCCATAACAGCAGGAAACTCCCCTCTGCTTCCAACTCCTCCCTCCGTGGGCGTTCCTCTTGGCTGCAGCCAGCGGCCGTGTCACAAGCTTGTCACCAGTCTCACTGCTTTGCAGCTGCTGTGCGGCTGTGCCTGTCTGAGCGGCCGCTCTTTGAGGAAGTCTGGTTGGACTCGCTCGCTTCTTGGAGTTTTGGTTGAGAGCTTTGATCAAGCTTTTGCGATTCTGGTCATATTTATGCTGCGTGTTTCAAAGTGTGTTCCATCCGTGATCTATTATGCAAATTTGCAATCCCGCACTGCCAGCAATCAGCGCGAAAACGAAAGCGTTTTCGCCAATCCATTTTCATGAGAATGGCTTCGTCACACTGCTTTTTGCTTGCCTTCCTCCTTCCTTGTCGCCACTTAGTGGGTCGGTGGAATGGGTTGTACACGTTGTACACGTCCAATACTTATATAAGAGATGTAAAAGGGTTAGATGCACATCCCACCGTCAAAAAAAAAAAATCGATTTTTTTTGACGTATTAATACGTCAATGGCAGTGAACCGCTGGATTTTTTTTGACGTATTAATACGTCAGTGGCAGTGAACGTGTTAACAAGGTCGACTTTTATTATTGAAATTCGAAATTCGAAAAAAAAAAAAAAAAAAAATTTGAGTGAAATGTTGCATTGTCTCCCCTGATTCTAAGTATAGTCAAATCGCTTGGTTTGAGCAAGTAAAACAATTTTTATAAGCATTTTAAGCAAGGTTTATGGAAAAATGAATGGCGGATGAAATCCCATGAAGAGGGAGAGGGGGTGACTTTGGCACCCCTTTGGCACTCAGACCTGAGCCTACTAAATATTTAATGAACCACTCATGATTGTCAAAACTGTTTTTTATTTTCGAAAATGTCAATGTCATGTAACATGTTCTTTACTTCAGTGGTGCAATGCTTGTTTGAGCTAAAAATCCACAGCAGAAGCTTTTTATATTAATTAATAAAGCCGTAGCCTTAGAATCAGGGGAGACAATGCAACATTTCACTCACAAAAAAAAAAAAAAAACATTTTTTTTTTTTTTTACATTTTTTATTTTATTTTCGAATTTCGAATTAAATTCGAATTTGGCCAGCGAATTTCGAATAGTGTTTTTGCTAGAAATGCCCATCCCTAATTCATAGGTAATCTAGCCTCAACAAAGACTATGAACAACAACCGTGGCTTTATGGCAAGTACCTTTTTTTATGATTACTACATGTATGGAAAAGTCAGGTCAGTATAAAGGGAGGTGTCAGTTCAGATTTCAAGTATCTTCTTCTTCACATTGCGACAATAAGAGCAGAGAACAAACAACATGGAGGCGACACAGCAGGACAATACCAGCACCTGGCCAGAAAACACACGGCTGTAGTCAACGTGCACACACCTGTGCCGTTACTATGACAACCAATGACAGCTAATTATTATACTGTCTAAAACACACAAACCCAATCTGCTGTCTTGTCAATTTTAATGTGGACAAGTCAGCCTTACAGATCAGATTTGAAAAACACATTGGATCTTTCGGCCATCTGAATATAGCAAGTCCTTGGTTGATAAAATAACATGAACATAGACTGGATCATCAGACTGGAAAATATGATAATGGAATGAACTTCAGGCAGTATTTATTGTTATAATCTTTTACGATCCCTCTATATCTGACGTTTGACCGTCCAGGTGTAGACGTCCCGTTCCGCTCCACCCCCACCAGCCCGGACAGCCCCCACTCGCGCGTGCCCATGCTGACCCCGGACCTGGAGAGCGGGGTGAAGGTCTGGCACCTTGTGAAGAACCACGACCACGGGGACCAGAAGGAGGGCGAGCGCAGCAACAAGATGGTGTCTGAGATCTACCTGACCAGGCTACTGGCAACAAAGGTACTATTAGCTACATACAGAGGGCTGAACGATATGCAAAAAAATATATATATACCGGTATATATATATTATTTTGACAGATATTGCGATTGCTATATGAGTCACCATTTTAGTGGGTATGGCAATTTTTGCAATTCATTTTCACTGAAAAAATATCAAAATGATGATGTGATTTTTACTGGGGTCTATACGAGGGATCAGCCATTTTGGTAAACAAACCGCGTCACTGGGTGGCAACGGCAATGGAACCCTATGGAGCGTGAGCTTTGGGAGGCTCGAGTGTCTGATTCTAGCTGGCTGACTCTGTTTACATTTTAAAAACTGCGACAGTTCACACAACTTTAACATGACATGCATTATATTATACATCAAAACTCTTGAGCTACTTCTGCTCTCACCCGGAATGTCTAAAAATATAAGCAATGTGATGTATAGTTTTTGAGATATTAACGTTTGTTTGGCACTACTCATATTAATAACTGCTGCGGGGTTCCGCATTTCCGGGTGGCAAGTGACGTCACGCTGATTCGTCCTATAGCAAACAAGCATGTTCCCTTACATGTGGAGGAGATGATTTGTAGGCTGCTGGCATCTCTGTAGCACCACAATGCTTAATTTCATGATGTGTTGTGACACTTTCACCTTTATCAAATAATTGCAGCAGCTCTTGCAATTTGGATATTGCACTTGGCCACTTGGCCATTGCAATTATTTGATAATAACTTGGATAATATATTGATTAATTGTTCAGCCCGAGTATCTATTTCTACACACATCAATCCCATGGAATCATTTTCAGGTACTTAAGTTGCTGCCTTGGGAATAGGTTAGAAAAATAACTTATTTTCAATTCCGTTCTATTCTCTTGTCAGGGCACACTGCAGAAGTTTGTGGACGACCTGTTTGAGACGTTGTTCAGCACGGTGTGTCGGGGCACCGCTCTGCCCCTGGCCATCAAATACATGTTTGACTTCCTGGACGAGCAGGCGGACCGACACGGCATCCACGACACGGACGTGCGCCACACCTGGAAGAGCAACTGGTGAGAGAGAGAGAGAGAGGAGGGGGGGGGGGGGTCTCACCGTCAACCTCACTGTGATTATTAAGCCATCTGACTGTGTTTAACCATATAGACTGTAAGAAAGATGGATGTCGTGAGTGTGACGTCACCCATTTGTTTTGTCGGCTCCCGTTTTGAAGCCTTGGCTTTGGCATTTTGACTGTTGCCATCTTGTTTGTTTTTTTGGAGCCAGTGATGTAGGCCTATTTGTAGCCATATTTGGATGACAGGGGGTTTCCCAGAGCCGTAGCCGTGATTGGCGAGCTGCGCAATCACTGGACAGACGACCTGTCAATCACACCCAAGCCTTTTTTATCGTCTATTTTACTCTAAATGAGTGAGTTACTGGATATAAAAAGTCAACCCCCAAGAGGCACAGGAGGGTGTACACTCTGCATATATATTAGTGATGCGCGGGCCGCAGTTATAACCGCGCTGACCGCGGATATCCCGCCCCGCGGGATTCTTATTAATAGCGGATGGGTTGCGGGCTGTTGAAACGATGTATAATTAATGAGGAAAAATAATATTAATTATGTTCTCTAGTCTATGAATGTATTTTAAGCTACATTTTTCGTCAGGCACATTCTTAGTCGCCTATTGTACCAAACAATAGCCATGTGCTAGGTCGCTCGGCTCCACTTTTCGTCCATATATGGTCAATGATGTCACCCTCAAAAAGGAGTCTCGGCTGAAGACGTGTTTGAAGAGAAGACGCGTTCGTATTTTCCCATACAACGAGGCAATCCAGTAAACTAAACTTAAAGCTATAGCGTTAGACGAGTAAGCTACATGAGGGCAAGTGGTGGACTGAACCTAATACAGCATGGAAGTTTATTTGGAGTCTTGGACTCCAGCGATCGCACCAACGGCAGCAGAAACTGTAAGTTCGCTCCTTTTATAGCGTTTATAGGGTCGGGTGCATGGCGGGCGCGGATCTATAAATAGTATGAAATAATTTGTGCGGATTTATGGCGGGCGGACGGTTCATGCATACACGTGGATTAGGATGGCATAAAAGCTCATCCGCGCATCTCTAATATATATAATGCACCGGGCACGGTCTCATACAGTTCAGGGTGTTGCATCGTCTCCATCTTTCAAAGGTTAAACTCTCTCAAATCTACCCTCATGTAAATCCTCTGTGGGACCGCTGTGGGGCATTTCCTGCTACATTGGGACATATGTTTTGGCGATGCCCCAAGCTGTCACATGTCTGGAACTCTACCTTTAAGGCTGTGACAGATGTCCTGGGACACGAGGTAGAGTCAGACCCGGTGCTGGCTGTATTTGGGGTACCGGCAGAGGACGGTCAGCTTAGAGGAACTACTTTCACTGTGGCAAGTTTAGAATGCTTCTGGCACACAGATTGATCCTTGAAAGGTGAAATTAGCTTAGAGACCAAAACTTTTTTTTCTTTTTTTACCAGGCTGTAAACATGTTTATTTCTGCTGTAAAGTTGGGCATTTTAACATGGGGGTGAATGGGGAATGACTCCCTTTTGGAGCCAGCCTCAAGTGGCTATTCGAGGAACTGCAGTTTTCGGCACTGTTGCATTGGACCTAGTCTCAACGCCAGACCCATGAGAGTTCTTACGCTGATACACTATGTTACTGCATGCTGCAGCTCTCTCTCTGGGTCTGATACACTACATTACTGCATGCTGCAGATCTCTCTCTGGGTCTGATACACTACGTTACTGCATGCTGCAGATCTCTCTCTGGGTCTGATACACTATGTTACTGCATGCTACAGATCTCTCTCTGGGTCTGATACACTATGTTACTGCATGCTGCAGAGATCTCTCTGGGTCTGATACACTATGTTACTGCATGCTGCAGAGCTCTCTCTGGGTCTGATACACTACGTTACTGCATGCTGCAGATCTCTCTCTGAGTCTGATACACTACGTTACTGCATGCTGCAGATCTCTCTCTGGGTCTGATACACTATGTTACTGCATGCTGCAGATCTCTCTCTGGGTCTGATACACTATGTTACTGCATGCTGCAGATCTCTCTCTGGGTCTGATACACTATGTTACTGCATGCTGCAGATCTCTCTCTGGGTCTGATACACTACGTTACTGCATGCTGCAGAGCTCTCTCTGAGTCTGATACACTACGTTACTGCATGCTGCAGATCTCTCTCTGGGTCTGATACACTACGTTACTGCATGCTGCAGATCTCTCTCTGTGTCTGATACACTATGTTACTGCATGCTGCAGATCTCTCTCTGGGTCTGATACACTAGGTTACTGCATGCTGTAGATCTCTCTCGCTCTGATACACTACGTTACTGCATGCTGCAGAGCTCTCTCTGGGTCTGATACACTACGTTACTGCATGCTGTAGATCTCTCTCGCTCTGATACACTACGTTACTGCATGCTGCAGATCTCTCTCTGGGTCTGATACACTACGTTACTGCATGCTGTAGATCTCTCTCGCTCTGATACACTACGTTACTGCATGCTGCAGATCTCTCTCTGGGTCTGATACACTATGTTACTGCATGCTGCAGAGCTCTCTCTGGGTCT
>NC_139650.1:10570123-10610123 GCF_964638095.1 Poromitra crassiceps | reverse complement strand
GCTATCAGCGATCAGGACATGAACGCCTATCTGGCTGAGCAGGCGCGCCTCCACTCCAACGAGTTCAACATGCTCAGTGCCCTGCATGAGATCTACGCCTACGTCAGCAAGTACAGCCAAGAGGTCAGGCCCAGCCCCCTGTGATATCTCCTCAACACATACAGTACACTGTCCAGCCACTAGAGGTCAGGCCCAGGCCCCTGTGATATCTCCTCAACACATACAGTACACTGTCCAGCTCCTAGAGGTCAGGCCCAGGCCCCTGTGATATCTCCTCAACACATACAGTACACTGTCCAGCTCCTAGAGGTCAGGCCCAGGCCCCTGTGATATCTCCTCAACACATACACTGTCCAGCTCCTAGAGGTCAGGCCCAGGCCCCTGTGATATCTCCTCAACACATACTGTACACTGTCCAGCTCCTAGAGGTCAGGCCCAGGCCCCTGTGATATCTCCTCAACACATACACTGTCCAGCTCCTAGAGGTCAGGCCCAGGCCCCTGTGATATCTCCTCAACACATACAGTACACTGTCCAGCTCCTAGAGGTCAGGCCCAGGCCCCTGTGATATCTCCTCAACACATACACTGTCCAGCTCCTAGAGGTCAGGCCCAGGCCCCTGTGATATCTCCTCAACACATGCTGTACACTGTCCAGCTCCTAGAGGTCAGGCCCAGGCCCCTGTGATATCTCCTCAACACATCATACACACTGTCCAGCTCCTAGAGGTCAGGCCCAGGCCCCTGTGATATCTCCTCAACACATACACTGTCCAGCTCCTAGAGGTCAGGCCCAGGCCCCTGTGATATCTCCTCAACACATCATACACACTGTCCAGCTCCTAGCAGAGCCGTGCCATGCTTAGCTGACTGCAGCGTTAGCACTTTGTAATGGAGGACCACAGGCATCGCGTCTTTTTGTAGGCCAGCCCAGAAGTCATACACTGTCGCGAAGTCAATGTATGTATGTAGATCATCTATGAAGATGATCTTGCTGAACACAAAGTTGGCAGTTTCATAAACTTGTGTTAACCACAGACCTTATTTCAGGCATTTAACCAAAATCCCCATTCAAAAATACCATTGACTTTGAGTGGAGGGAAGCGGCAGTGCTAAGGTAGTGCTAACATAGTGCTAAGGTAGTGCTAAGGTAGTGCTAACATAGTGCTAAGGTAGTGCTAACATCTTAGGCAGGTCTTAGGACTCATTCCTGTGGTTCTCTATAGGAGCGTTAGTACTCAGGAATTGACCTGAAGGTTATAGTTAAAGCAGGACTAAACCTCAAAACACTTTTTTTCAGCTTTTAACCAATATAGTGAAGAAGAAGAATTCTGGTCAAAATTTCCACATTTGAGACCAAACTGTTACCATTGTACCATTTGTATCATTTTTCAGCAGCATAACTAGCATAAGTGCCCTCTATGGGTTGAACACTGCTTTTTTTTGTGCCCTCAAATGAATGGGATATTTGGTACATCGTGACGTCACGGTGGGTTTAGCACGCGCCCCACTCATGTGAAAATTTGTTTTCCCCCCCATTGATTATTACTGTAGTTCACGCGGCGCGAGCCCTTTAAGAGCAATGCATCCATGGGTAATCGCCGCGTGATTTCTAACCCCACATAGGATAAGCAATAACCACGCCCTGTGGCGCCGGGATTGGCCAGGAGCATTGAAGCTTGGGACTAAAGCACCAGGGGTTTTTCATCTTTTAAAATAAAGATGTTTAAAAAACTATTGCTTGTTACATTTTCAGTGCTGTAGCTTTTCTCTGGGTAAGAATTGAGCTTGAAATTAACGATATGATACATTATATTATGATATGAGCTATGAACGTGAACACAACACCGTTTATATTATTGCATGTTTTTGTAGATTGTGTACATTGTGTGGATTACAATTATTATGCTTATTATTATTATTACTATGCTAAGGAAGGTAGGTGACCATAATTCATTTCAATGTCCGCTCTCGAAATCACTGTCTGTTCTCAAGAGCTATTCAGTTGGTTCATGAAATCGCTGGGCTGCGTGCCCTCCAGTGCTGCTCCTGGCCAATCCCAGTTGGTTCATGAAATCGCTGGGCTGCGTGCCCTCCAGTGCTGCTCCTGGCCAATCCCGGCGCCACAGGGCGTGGTTATTGCTTATCCTATGTGGGGTTAGAAATCACGCGTAATCGCCTACTGTGGCTAATATTAGCCGCTAGTTAGTTATGTTATATGGCAGTAAAATGCCACTGAATGACCAAATTGATATAACTTTTAACCATTTCGAGGAACACTGTTTCCATACGGATCACCAGCGTTAGTTTGTTGTTTATAACGTGGCTATATTCATAACGTTTTCTATTTCGGATGCGTTATTTCGAATCCCACATAGGTTACGCCAAAACCACCCCCGAATTGTGTTCTGGCGCAAAGCGAGTGGGTTTCAGTCTCGAGCCACTAACGTTATCTTTAGAGCACAATATTCCTGGAATGCAAGTTTAACTAAACAGTTACATGTCCTCTGCATTCTACATCAAATTAAGATATTACGGGTTATTTTATTTTGTATGTTACATACTTATTGGCCAAGATAATACTTTATGGGGGAGAAATTCTGCCAGCTAAAGGAGGGAGTATAGGCGGCCATCTTGCCTGCAGAGTTTTCAAATCAAGTAGAATACAGTTTTGCAAGAAATCTGGGGGGTTTAGTCCTGCTTTAAGTTCAGAAATAGCGATTTTTGAATCAATTTATAGTCGTATACTTGGTGTTATTCTTGGATTTGTCATCCTTTTTTGTAGAAGTGCAGTGTTTCCTTCAACTGCTCCTGTAATGAACCAGATGCCTTGTGACCTTGGTTCTAGTTTATGTGCTCATATACCCTTGTGTGTGTGTGTGTGTGTGTGTGTGTGTGTGTGTGTGTGTGTGTGTGTGTGGGTGTGGGTGTGGGTGTGTGTGTGTGTGTGTGTGTGTGTGTGTGTGTGTGTGTGTGTGTGTGTGTGTGTGTGTGTGTGTGCGTGCGCGTGCATGCGTGTGTGCGTGTTAGATCACTGAGGCACTGGAGCAGGATGAGCAGGCCCGGAAGCAGAAGCTGGCTTACAAGTTGGAGCAGATCATCTCAGTCATGTCTGCAGAGAGCTGAGACACACACACACACACACATTCACAGAGATGTCATGTACTCAAAGACATTAAAAAATCACTATGGACCTATAAACACATTTACAAGTCAAGTGGCACACACACACATGCATGTATGCACACACACACACACACACACACACACACACACACACACACACACACACACACACACACACACACACACACACATACATACACACACACACACACACACACACACACACACACACACACACACACACACACACAGTGACACTAGAGAGACTTTATGGACCTATAAACAAACTTGACAGGGAACATGGGCATTGGGCACACACACACACACACACACACACACACACACACAGATGAACAGACACACAGACCACAGGACACCTATGGTCAACTGACTATATACCTATATAGTCTCCTATAGAGAGAGGGTTTGGGCCATCATGGCTGCTTCTAATGCTAAATGTGTGTGGCGTGGCTTTGTAGCTGCAGCTCTGAAGAGAATAGCACTTAATACAGAGAATGACTCAACAAAAGTCACCGGGGAGCTCAAAGACAGGAGACCATTTAATGGCACATCACCTGTGAGGAGACAAGTATTGTTAAACATGAAGGACACCGATACACACTACATATCACAGACTTGACATGATGCACACTACATATCACAGACTTGACATGATTCACTCTACATATCACAGACTTGACATGATGCACACTACATATCACAGACTTGACATGATTCACTCTACATATCACAGACTTGACATGATGCACACTACATATCACAGACTTGACATGATTCACTCTACATATCACAGACTTGACATGATGCACACTACATATCACAGACTTGACATGATGCACACTACATATCACAGACTTGACATGATTCACTCTACATATCACAGACTTGACCTTGGAGTGACATTGCCATTTGAAGCAGAGACATGTCATTTTGTGTCATGAAGCCTTTTAAAGGCCTATACAAAGAGATCTCGGAAGACTCTGGCAGCGGCGAATATCTTCATCGCAGCTGAAACTCCATTTCAAAGGATATTTGTTTGTTTGTTTGTTTGGTGAAGATTCTCTGAATCTCAATTCTGCTAACAATTGAAAACAATCTACACAATGCTGCTCGCTGACAGGGTGAGGGGTCAAATTCTTTCACCATCCCAAATTGACGAGGCATCACAAAGCAATTTGGAATAATTGGATATTTCCAGAGCCAAGCCCTGGCTTAGTGCCAACTATAATATCTCTCATGTTTCATTCATGTTCAAAGCTCCTGTAGAAGCTATTCATAATTGATGCCATTGTTGGGAAAGATCCCATTTGAGATAAGACATGTTGTACGGTAATGATCTATAGAGCACTAATTCAGCCGTTCAAAGAGAAGTGGAGAGCGATAATGATCTATAGAGCACTAATTCAGCCGTTCAAAGAGAAGTGGAGAGCGGTAATGATCTATAGAGCACTAATTCAGCCGTTCAAAGAGAAGTGGAGAGCGGTAATGATCTATAGAGCACTAATTCAGCCGTTCAAAGAGAAGTGGAGAGCGCTAATGATTCTATAGAGCACTAATTCAGCCGTTCAAAGAGAAGCGGAGAGCGCTAATGATCTATAGAGCACTAATTCAGCCGTTCAAAGAGAAGTGGAGAGCGGTAATGATCTATAGAGCACTAATTCAGCCGTTCAAAGAGAAGCGGAGAGCGGTAATGATCTATAGAGCACTAATTCAGCCGTTCAAAGAGAAGTGGAGAGCGGTAATGATTCTATAGAGCACTAATTCAGCCGTTCAAAGAGAAGTGGAGAGCGCTAATGATTCTATAGAGCACTAATTCAGCCGTTCAAAGAGAAGCGGAGAGCGCTAATGATCTATAGAGCACTAATTCAGCCGTTCAAAGAGAAGTGGAGAGCGGTAATGATCTATAGAGCACTAATTCAGCCGTTCAAAGAGAAGCGGAGAGCGGTAATGATCTATAGAGCACTAATTCAGCCGTTCAAAGAGAAGTGGAGAGCGGTAATGATTCTATAGAGCACTAATTCAGCCGTTCAAAGAGAAGCGGAGAGCGCTAATGATCTATAGAGCACTAATTCAGCCGTTCAAAGAGAAGTGGAGAGAGGTAATGATCTATAGAGCACTAATTCAGCCGCTCAAAGAGAAGTGGAGAGCGGTAATGATCTATAGAGCACTAATTCAGCCGTTCAAAGAGAAGCGGAGAGCGCTAATGATCTATAGAGCACTAATTCAGCCGCTCAAAGAGAAGTGGAGAGCGGTAATGATCTATAGAGCACTAATTCAGCCGGTCAAAGAGAAGTGGAGAGCGTTAATGATCTATAGAGCACTAATTCAGCCGTTCAAAGAGAAGTGAAGAGCGGTAATGATCTATAGAGCACTAATTCAGCCGTTCAAAGAGAAGTGGAGAGCGTTAATGATCTATAGAGCACTAATTCAGCCGTTCAAAGAGAAGCGGAGAGCGGTAATGATCTATAGAGCACTAATTCAGCCATTGAAAGAGAAGCGGAGAGCAGGTAATGATCTATAGAGCACTAATTCAGCCATTGAAAGAGAAGTGGAGAGCGGGTAATGATCTATAGAGCACTAATTCAGCCATTCAAAGAGAAGCGGAGAGCGTTAATGATCTATAGAGCACTAATTCAGCCGTTCAAAGAGAAGCGGAGAGCGGTAATGATCTGTAGAGCACTAATTCAGCCGTTCAAAGAGAAGCGGAGAGCAGGTAATGATCTATAGAGCACTAATTCAGCCGTTGAAAGAGAAGTGGAGAGCGGGTAATGATCTATAGAGCACTAATTCAGCCATTCAAAGAGAAGCGGAGAGCGGTAATGATCTATAGAGCACTAATTCAGCCGTTCAAAGAGAAGTGGAGAGCGGTAATGATCTATAGAGCACTAATTCAGCCGTTCAAAGAGAAGTGGAGAGCGGTAATGATCTGTAGAGCACTAATTCAGCCGTTCAAAGAGAAGTGGAGAGCTGGTAATGATCTATAGAGCACTAATTCAGCCGTTCAAAGAGAAGCGGAGAGCGGTAATGATCTATAGAGCACTAATTCAGCCGTTGAAAGAGAAGTGGAGAGCGGTAATGATCTATAGAGCACTAATTCAGCCGTTCAAAGAGAAGTGGAGAGCGGTAATGATCTATAGAGCACTAATTCAGCCGTTCAAAGAGAAGTGGAGAGCAGGTAATGATCTATAGAGCACTAATTCAGCCGTTCAAAGAGAAGTGGAGAGCGTTAATGATCTATAGAGCACTAATTCAGCCGTTCAAAGAGAAGTGGAGAGCGGGTAATGATCTATAGAGCACTAATTCAGCCGTTCAAAGAGAAGTGGAGAGCGGTAATGATCTATAGAGCACTAATTCAGCCGTTCAAAGAGAAGTGGAGAGCAGGTAATGATCTATAGAGCACTAATTCAGTCGTTCAAAGAGAAGTGGAGAGCGGTAATGATCTATAGAGCACTAATTCAGCCGTTCAAAGAGAAGTGGAGAGAGGTAATGATCTATAGAGCACTAATTCAGCCGTTCAAAGAGAAGTGGAGAGCGGTAATGATCTATAGAGCACTAATTCAGCCGTTCAAAGAGAAGTGGAGAGCGGTAATGATCTATAGAGCACTAATTCAGCCGTTCAAAGAGAAGTGGAGAGCGGTAATGATCTATAGAGCACTAATTCAGCCGTTCAAAGAGAAGTGGAGAGCAGTAATGATCTATAGAGCACTAATTCAGCCGTTCAAAGAGAAGTGGAGAGCGGTAATGATCTATAGAGCACTAATTCAGCCGTTGAAAGAGAAGTGGAGAGCGGTAATGATCTATAGAGCACTAATTCAGCCGTTCAAAGAGAAGTGGAGAGAGGTAATGATCTATAGAGCACTAATTCAGCCGTTCAAAGAGAAGTGGAGAGCGGTAATGATCTATAGAGCACTAATTCAGCCGTTCAAAGAGAAGTGGAGAGCGGGTAATGATCTATAGAGCACTAATTCAGCCGTTCAAAGAGAAGTGGAGAGCAGTAATGATCTATAGAGCACTAATTCAGCCGTTCAAAGAGAAGTGGAGAGCAGTAATGATCTATAGAGCACTAATTCAGCCGTTCAAAGAGAAGTGGAGAGCGGGTAATGATCTATAGAGCACTAATTCAGCCGTTCAAAGAGAAGTGGAGAGCGAGTAATGATCTATAGAGCACTAATTCAGCCGTTCAAAGAGAAGCGGAGAGCAAATTGAACTGTAGCAGAAAGCTTGATTAATGATCATTGATGGCATATCAGATCAGCCTGGCCCCGCCCCCCCCCCCCCTCTCATCCCTCATTGTTTACATTGAACATGATACTTGAAATGCAGCATGTGTTCACGGTATTGAGAACACCTCCTTCTGTGAAGTCATCTGGACAGTTGAACTGAGATTTGATGCAGTATTGGTTTGACCTGTGGAGATGCAGATAATGACACGCTGAAGAAGGATTTCTAACCCTGGAGACATGAATCTGTACACAGAGTGGATATGTGATTAATGATATATGATTAACGAGATGTGATTAATGATACATGTTTTTATCTGCAGTTGACCCTAATAATGCTCATTTAATAAATGCCTTTTTGTTGGTTATCAGCACTATCCTCCCCTTGCACCCTGACTGCTCCCACGTACAAATGTGCATTATGTTATTATTTTATTTTATAAATCTAACTGCATACCTGCCAACATAACTGTACGCTGTAAAAATATCAGCATGCAACCCTCCCCCCCCCCCCCCCCCCCCCATCCTCCAGGTCCGTCAAAACTCTGTCAGTGATGTGACCCGTTGTTCTGTCAATGCAGGCTGCCTTGTCGAAAAATGCTACTTTACCTACGTCTCTAAAGGGGAGACTCGTGCGTAACCATAGAGCCCACTTTCATTCAGATATCTTTTTATTTTATATATGTATTTATTTATGTATTTATTTATTTATTGCCGATTTTTCCGTTCTCTCATCTTCTCCGTAATTGTACTTGGCCAATTTCCCTCGGTGCCCCGGTCTTTGCTCTCTGCCGATCTGGGGAGAGCCGTAGACTAGCACATGCTTCCTCCGATACATGTACAGTCGCCAGCCGCTTCGGGTTTCACCGGCAGGACGTAGCACAGTTTAAGGATCATGCTATTCTCCCCAGTTCCCCAGACCAACCAGAGGAGGCGCTATTGCAGCGACCAGGACTCATACCCCACTAGCTTCCCACCTGCAGACACGGACAACTGTGCCTGAACGGATGCCAGACCAAGCCGGAGGTGACACAGGGGCTCGAACCTGCGACCCTCGTGTCGGTAAGCAGGGAATCTACTGCTGCCCTGGACACTGACCGTTCCGGAAGTACCGCTGCCGGGAATTGAACCCGGGTCTCCGCAAGTGGTAGGCGAGTGCTTTCACCTCTACACACTACCCTTCATTCAGATATCTTGAGCTGAGCGGTCGAATAGTTTTTCGGTGGCCAAAATGTAGAGCGTTATTTAGCCCCCTTCCTGACATGGGCATGACATGGGTGGTACCAATGAATGCCTTCTTAGGTCATCAAGCTTCATGATAGCAGAACCTTCACTCTGCTGTTCAAACTAAGCCCACTATATAGACCTTTGATTTGTATCCCTATGAAATTGGGAGATTAACAGGAGAAATTACCCATCGGGAGCAGAGCAGATGAAAGGGTTAAATGTGTTGGCAGGTATGTGATATATATATAGTAGCTATAGCTATATAGTATATCACATATAGCTATAGCTATATGTGATATATATATATAGCTATAGCTATATATATGTGTGATATGCTTGTTGTTTTCTTGCCGGAGAGTTTCTGGAGTGCCATATCCAAACTTTAAAAAGGCTATCATGATGAAAGGTCTGGACCTCTGTGGGATTGAATTGATTCAGGGCTTTTTTTTTTATGTTGGTTTGTTGGTTTGTTTGTTGATTTGTTTGATTCATATGTTGCAACGATGAAAGAGGAATTTCATTCTGTGCTTGAGGATATTTCGTTGCTCCACAGAAAAGTCACTGTGACCATCTATTGGAGAGCTACTCTTGTTTGTTTTCTATCAGTGGGGTTATTGTATTCCCCAGAGGACCCTCTGGTTATGCAGAAGAGCAAGACAAAATAAGATGAATATTAAATACATTTCCTGTTAAGTGTTGAAATATGACAGAGAACCCATCCCTCTATTATATGTGTGTTTTGATGATAATTTATAAATGTGTTGTGCAATAAACTGTCAAATGTTTTCAACTTTAATCTTTTTTTAAACTAAATATTGTATAAATATTGTACATACAAAACACTCCTATTTTGCAAGCAAATGATTCACTTTGTACTGTTGTTATACATTAAAATGCGCAGATGATGAAAATTATTTTGTCTGACTTCTTTTGTGGCGATGATCAAATTCAGAATAATCATGCTTTACATAATTTATAGATTTTCTATTCGGATTGTGCTGATGGTATTTAAAACATCTTGTATCCTCAAAAATCCCTCGACAATAGGTCATTCATATGCAAAATCATTTCCAGTGTCTATTTCAGACTGCAACGTGTCTCCCAGTGCACACAGCATTGTTATTGTAGGAGCCAAATTTGGTCTGGTCTTATTTCCTGTGATTATTGACATGTAATACTTTATGTGGCCACTTTTCTTTTTCTGAAGAAACTCCAACAGGCAGACATCCAACTTCTAACAGCAGCAATGATCCATAGAGCACTAATTGTCATTCAAAGAGAAGCTGTGTTGTATTACCTGGGCTCAGGTGATCTATATAACTGGGGACCCCAACAAATGTTCAACGATTGAACTCACACTTGAAGACAGTGACAGTGATTGAGTTATTTCTCACACTTGAAGACAGTGACAGTGATTGAGTTATTTTGTTCATTGCAAAGTTAATTTTGTTATATTATAGACCTTGTTGCCAGTCTTTTTTCTTTCTTTTTTTAATGTGTTGTGTTCAATAATTTTGTTCAGGTAATCTTTAATTTAATGTTTTCTAGATACTGGTCACAATCTATCCAAATTAAGCTGTATAACAATAATTGTTTTGTTGGCTTGTCATCCAGTGTACATTTTGTGATTAAAATCATTTTGTTGTTTTCAATTTCTTGTGTTACAAGTATTGTCTTTGGGGTACAGGGTTTTGTTAAAACTAAAAACATGTCTCGAGGTATTTCGAGCATAAAGGTAATAAAATCACCACACATCCATTGATTTTGGGTTGATTTTAATCATCTTTAGTGTGGAATGACTATAATATCTGCTGAAAAGAATGACACATTGGCTGATGTCATATTTCAGGATATAATTGCTTACTAACAAAGTAAAGATGAAAATAATGGAGAAAAAAAAACGGGTGCTTTTTTGTAATAGGAAATGGCTATAAATCATTTGGAAAGGTTTTGCAAGTGTATTTCTTAACTTGGTGTTGTCAACACACATGTTCTGTGTACCTGGGATGAATTTATTGACAGCCTACGCAACCCACTGAGGACTTTGAGGAAAAAAAACTCTTTAACATTTTTCGGTAAAAAAAATAAAGGCTTCATATACAAAAATGGCCACAACTTTTTTTCGCGAGGTTTCCGGCAGAGCAGACCTCTCATTCAGTGGACCTTAATGTCCAATGGCTCATTTCCACCACATTTTACTGCCCTGTACAGCTCGTCACCACTCGGCTCTAATCGTATCAGCCCTATGGACGTTTTGCTTCCACCGCGGATCACCCCCCCCCCCCCCCCCACGCACCCCCGCCCACAGCTGGTCGTCTAAAAATAGCGACCGCATATCTGTCCTTCGGCTATAACATAACGTTACAATTAAATCCATCCACAGAACTTTTAAACTGTTTATGAAATACTGGTGCCTCTAAATGACCTACAGTGTACATGGGCAAATGTGACAATCGGCCAAGAGAAAGATATCACAGGCATGCGCTGCGCTGTGTGGGGACGGGAGAGGCGCAACAGAGTGAAGCCTCTACCCCGCAGCCTCTCACCAGGCAAGACCGGGGCTTCCAAACACCCGCTGCGGCCTAGCGGAGCGCTGCAGCCTCCACTCAGCTACAGAGCTCCCTGAGCGAGCAGCGGACTTTTTTCTCAGACAATTGAACACCCGCCACGATTTTATTTCACCGGAGGTGAAGGCAGCGACACAAAATACTGATGGAAATATACATAACAGAAGATAAGGTAAGACCACTAAACTGGTATGCAGCCGCCAGCATTGCATTGACAGTCAGTAGACAGAGTAAACACGATTCTCTCTGACCAATCAGTAGCCATCAGAGTTTTACGTCACCATTTGGGACCTACTCGCCAGCCCGAAGTACCCCGACGAGGCAGGGACCAAAAGTAGCACGACTCGACCTCAAATCAAACCGAGCTGGGCCGGTTTTTGACGGTGGGATGAGACCAAAAGTCGAGTCGAGCGGAGCGGGACCGCGCTACTAGCTGCTGTGGAATTGGGCCACAAATGAAGAGATAAAACACAAACAAAAAGTATAGCATGCCATGTCAGGTCCTCTCAAATTTTGGGTGACTGGATCCCTGACTACTATACTGTCGGTAGCGTCTTCGCGGTCAAAGGGTTTTTGACCACTTCGCTGTGGCGGTAACTTTTGCTTTTCGTGTTTTGGGACAATTCAAATGGACTGTATTCACATTTTGCACTGGAATCAATGGACTGGATTCTGCACATGAAGATCAGACTTCATCGTTTTTCAATGCAGCACACAACAAGATGGTATGGTATTCAACATCATCATAGCAAGCGCGTCAGCCAGGCTATCTGGTGGTTAGACAACTCAGTAGCCTACAGCAGTGGTTCTCAAATGGGCGTCCGGGGACCCCCAGGGGTCCGTGGCACTTTGCCAGGGGATCTACGAAAAGTTTTCACGAAAACAAAAATAAAAACTTGTTTGCAAAAGCTTCATAGTTCAACGAAAATATTCTATGCTTTAAATCTAAAATGGTTCATGGATTACATTCTAATCTAACAAACCCATCAATTTAAAAGTCAAGCACATTAAAGTGGAAACAATTAAGCTTAGCCCAAAATCAGAATGAGGGGGTCCCCGGTATATCTTGTATCTTGTATCTTGTAAGGGGTCCTTGGCTGAAAAACATTTGAGAACCTCTGCCAGTATCAGACTGGGCTCCAGTTATAATGTCGCTCATTATCCAAAGAGGCATTCAATGATTCATAATTCATGGCCACTCAGTTTGTGTTTTTTGTTCTTTGCAGACGCTGTTATGAGGCTATGTGCAGGCCAATCTGAGCCCCGCTACACATTAGACAATCTATATTTACCATGTTAGTGGGCCACAAACATGCTAATCCAATAGAGAGTGAAAGTGGTTTGCCAGGCGATTCGAGGCAACAGGACTGATTCTGATGTGAGAGATCCCAGACATATCATCTATCACTTGACCTTATTGATTTGTCCATATGCATAAGTGACACACACACCTCTAATCATTGTTAGACTGCAACAGATGGATAATTAAGACCTCCAAAATGAGATCCATAATCTAATCAAACGTGACACCACTTACATCATGATTGATAGCACACAATGAACATCTTTTTTTAAGAGTAGTGAGTGAGTAACTTGATTTTGACTTTACAGCCTGGTTCCTCAAATTTTATTATTATTATTTTTTATTTATGATTATGATTATGAATGAATTGAACTTAAGGTTAAATTTTTCTATGATTTTCCTTTCCTGTTGCTTTCTTTTTTAGAATATAATATTAGTTTACAATAGATACCTGATGAAGGTTGGATGATGTCATTTGAAATTGATTGGAAATTGAGTCATACTACATACAGTTGCTCGCACTCAAGTAGGGAAACATATAAACATCAAACCTTATAGGAGGCATAGGCCCATAAAACAATAAAATAGAAGTTACATAGCTAATATACCTTGTTTTATGTTTGTTTTTCAATGTTTCATGTCTCTTGTATGATAACTAAACTGATCATCTCACGTTGTTCAATGTATCTATGAGGTAATGTAATGCAATGTTGAGATGGTCAATAAAAAAATGTAAAAAAATCTCAACATTTCTGCTGCGGTCTGGAATAAAACAGGAGACAATGCATAATGTCAAGTGTACCCGAGAGAAGCACTTTGTGCACAACGCCATTTATGGATAATCCGGCCCAGGAGGCAGAAACCAACGAGGAGCCCAACGTGTAAAACAACAAACAATGATCCTGAAGACAAATAATTAAATCCCCTTGAATTATAGAAACAACTCTGCATGACGAGCAGCCTCTCAGAATGGAGAGTAGTTTGTATAGTGCAGTGCTGCTGACACATTGTGACACACACACACACACACACACACACACAGTGCATTCTGATTCTAGCTAAAAACCAGGAGGAGGACATGTCAAACACACTGATCTGACAAAGATTTATTTAAATTCTGTTCATGCAATCATACATCTGCGGGGGATATTCATTTTTAAGTCACTGGGATGTGTCTTTCATGATATGGTGTTGAAGTTTCTAAGTCTGTTTCTGCCCCAGGTTTAAAGTGAACTAAATGCCGGTGTCTGGCTTAAAGCCAACAAGCAGCGGGAAGGGGGGGGTGTCCTCCATCATCTTTCAGTGACTATCCTATTCTATCTAGTTGAAGTAGAATAATATCTTATTATTTATAGTATCGTCAAGTAAGATTAGGTATCGTGACCATGGCAGGGGCTGTGGAATATCTGCACGTCGGTTGCGGTGGGCTGGTGTGAAGGATTTACCCCTATCCACCTTATTTTTGGCGGCCATTTTGTCTTACGTTAACTATGGGTTCTATTTCCGGTGTAACCAATTTAGATAACGCCCCAGACCCCGACAAAAAAAACGTCTATGAGGATTTTACCCTTTTACAGCAGAGCCATTCTGCTCTACAGCTGTGTCGTTCGGGTGCTGGGATAACGTAATGCATTGTGGGTAGTCGGCTACTAAGTGTGGCTAATGTTAGCGGCTAGCTAGCTATGTTACATGGCAGTAAAACGCCACCAAATTGATTTAACTTTTAACCATTTCGAGTAACACACATTTCGAGTTTCCATACGGACCTCCAGCGTTGGTTAGTTGTTTATAACGTGACTATATTTATAACTTTTATAACGGACTCCAGCTTCCGGTTTATAATTCGGGTCTGCAGCCAAAGTATAACAAAGGAAATGGCAAGCGGCAACAATGAGTCACGTTAAACCGGACCTTGTACCCACGATTCTTTTTTTACAGTGGGGCATTCAAAAATAAGGTGGATAAAACCTTATTTTAACGATTGATTAAGGGTTTGTGACGACGTATGGAAGAAGATGAATGGTGTGATGATTCAATACTAAATGAAAAAGAACCTAATATGATAACCCCATAAGCAACTATAAATAATGAACTTAAAATAGTAAGTTGAATGTCCAGAATGAGAAGCAAAGTTGGACCATCAACAACAATGGCTCAATTGATTTCAAACATTTGCCAGTTACAAAAACAAGTTAGTTTTGATCACAAGACAATCGCCAACATTTTAACAAATGGTGAATGACTGGAAAGCAAGATGTTCATTTTCCAGGAGGAGACGACATGGCGGGGTGCCTTCTCCTGAAGCTCCCATCATCTCGTCCAGGGTCTTATACCATTCAACAGAGTCCAAAATAACAGCATCTTCTCCCAAAAAGGCAATGTCATTCTCAAGAAAACCACGTAAGGATTCTAACACACCAAAATAACATCTTTGTATATATTGTCAAGCGGTCAGCAAGTGTATTCTATCTTCAAGTCGGTGTGCAGCACCTTTAGGGCAAAGGTCCTCTTGACTGAAAAGCTTATATCAGCCTAAGGTCTGTAAACCATTTATTTGAATTTTATTGTTTAATTGTTTATACTTATAGCTTAATAATTAACCACTTTAACCTGATCAAACCTCGTCACTGGTCTGGTCTGGGTCAAAGTTTCAGGGCTGTTTTTTTGTCCCAATCCGTCCCTGGTTGAAGACCTCGAATGGTTGAAGACCTTGAATGGTGAAACCAAGGTAGCAGGTCTGCCCCCTTACAGGGAGAAGGGTCTTTTGGATCCTTGGGATTTCCCACACTTTTCCATTGCTCCACCATTTATCCATCTGTTTTTGCATCTCTTCTCTTTTCTTTTTTTCATCCATGCCAGCCATTGGTTGGATAGCATTCACCTCTTCTTCCAAGATTGCATCCAACCTTGATTTGTGAACCCATCTGCTCAGTCCGCTGCCCCTTCCCAGAAAAAACAGCGGCAAGAGATCACGGCCTCGGAGATACTTGGCATATTTTTTCTCAAACGGGTCCTTCAGGAATGTAACATAATTCTTTGTTTCAGAGTCCAAGATAAGGTCAAGAGAAGGTTGTGTAGTGTCTCCCCCTGTTTCTTCTTCTTCATCACTGTCCTTCGCCTCCCGTGTTTTGTCTTCTGGCCCATCGTCCTCTGCAGCCTGTTGTTCCTCTACTCTTTCACCTTCTTTATCTTCTTGCACCATCAGTGGCTGTTCCTCAGGCCAAAAGAGCAGCAGAGCCAAAAGGCAAAACTCTGGGCTTCTGTGGCCCTTGACCAAGAAACGGCGTATTATTGTTTTGAGTTCTTCCACCGGGGTGAGCTCACGGGAGTCAGGCGCCTTGTTGCTCAAGATGATGTTGGAGAGGATGTACCTTTCAGCTTCTTTGACACCAGCATTCTTTGCCTCGTAGGTTCTTTTCAATATATTTTGGGTTGCTTCTAAATCACGCACTTTTTTTTTAGCCTCTTGAAACCCAGCACGGCTTCCCTTTGATGTTTGCAGGCCATGATAGAGCCAGTCTAGCAGGCCAGGAAAGCTTGTGGATTCAGTTGCTCGTTTTGCAGTGTACAGTTCGTAACAAAGTACAATGTCCTTCCAGAGGTAAGGTGGTTCTAAGCTTTTCTCGTCCGGCTTGGAATAGGCCAGGTACCATTCAAAAAACTCAAATCTTTCTTCAACTTTGAGTTTTAGGGTGCGGATGAGACTGCTTGACGCCAGTGAACGGTTAGGCTTGGCATTTTTGTCTCCGGTGAGAAACCTTTTCCATTCATCTCTTTTGTTCGTGCGGATGAGTTTCTCAAAGATGATCTTTGCAACTTGAATGTAGCCAAAGAGGCCTCTGTTGTTGAAGCTATTTGAAATGCTGTCCACACCTGTTTCCCCCATTTCCATCTCTGCCTTTTCCTCCACAGCTTTAAATGCTTCGATGGCATTCTCTCCCTTTCTTATTAATATGTCCACGACCCGCTGGGCGTCCCTCAACAAACAGTTCTTGTAAATTTGCCCCAGTGTGTCGGCCACATATGAGCTTTTGGGTGCTATTTCTATCGCTCGCTCCACCCATTCTTCAGCTTTTATCACTCGCTTCGCCCATTCTTCATAACAGATCTTCCCATTTGTAATGTAGTAGAGACGTGCAAGTGTTTGGGGGAAAATATGGTGTGTCGTGAATTGATCTGATGCGTCTGCCAAAACAGAGACAGCGTTGTCAAAGCTTTCTTGCTGTTTTATGTCCTCAATCAACCTAGAGAACTTCTCCTGACTGTTCTCTGTTATTTCTCTCTTAGTCAGCAAGTCTTTGATGAGCAGGATTACATGTGGCTGTAATGTGGCTCCAGAAAGAGAAGACATACATTCCTTCATCAAGGCACTCCTGGAGACTCCTAAGTCAGCCAGCAGCTGTAAAGATTTCTGTGCAATTTCTGGGTGAATCATACACACACGCTGGTCTTCTCCGTTGTTTGGCCTGGATGTTCTGATAAAAACGCTAAAAGGCTCCATTCTTTTTTCAAAGGGTGGGCTTCCATGGATGGGATCTGGAGGTCCAAGGATCTCCTGACACTGTGACATGGGTAGGTAGGACTTAGGAGCATACGTGTTTAGCAGCGCCAGAAGAGAGAATAGCTTTGTGTTTGTAGATTCTTTGTTTGATTGCACATGCTGGGAAATATTTTTAACAAATGGGTGCTGCCAGTATATATCCAAAACCTCTTCAGCTGTTAAATCATTGTCATCATCTGAAAGGTATTCACTTCTGGTGCCATCTACCATATTTCCTGTTACGCTGCATGCCATGGTGATAAGCTTTATTTATTTTGACTTCGAGTTGGACATTGGTGAACCTGTTTTCCCTCTTTGGTTCTGCTTGCTGATGAAATCCAATACTCAAGTGTCAGACACCTGTACAGACAATAAAATACCATGTTAATCATTTAACCTTGAAGTATAAAAATGTTTAATTGCTCACATTGACATTGCTGCCAAGATGAAGGTACCAGGATTACATCGCCCTCAATATTCATAATGAACTGTAGCTCAGTTAATTGCCTAATCAACCTAATTGCTCTGACCATGCAACAGTCTCTTAGAAGATTGTGAAATAGTAACATTGGTCCACATCCAAAAACGTTTCTATTTCGGCTCTAAAATTGTTAAATGGAAACATTTTGGGAGTTTTTACAGGGGTGGGAGTTTTTAGAGGGGTGGGAGAGGTTAGCTTTAGGCGTGGGGGTGGGAGAGGTTAGAGTTAGGGTTAGGGTCTGGGTTATCCCGCTGAGCAATTTCACGTCTAAAAGACGTTTATAAAACCTCTATTCAACGTCTATTTGTCTCTAGAGACGTCTAGTCTATATTAGATGTTTTTTAGACATTGAATAAACATCTATGTAAAAGTAAAATACTGCCACAACCCAGATTTGAACGAGGGTCACCAGCATGGCAGCTCAATACCTTAACCACTGTGATACCTGATCACTGAAAAGCACTATCTACACTAAACATGATCTGTTCATTGAGGGCAGGCTTAGTTGTAAGTTTTACCCGCCACTCCTGCACACCACAGCACAGGCTAAATGATGAGACACAAATATACATTAGGCCTATCTAAAGTTATAACCCAGATCCTAACCCTAAACCTAACCAAAAATCCACCAGAAAACAAGTTTTCGATTTAATTTTTTTTTAGCCGAATTCTGACATAGAAACATTTTTGTTTTTGTTTGTTACTATTAAAATATATATATATATATATATTATATATATATATAAGTATAGTATATATATATATATATATATATATATATATATATATATATATATATATATATATATATATATATATATATATATATATATATATATATATAATAATTGTAATTGTAATTGTAATTGTAATTTATATATATATATAAATTACAAATGAGATCATCAAATGAGATCATCTTTCTTTCTTCACCTTAATCTCCAGCATGCAGTAATATATTGACAGATTAACAATTACATTGACACATATCTTTTGTCATTTTTCCTCTAAACATTTATCTTTGTATTGGTAACCCTCAAAATTAAATAGAATTAACAAAATAATTACCTCCTTAAAGCAATCAAGTTGAAGAAACAAAAGACGGAGAAACTCAATGTTGATGTGTCCTGTTACCTTGGTTCCATAGGTGAGTGGATGGCATGATGACCTGAGGGTTTTATAGGCTGCCTGGAGCCACTCCTTCCTCTTTGTGCATCCATAGAACAGGTTTCCTTAGTGTGGAGCCAGAAGTCAGGTCTTGAAAGATAAGATGCCAAATAGCTAAGATGCCAAATGGCTAAGTTATGTTTTCTCTGAAATGAGAGAATAGTCCTTCAGCTGAATCATTGTGCTTGTAAAGAGGTGTGTTTCCTGTAAACTGTGTGTTTGTGTGTGTGTGTCACACACACACACACACACACACACACACACACACACACACACACACACACACACACACACACACACACACACACACACACACACACACACACACACACAGTTTACAGGAAACAGCACACACAGTTTACAGGAAACACGCATGCGCGTGCGTGCGTGTGTAAAATCCATTATTATCGCTTATAGAGTTCCCTTATTAAATCTATTCCAAATTGGATAAATAGGCCTACCAACATTTACATTTTGAAAATGAACTCTTAACAACACAAGCAAATTATCACAACATATTTTATTCTCAACGTGTAGCCTAGCTGTGTTGAAAAGTAACATTACTGCCTAAGTGTGTGTGTGTGTGTGTGTGCGTGCGTGCGTGCGTGTGTGTGTGTGTGTGTGCGTGCGCTCGTAGGCCTGCATAGGCCTGCACGATTATGACTAAAATAATTTTCTTAAATAAATGATGTTGTGTCAATATTGACACAACAGTGACTATCGTATATTTTGAGAACAAAATTTTCTTTCCCTTAACTCATTGAGTGCCAGCCACTTTTGGAGAACGGATGCTCCCAGTGCCAGAGTTTCAGAGCGTTTTCAGTGATTTCTCGAGGCCCACAGAATATTGTGTGATATTACTATGTAAACACTGAACACGCACAAAGAACGATGAGACTCTATTCTATCATCTGCAAAAAAAAGTTTATTGATCCCATTTTCCGTTCTTTAGTTATGAGCCGGAGAAGATAGCTTGATTCATCCAAAAAGAGCAATTTTTTTCTAGAAGCTGAGATAATTGGCCTTTTGTGAAATTAAACATTTCAAGCACATCACTGACTCTGAAGCTAATCTTTTCTAATGTAGTCACACCTCAAAAATAATTTCCTTCAATAAAACAGTGAAGGCCAGGGAATTCTGTTTGGCAGAATAATATTTTTTAGCTACAACCAGCAGCGCTGGCCCCTGCGTGCGCTGCTGGTTGCAGCTTCTTGCTGGTCTTGATTTGCTGCTGGTGGGCATCGGATATTCTGGCTTGCGTTTGTCAATCCTGTCCTGCTGCCTGGGTCTGTCTGGGTGTTGCGCGCTGCTCTGCGTGCCCCCCCCCCCCCCCCCCCCCCCCCGCCCCGCCCCGCCTCGCCTCAACTGCACACTCCTCCTCCTGTCTGTGGTGGCTCTCTGCTGAGTTTGCTGTGCGCACAGTGAAGGGACATCGACATCCTGCTTTTTTACAGCGTTCCGCGTGTGTTTGTCACCGGCAACGATGCTTCCAGTTGAGAATAATAACAACTCCACGGTGTGGATGTGCGGATGTGCTGTCCGGCTCAATTGTGGGAGCAGATTGGCTGCTGCAGGCACAGCTGCAGTAACGTGCTTCAGCATATCGATGCATACGGATGCGATGCGATTTCCGTTTCCATAACGACTTCTTCTTTGTTTTTTCCTTGCCTTTCTGTTATGTGGAGAGCACTGTCGCCACCTAAGGGTTCTGTAAAATAGGTTAGACACATCCAATAGCTATAATATTTGTACATCAGAGGCAGAAGGCTTTGATCGACGCCCCACCGTCAAAAAACGCAATTGACGAACATGTCCGTCCTTGGCACTCTACGTTACTATTTGAAATGACGAACATGTCCGTCCTTGGCACTCAATGAGTTAACATTTTAATCACATCTGCTTTCTCATTCACGTTGTAACCTATACATATAAAAAAAATCCTTTATATATGTACAATCTGTGTAACCCCTAAGTTTAATATATATTTAAAATATACCTAAACATGTATAGGCCAGTGGTTCACAAACTGGGGTATGCGTACCCCTAGGGGTATGTGGAGCTACAACAGGGGGTACTTGAGAGGGAGGGAAGTGGCCTGCAGGGTACAGTGGTCTAAGAGAACAACACAGTCAGATTGGTGACCAGCCTACACGTGGTTAAACATCACAGCAGCAATAGCAGCAGTAACAGCAGCATCACGCCATAATAAAAAAACAATAAAATACAATACAAATAAAAGATACAAAGTAGTGAAGTGTCCGTGCAGGTACAGTACAATGCCAAAAACCAGGACTCTGTCAGTCGCAGCACCAATGAAAACAATAAAACAAGACAGATAAAAAGTACTGGAAGTGCAAAGTAAAAAGTGGCCATGCAGGATAATGGACTCGCTAGCTCCTCTCCTGGCTGGAGTTCAGAATAGAAATGGCAGTGAGGATGAAGTAGTGCTTATATCTGTTGCTCTTAATGGGGGGTGTTATGACCCTGGGTCATATGTACTGTATTGTTTTGTCATCTGTTAACAGCAATCCTTTCCTCCTCAGTGTGTGTGTGTGTGTTGCAGCGTGATTGAGGAATGATGTGCAGGTGGTGTTCACCCTGATTGGCCTGGTCAGGTGATGGGGCTGTTGATGGCTGATTGGCTGGTGGAGATCATTTAAGCCACCTGATGCCATCCTTCCGCCCCTTGCTCTCCTCATTCCCAACGATGATGGCTGCTCTGCTGACTCTTTGCTGTGTTGTGTCTGGTAGTAACTGTATAGGCCTACTTTAGTAGTTCTGTGGAACTTTATTAAGACGTGTAGTTATCTTGGTAGACCTGTGCAGTTTAAACTGTAAATAGCTATGTTCCAGATCTACACTTTTGTACACTGTAAATAACTTTTACCCAAGTAGGAGGGAGGAGCCCTTTGTTTTTTTTGTAACATATTTTCTCATGTTTCTTTGGTAGGAGCTTAGGTAAGAGCTGTGTCTTTTGTTTAATCAACCCTTTTCTTTTGTTAGGTAAGTTTAAGGTTGGGCATTAGTTTGTTTTGTTTGTTGTGTTGGGGCCATGATCTGCTCTGAAAATAAACCTGCTACTTGTGAACTTTTGATCGTGGTTTGGCTGATCATTCTTGGGAGTGGGAAGAGTGGGGGCACCTTTGTGTTGTGATCCGGTTCCCCTAGGCCGGGTCGTAACATAAATTGGGGGCTCGTCCGCTTTTCTTGTTCGTTGTCGCGTAATCCGGTGAGTATTTTGTTTTTACTATTTGGTTGGCAGTCTTTTGTGTTGGTGGTAATAGAGTGAGTTACAGGTGCTGTGGCATGAGGAGCTGAGGAAGCTTGTGGTGGCAAAGCTGGGGGAGAGAGTTTTGTTGGACGTGGAGCCGGTCATAGAGGGGACGACCGAGGAGGGGTGTGACGAGGCGGGTCCATCAGCAGTGCTCGACTCCGCCACAGATCTGCCAGAGTGGTGGGTATGTTGGGGGAGGAGCTGCGGGTAGTTCTCCATATCAAGGAACTGGAACTTTGAGGTTATGCGCCTTCAGATAGAGGCGTTCAAGTTGAAACACCAGTCTGGTAATGCACCTCAGTCCTCTGGGGCTCCACTCCTGCCCTCTTCCCGCGTAAGCTTTGATAACAGGCACATCTCACAGCTCCACTGGTATAAAGCCACTGTCCTTTGAGGGGAGTGCCAACCATAGTTTGCGTGGGAGAAAAGTGCAAGCTTTTGTGTATCTTGCTTAAAATTTTGTACTTCGTTTAAATTTTGTAGTTCTTGAGTAGCTTGCAATATTTGTAGTTCTTCGTGACATTTCAGTGTTCGTCAAATTCTCTGGTCCTTCGGTGGCTTGCTTGTGTAGCTTGCTTAACATTTTCTACTTTGTTTAAATTTTGTAATTCTTCAGTAGCTTGCTTCGGTAGCTTGCTAAATTTGTGGTTCATGAAATTTCAGTGTTCGTCAAATTCTGTGGTCCTTAGGTGGCTTGCTTGTGTAGCTTGCTTAAAAATGTTTTGCGTAAACACATTTGGAAAGAGGGGCAACAGTGTTTCCTGTTAGGAGTGATGGGTTGGCAGGGGTCAACATAAGAGAGAGGGGTAACAGTAGTTCCCGTTAGGAGAGATGGGGTGTTTGGTACTTAGCTCTGTTAATTTTTTGTGTTATGACCCTGGGTCATATGTACTGTATTGTTTTGTCATCTGTTAACAGCAATCCTTTCCTCCTCAGTGTGTGTGTTGCAGCGTGATTGAGGAATGATGTGCAGGTGGTGTTCACCCTGATTGGCCTGGTCAGGTGATGGGGCTGTTGATGGCTGATTGGCTGGTGGAGATCATTTAAGCCACCTGATGCCATCCTTCCGCCCCTTGCTCTCCTCATTCCCAACGATGATGGCTGCTCTGCTGACTCTTTGCTGTGTTGTGTCTGGTAGTAACTGTATAGGCCTACTTTAGTAGTTCTGTGGAACTTTATTAAGACGTGTAGTTATCTTGGTAGACCTGTGCAGTTTAAACTGTAAATAGCTATGTTCCAGATCTACACTTTTGTACACTGTAAATAACTTTTACCCAAGTAGCAGAAAGTAGGAGGGAGGAGCCCTTTGTTTTTTTTGTAACATATTTTCTCATGTTTCTTTGGTAGGAGCTTAGGTAAGAGCTGTGTCTTTTGTTTAATCAACCCTTTTCTTTTGTTAGGTAAGTTTAAGGTTGGGCATTAGTTTGTTTTGTTTGTTGTGTTGGGGCCATGATCTGCTCTGAAAATAAACCTGCTACTCGTGAACTTTTGATCGTGGTTTGGCTGATCATTTTTGGGAGTGGGAAGAGTGGGGGCACCTTTGTGTTGTGATCCGGTTCCCCTAGGCCGGGTCGTAACAGGGGGCAATCTGTACCTAGAGCCAGAAGGCAGGAGCTGAAACTCAAGGAATAGGGGATGTGAGCTGTCTGATACAACGGCTCTGGCTTTTCTTCCTACCTGTCTATTGAACAGCTCTGACAACAACATGCTCTGCTGGACATCAATCAATCAATCTTTATTAGCAGACACAAGGTCCAATATAAACACACAGTAAAAAACAGCAACACAACATCAAACAAATTACACAATTAACATCAGCACATCAAAAAAAATACAATAAGAGCCTGTACCAATGAGCCCAAGTGCTGGACTGATACTTAATTGCACTAAAACTGGGCTGAGTCAGAAGCAAGATTATGATATTCTGAGAAACATTCAGACGACAAATAAACTTATAGGTCAGGTTTCTCAGTAGGGCATGAAAGGTATTGATCCCTACACCACAAAACATTTCACTGGCACTACAACACCTTGGCCTCCCAAGCACTATTGTCATACCGTCATTGTAGGCCACCTGCAGTTTCTGAATGCTAGCCTGCTTAAACTTGACCCACAAGGGGGCAGTATAAAGCGATGTACAATAGGCTTTGAACAGGGTTATCTTAATCTCTTCAGAGCAGAAATAAAACTTCTTTCTCAGCATATTTGCTTGTGCATACAACATACGTCGCTGTCTATACATGTCATCGTCATCACTCATATGATCATTAATGATGTGGCCCAGATATTTAGTACTGCTACACACATCCAGCACATGTCCTGACAGATAAAAGGATGGGAAGGAGAGATCCTTATCATATCTTGTCCTGAAGATCATAATGACACTCTTTTTAGCATTGTACTTTACATCAAACTGTACACCATAGTCAGAACAAATATTTAGCAGCTGTTGGAAACCCGCACTGCTTGGCGACAGTATGGCCAGGTCGTCAGCATACATAAAGTGATTAATGTGTCAGGATCGGGGTCAGACGTGTGGATCTAATCGCGGGTAGTTGATGACCACGGGAAACTTGGTAGGTCTGGAGAAGCTGGGGTGTTGTGGAACTTGGTAGCTTGATAGCTGGGGGTGCACTGTTCGAGGTTTTGGGAACGGTTGCAGAGAGATTGCAGAAGTTGCTGGTTGCAGGAATTGCAGGTTGCAGGCGTTGCTTGAGATTGGTATGATCCTAGTTTAGATTATGAATCACTGGCCAGAGCCTGCCGGAACAGGCCTTTATAGATCCGAGCATGACACCACCTGTGCTATGACATCATACCGTTTGTGACATCATCAGAGACATGACATCACCTGTGCTATGACATCACTAGCGAAAGGCATGAAAGACACTTATGAACCATGACATCATCAGTGATCGATGACATCATAGTCGGGGTGACGACGTCAAAGTAGGAATGATGACGTCATCCTAACAGTACCCTCCCCTCAACGGACGTCACCTGGCGTCCAATGAGGCCATCAAGGATGGCATCTGGGAGACAAAAAATCCGTAGGTTCTGGTGGAGGTGCTCTTCCGCAGGTGGTTAGACGCAGGTGGTTAGGCCCCAAAGGGGGTGTAAGAGAGTGAGGTGCTCTTCAGCAGGTGGTTAGATGCAGGTGGTCAGACCCCAAAGGGGGTGCAGGACAGTGGAGGTGCTCCTCCCTAATACAGGATATCGAAGCCATAGATGGACCGATACGTGGATAGAACTTCCACCGGGTCCGGTGGGTCCTCTGGGGCCGGCCATCCCCCGGGGCACGATCCAAACATGGGAGGCTGGGGACCATCAAAAGGGTCAAATGCCGCCGTCTCCGAAGGTAGAGCCGCAGGGGGATCTGACACAGCGAGGCCTGCCCTCCCGACCTGTAGTTTGGGCAGGACACCCACCGTCTCCTCCTTTAAACGCCTCTTATTTCTTCTTGCTCTTGACCGAGGGCTGACGACACTACGGGAGCCTCCCAGCATGAGTTGTTGGTCCAGCATGAGTTGTTGGTCAAGGACAGGAATTGGCTGCTGCTGGGGTACGGGTTCAGACTCGGCGAGGGGAAGGTCCACAGGTTGTGCCTCAGGTACAGGTTCAGACTCGGCGAGGGGCAGGTCCACAGGTTGTGCCTCAGGTTGTGCCTCAGGGCCAGCAGACTCGGAGGCCCCCTGCGGGGGGACGGAGCCGATCTGCAGGCAGCGATTGAGCTTCCCAAAAAGACGGTCGACAGTCCTCTCCAACTCGTTAACCCTCTTGGAGACACACTGCCACTCCTGGGTCCTGCAGGGAGCGCTACCCAACCGTACAGATCTTTCGGCTGGACACGTAGAGTCTTGATCCAGAGAGAGTACCACGGGCCGGCGAGCGGTGGGACCACTTACTGGACGCCGGGAGCAGGAGGAGAGGTAATGCCCGGCTCGACCACAGTACAGGCAGCTCCGGGTGTCCAAACGGCGCTGCCTCTCCTCTGGTGTGATGCGAACCCTGCCGGTCAGGTCACGGTACAGATGGCTGCTGGGACTCGAATGTGGCTGCCCCTGCTCTGGGATGACGCGAACTCCCCCCCAGAATATGCCCTTAGCAGCTGGAGGCGGCCGAGAGGCAGAGCTAGAAGCAACGGCCGCTGTGGACGGGGGAGTGGCAGGTCTGGAAACCTCCGGAACGGCGGCGCGCTCGGAAACTGGGGCAGGAGGGGCAGAAGGCTGCGGAATGGCACCCTGGGGGCCTAGCCCGTCGAGACGATCTAGCCGGCCAATCAAGAGGGCGTGTCGATCAGCGGCTTCGGAAGCCAGAGCCTGGATTGTTTTTTCCTGCTGGGCGTGCCGATCAGTGGCTTCGAAAGCCAGAGCCTGGATTGCTTTTTCCTGGTGGGCAATCAGGCGACTTGACTCAAGTGCGAGGTCTTGCAGAGGCTGCGGGGTGACACCCTCAGGAGGATTCAGTCCGTCGAGACGATCTAGCCGGCCAATCAAGAGGGCGTGCCGACCAGCGGCTTCGGAAGCCAGAGCCTGGATTGCTTTTTCCTGCTGGGCGTGCCGATCAGTGGCTTCGAGAGCCAGAGCCTGGGTTGCTCTTGCGAGCTCAATTATCATTCGAAAGGCCTCCCTGATTGGCGGAGATGTATCCGCTAGATCCAGTTCTGAGTGATTCATACTGTCAGGATCGGGGTCAGACGTGTGGATCTAATCGCGGGTAGTTGATGACCACGGGAAACTTGGTAGGTCTGGAGAAGCTGGGGTGTTGTGGAACTTGGTAGCTTGATAGCTGGGGGTGCACTGTTCGAGGTTTTGGGAACGGTTGCAGAGAGATTGCAGAAGTTGCTGGTTGCAGGAATTGCAGGTTGCAGGCGTTGCTTGAGATTGGTATGATCCTAGTTTAGATTATGAATCACTGGCCAGAGCCTGCCGGAACAGGCCTTTATAGATCCGAGCATGACACCACCTGTGCTATGACATCATACCGTTTGTGACATCATCAGAGACATGACATCACCTGTGCTATGACATCACTAGCGAAAGGCATGAAAGACACTTATGAACCATGACATCATCAGTGATCGATGACATCATAGTCGGGGTGACGACGTCAAAGTAGGAATGATGACGTCATCCTAACATAATGACAGTGTTACCAAGCACACATCCAGTTCTACAGCTACTGAGCTGCACAGAAAGGTCATTCATATAAAAATTAAAAAGCACAGGAGAAAGAAGCCCTCCCTGACGGACACCATTCCCAACCCCAAAAGGAGCAGAGACCACGTTGCCCCACTTGATCTGCATAGTCTGGTTTGCATACCAGTATGCCAGGATTCTGATCAAATTGCAAGGCACTCCCCTCTCCCTCAGCTTAATAAAGCTATGATCTGGCTGCTCACTTTCACCATCTTGGAAAGTGAGTTCCTGGCCTTGACGCTCAGTTGACCGTACCAGCAAGTTAAAGAAAACATAACAACAGACTCAACGTAAGATCTATAGAATAAGATCATGAGGGTTTTGTCAACCTGGAACTGTGCCAATTTTCGGAGACAGAACAGACGACGTTGACCCCTCTTACACAGCACTTCAGTGTTGGAATTAAAATGCAACTTGTTGTGGACTACTAAGGTCCCGAGGAGGTACTTGTAAGTCTCCACCGAGTCCACCACCAGACCTTTAATGACAGCACTCTGGGGGGAGGGGGGCTGACGCCTAAAATCGATGGACATGTCCTTTGTTTCTGGAGGAATGCGCTGTCACACCAACTGACAGAATCCTCCACAACAGGACCATGGCTGCTCTCATTTGTCATGTAAGAGACTCACAATGGCTGAGTCATCTGCACACTTGATGTCATCATGCCGGCTCCGACAGTCGTTAGTGTATCAGATATAAAAGAGCGGTGAGAGAACGTAGCCCAGAGGGGAACCTGTGGATGATGACAGCTCTCCTGACATACATCCGTTCACCCTCACTCTTTGGGTTCTGTTGGTTAAAAGGTCAAGGATCCAACCCACAATATTACAATCTAAACCAAACCAAAGTCATGAATGAGTTTGTTCATTAAAATGTGCGGTTGGATCGTGTTAGAAGCAGAAGAGAAATCTACAAACAGCAGTTTAGCGTGTTTTTTTTTTTGCCTTCAAGATGTTTAAAAACAAGGTCCAACAGGGTGGCAGTAGCATCTTCAACCCCTCGCCCAGCAGCCCTGTATGTGAACTGGAGGGGGTCCAGCAGCCTTTCAAAGGACTTCATGACCAGCGAAGTCAGAGCAACTGGCCTATTGAGAGTATTCTGTTACATCACCACACGGCCATCTTGGTAGGAAAATAACAGGTGATTGTAATCAGTTAACAGGTGATTACAATCAAGTGACACAAACAGCCAATGAGCTGTGTGTATTATAGCGCCATATTGGTAGGAAAATGCTTGTGACGTCATGGGAATACTATGAATAGTCATTAAAAAACCTTGGGATGCTTGTTTTTGGCAACTGGAATGACTGTGGCCTGCTTCCAGGTTTTTGGCACCCTCTGCTGGTTGAGTGACAACTGAAATATATAAGAGAAGATGGGGCCTATTGTTCTGCACAGGAGGAGAGCAGACGGCTGCTTAGATTATCGGGTCCTGGGCTTTTTCTGGCTTTAGAGCGTTTAAAATATTGACAACAGCGAGTTCATCAAAGGGGGCAGGACCAGGACATGATAGTTTGTTTTTCAGTTCTAAAATCTCACTGCTAAAATCATGGGTGTCAAACCTCAGATAAAACTCATTAAACTCCTATCCGAATTAAAACCATCAAATACTACCTTTGAGTTGTTCCTGTTTGCCTAGTTAGTATAGTGCAGTACTGACACATTGTGATTTGGTGTGGTGTGTAAAGCTATAAGCAGAGTAGTTAGTATAGTGCAGTACTGACACACTGTGATTTGGTGTGGTGTGTAAGGCTATAAGCAGAGTAGTTAGTATAGTGCAGTACTGACACATTGTGATTTGGTGTGGTGTGTAAGACTATAAGCAGAGTAGTTAGTATAGTGCAGTACTGACACACTGTGATTTGGTGTGGTGTGTAAGGCTATAAGCAGAGTAGTTAGTATAGTGCAGTACTGACACATTGTGATTTGGTGTGGTGTGTAAGACTATAAGCAGAGTAGTTAGTATAGTGCAGTACTGACACATTGTGATTTGGTGTGGTGTGTAAGACTATAAGCAGAGTAGTTAGTATAGTGCAGTACTGACACATTGTGATTTGGTGTGGTGTGTAAGACTATAAGCAGAGTAGTTAGTATAGTGCAGTACTGACACATTGTGATTTGGTGTGGTGTGTAAGACTATAAGCAGAGTAGTTAGTATAGTGCAGTACTGACACATTGTGATTTGGTGTGGTGTGTAAGACTATAAGCAGAGTAGTTAGTATAGTGCAGTACTGAACCATTGTGATTTGGTGTTGTGTGTAAGGCTATAAGCAGAGTAGTTAGTATAGTGCAGTACTGACACATTGTGATTTGGTGTGGTGTGTAAGACTATAAGCAGAGTAGTTAGTATAGTGCAGTACTGACACATTGTGATTTGGTGTGGTGTGTAAGGCTATAAGCAGAGTAGTTAGTATAGTGCAGTACTGACACATTGTGATTTGGTGTGGTGTGTAAGACTATAAGCAGAGTAGTTAGTATAGTGCAGTACTGACACATTGTGATTTGGTGTGGTGGTGTGTAAGACTATAAGCAGAGTAGTTAGTATAGTGCAGTACTGACACATTGTGATTTGGTGTGGTGGTGTGTAAGACTATAAGCAGAGTAGTTAGTATAGTGCAGTACTGACACATTGTGATTTGGTGTGGTGTGTAAGACTATAAGCAGAGTAGTTAGTATAGTGCAGTACTGACACATTGTGATTTGGTGTGGTGTGTAAGACTATAAGCAGAGTAGTTAGTATAGTGCAGTACTGACACATTGTGATTTGGTGTGGTGTGTAAGACTATAAGCAGAGTAGTTAGTATAGTGCAGTACTGACACATTGTGATTTGGTGTGGTGTGTAAGGCTATAAGCAGAGTAGTTAGTATAGTGCAGTACTGACACATTGTGATTTGGTGTGGTGTGTAAGGCTATAAGCAGAGTAGTTAGTATAGTGCAGTACTGACACATTGTGATTTGGTGTGGTGTGTAAGACTATAAGCAGAGTAGTTAGTATAGTGCAGTACTGACACATTGTGATTTGGTGTGGTGTGTAAGGCTATAAGCAGAGTAGTTAGTATAGTGCAGTACTGACACATTGTGATTTGGTGTGGTGTGTAAGGCTATAAGCAGAGTAGTTAGTATAGTGCAGTACTGACACATTGTGATTTGGTGTGGTGTGTAAGGCTATAAGCAGAGTAGTTAGTATAGTGCAGTACTGACACATTGTGATTTGGTGTGGTGTGTAAGGCTATAAGCAGAGTAGTTAGTATAGTGCAGTACTGACACATTGTGATTTGGTGTGGTGTTTAAGGCTATAAGCAGAGTAGTTAGTATAGTGCAGTACTGACACATTGTGATTTGGTGTGGTGTGTAAGGCTATAAGCAGAGTAGTTAGTATAGTGCAGTACTGACACATTGTGATTTGGTGTGGTGTGTAAGACTATAAGCAGAGTAGTTAGTATAGTGCAGTACTGACACATTGTGATTTGGTGTGGTGTGTAAGACTATAAGCAGAGTAGTTAGTATAGTGCAGTACTACTGACACATTGTGATTTGGTGTGGCGTGTAAGGCTATAAGCAGAGTAGTTAGTATAGTGCAGTACTGACACATTGTGATTTGGTGTGGTGGTGTGTAAGGCTGTAAGCAGCATATAGGGGCCCCTGGGCACTTGCCATTGGGAGCCAGAATTCATTATTCATGTTTAACCACCGGGGGGCTCTGGGCACGCGGAGCGGAGTGGAGTGGGGAGGAGGGGGGCTCCGCGGGCACCTGGGCTCCCCAGCCCACACCTGTCAGATCCAGGCAGGGTGTCACGAGCATGTGGAGGGGTCCTCTGTACACCTGCCAGCATCTCAGCAGCTTCACCCCTCTCTTCTGTCTCTCTCTCTCTCCTGTCTGTCAGCATGCCTGCACTCAGCAGCCAGGAACTCCCATTCATTCACTGCTCTCTCTCTCTATATATATATATATATATCTCTCTCTCTCTCTCTCTCTCTCTCTCTCTCTCTCTCACACACACACACACACGTACACACACACACACACACACACACACACACACACACAGACACACACACACACACACACACACACACACACACACACACACACACACACACTCACACACACACACACACACACACACACACACACACACACACACACACACACACACACACACACACACACACACACACACACACACACACACACACTCAGGAAGATCATTAGGTCTCAAACCTCCTCTCCTGACAGCTGAGCAAGCCACAGGAGATCTTGTTTGATAGACTGTGGTTGGAAGGAACCAGACAGGTTTATGGAGCTATCTGGGCAATATGGACCAAAAATCATATCTCGGTATTTTTTAGGCTGAATCAAGAGATACAAGATATACATGTTGGTATTAGTAGGCTAAATGTTCAGTTGCTGTAGGGCTGGGCAATATGGACAAAATCAAATATATTTTTGACCAAATACCTTGATATCGATATTGTGACAATCTTCTACAGATGACTTAGTGTTTCCACAAAATATTTACAAAGTGAGATTTTTGATAAGAAATATTAATAATCATCAGTAATGTGGATACAATGACTATTTTGGGTATTTTGGGGACAACTTTTTCCCACAATGTCTAAAAACTGGGGGCATTTACACAATTTTGGGGGCACTTAAAAAAATAGTAATTAGTGCATGAAGTTGTTAAAGTAGTGTGTGTGTGTGTGTGTGTGTGTGTGTGTGTGTGTGTGTGTGTGTGTGTGTGTGTTGTGTGTGTGTGTGTGTGTGTGTGTGTGTGTGTGTGTGTGCGTGTGTTCTTCATCGTCGTGTTCTGGCAACCAGTTTGCAGGTGCTGAGTGTGTGTTAGAGATGGAAATGAAATGAATTGAATGAAAATACTAATTTTGCCCCTGGATCATGGTTTAGGGGCATTCTGAGATTTCTTGGGGGCATTTTTGCCCTTGCCCCTGGCTAAATTCCTACACTGCGTAGTGCGTACATGCATACATACATTTATTTGTCTCTTTCTTTGGACAGAATTCCTCTCTGTACATCTTGAGTATATAGGCCATTGTTATTACAGCTTGGACTAATAATACACTTTGAGAAAGTGGCCATTTCCTCTCACGTCATGCGTGCAGAGAAGTATTGCATTAATGATACTGTCCCCCGTGTCCCCGTGTCCAAGTCTCAAATTCCCTTCAGTGCCACTAGGCTGCAGCAGTGAGCTTGCTGAGATGTGGGTGGAGACAGAGAGATGTGTGTGCAGCAAGCCCATGTTATTTTCATTTGAGGCATGTTGCATCATCAGATTGCATAGGATCAAATAGACATTGATATGTTTGTTCTTTGCAGTGACACAAGACAGAACTCCTCCCATGGCTGTATAGAATCAATCCCCAAAGACTATCCCTAAAAACTTCCAGGATTTATTGAGTGAGCTAACCCATGACGCATTTTATTTCCCCCAATTTGTCATTTTTCTTTCATCAGATCCATTTGCAGAATTGAAGGTAATAATTGCCTTCGTTACTCACAACTAATAGCCAAATTATTTCAATACACACAGGTGGAAAATGGTTTCACTTCCATCAAAACCTATGAAGCAATAACTTGTTTAATGACGCTAGACTGAGAATTGATGAAGCAAATTTCCAGTGGGCTCAGAGCAATCTAGGAGATTATAAATGGGTTGTTCTGGTCAGCAGCACACCAGTCTAGAGGCGCCATCTTCTGGCCAAAGTTAATATCACAAGCATGATTTGGACATTAGCAGCCAGGCAAGATGGGCATTTTTTCACCGTTGGTTGAGCAGATGCTGGGGGGGGGGGGGGGGGGCATATGAGGAACATCTGCCGATTAGTGAGGAGGTCCTGTGGGTCATGACAGGTACGTCCTCACAGGAGCAAGAATAAGTAGTCCGCTCTGCCTGCTGTGTGTCTGTACCTGCTCACGCAGGGGCAGACTGGCTGTTTTGAGTCTGTGCCCGTGTGGCTCAGTTTGAAATGAAACTCCTCCCACTCATCCTGCCCCTCCCTCCTAGCCTCCCTCCCTCTTGCACTCATGAAATCCCTTCAAGACCTCCCTTCTACTAGCCAATCAGAGAGCTTTATGAGATTTATAGTTCCCGCTTTCAAAAAGCCATAAAATGTGCATTAGAACGTGTGTGTGTGTGTGTGTGTGTGTGTGTGTGTGTGTGTGTGTGTGTGTGTGTGCGTGCGTGCGCGCGCGTGTGTGCGTGTGCATGAGGATTGAGCAAGGACCAAGGCATTTCATCTTGCAGATATTTGAAACTGAATGACCCTCAAGAAGCCCTTTACATGGTACACTAGTCAAAGAAATGCACAACACTCTGTCAGTGAGGAGTCTGAACGTCTCCTTGCCTTAATTGGATGGAGGGTGTGGATGGTGTTAATTGGATGATGGCTTTTCGTCGATTTGACTTGTTTCCTTTCTTGTGACTTGGGGCAAGACAGAGCCATGAGGAGCTGCGGGCGGCCATGTTAATTATGAACGGGTGTCCAAGAATTTGTCCTGCCACAAAAGGACGTCACATAAGGAGGGTCGTCCTTTTACAACTTCCTGTTCAGAGCTCTGCCTGCCTCCTGCCTGGGGGCTCTCACAAAACCGGCCCCATGGCTGCAGGCTCTGCTCTCAGACAGAGGACAACACTGTTGCTACTGTTGAAGTAACAACAGAGGCACAGAGCAAAGCTCTGAGTCAGCAGAGCTCCTGGGAGAATCAGTCAAGCTTGAAATGAGTCTTCTGAAATGAGCAAATAACCCAAATCAATCACACAGCATACTGGGAGTATAATCCATGACACGTCCGGCTAACAGGCCCTCTAGTTAGCGGGGACGCTCTGCCATTTAAAGCAGCGATTTGTCGGCCAAGCCCACGATCCAGTTAGGAGCTTAAACAACCTTTAAGCTTAAATAACCGTTTTATCCAACAAGCAGGGAGCGAAACTTGACACAAGGGCAAGCTGTCTGCCGTTCCCTCGTGCACAGTTTGCTTCCGTTTTGGTCGCCACGTTTGTACGTTT
This sequence comes from Poromitra crassiceps, assembly GCF_964638095.1. NCBI lineage: Eukaryota > Metazoa > Chordata > Actinopteri > Beryciformes > Melamphaidae > Poromitra > Poromitra crassiceps. Next base: position 10,575,975 of record NC_139650.1, on the reverse strand, counting down.
CTTTCTGCATTATGTCAGATATCAAAATTTCAGAAACAAAATTCGTAAAATTGCGTAGCATAATGTGTATACTGCATATTCATGTGTATACTGCATCATGTGTATACTGCATATTCATGTGTATACTGCATACTGTGTATACTGCATCATGTGTATACTGCATATTCATGTGTATACTGCATATTCATGTGTATACTGCATAATGTGTATACTGCATATTCATGTGTATACTGCATATTCATGTGTATACTGCATAATGTGTATACTGCATATTCATGTGTATACTGCATATTCATGTGTATACTGCATAATGTGTATACTGCATAATGTGTATACTGCATATTCATGTGTATACTGCATATTCATGTGTATACTGCATAATGTGTATACTGCATATTCATGTGTATACTGCATAATGTGTATACTGCATATTCATGTGTATACTGCATACTGTGTATACTGCATAATGTGTATACTGCATATTCATGTGTATACTGCATCATGTGTATACTGCATATTCATGTGTATACTGCATAATGTGTATACTGCATATTCATGTGTATACTGCATAATGTGTATACTGCATATTCATGTGTATACTGCATAATGTGTATACTGCATCATGTGTATACTGCATCATGTGTATACTGCATATGCATGTGTATCCTTTGCATTTCTTTCCACACAAGAAGGTGTGTGGGAGAGAGCGAGGGAGAGAGACATTATGCGTTGCATGTATATGAAAAATAGATTGCATGTTCACAAAGCTGTTTGGCAACAGCTCAAGATTTGTGCGGTCTTTAAAGTATAGGCTGAATCAGAAGGGGGCTCCTCGTGAGAAAAGCACAAAGTTCCTCTTTTGAAATGGAACCCGGCTCTCCACTACGCGTAGGCCCATGTCCCCCGAGTCACTCCATCATGTTCGCACGCACGCACGCACGCACGCACGCACGCACGCACGCACGCACGCACGCACGCACGCACACACACACACACACACACACACACACACACACACACACACACACACACACACACACACACACACACACACAATGCACAGAACTAAAAAGTGCAAGCCTCAAATCTGGTTAAAACAGACTCGCAGGCTAAACCAAAATACACAACGCTGTCGGAAAGCATCTACAGCACCAGCAGATAGGGCGATTGCAATGTGCTGTTACTGAAGAAACAATGTGGCAGCTAAAAGGAAGGCAGGCGGTGTTTTCAAACTCCATAAGCTGCAACAGATGTGCAGAACAGTCAATATAGTGTCAACAAATAAATAAAGCCATATGAAGCCATATGAGGCCTATAGACTGCCAGTCACAGGCTGCCTATGGCAGAAAGCTTTTCCAGATCGCCTTTCTGAAAGGCCTTGGGAGGAATGCATTTGCTGTCTGTGTTGGTTTCCTGACATGGGACCATGACAAGCCAGTCTGCAGCAGTCTGCAACACAGACAGAGAGATAAGGATGGAGATGACAGACAGACAGACAGACAGACAGACAGACAGACAGACAGACAGACAGACAGACAGAGTGAGAGAGAAAGGGAGTTAATTGACTAGTCAATCATCTAGGTATCATGTCAGTCTAAGTCTCATGTCAGTCTAGGTCTCATGTCAGTCTAGGTCTCATGTCAGTCTAGATCTCATGCAGTCTAGATCTCATGCAGTCTAGATCTCATGCAGTCTAGATATCATGCAGTCTAGATCTCATGCAGTCTAGATCTCATGCAGTCTAGATATCATGTCAGTCTAGATATCATGCAGTCTAGATCTCATGTCAGTCTATGTATCATGCAGTCTAGATCTCATGCAGTCTAGATATCATGCAGTCTAGATATCATGCAGTCTAGATATCATGCAGTCTAGATCTCATGCAGTCTAGATATCATGCAGTCTAGATCTCATGCAGTCTAGATCTCATGTCAGTCTAGATATCATGCAGTCTAGATCTCATGTCAGTCTAGATCTCATGCAGTCTAGATATCATGCAGTCTAGATATCATGCAGTCTAGATATCATGCAGTCTAGATATCATGTCAGTCTAGATATCATGGCAGTCTAGATATCATGCAGTCTAGATATCATGCAGTCTAGATATCATGCAGTCTAGATCTCATGTCAGTCTAGATATCATGGCAGTCTAGATATCATGCAGTCTAGATATCATGCAGTCTAGATATCATGTCAGTCTAGATATCATGGCAGTCTAGATATCATGCAGTCTAGATATCATGCAGTCTAGATCTCATGCAGTCTATGTCTCATGCAGTCTAGATATCATGCAGTCTAGATATCATGGCAGTCTAGATATCATGCAGTCTAGATATCATGCAGTCTAGATCTCATGCAGTCTAGATATCATGTCAGTCTAGATATCATGCAGTCTAGATATCATGCAGTCTAGATATCATGCAGTCTAGATCTCATGCAGTCTAGATATCATGCAGTCTAGATATCATACAGTCTAGATATCATGCAGTCTAGATATCATGCAGTCTAGATATCATGCAGTCTAGATCTCATGCAGTCTAGATATCATGTCAGTCTAGATATCATGCAGTCTAGATATCATGCAGTCTAGATATCATGCATTCTAGATATCATGCAGTCTAGATATCATGCAGTCTAGATATCATGCAGTCTAGATATCATGCAGTCTAGATATCATGCAGTCTAGATCTCATGTCAGTCTAGATATCATGCAGTCTAGATCTCATGCAGTCTAGATATCATGCAGTCTAGATCTCATGTCAGTCTAGATATCATGCAGTCTAGATCTCATGTCAGTCTAGATATCATGCAGTCTAGATATCATGGCAGTCTAGATATCATGTCAGTCTAGATATCATGCAGTCTAGATCTCATGCAGTCTAGATATCATGCAGTCTAGATCTCATGTCAGTCTAGATATCATGCAGTCTAGATATCATGCAGTCTAGATATCATGCAGTCTAGATCTCATGCAGTCTAGATATCATGTCAGTCTAGATCTCATGTCAGTCTAGATATCATGTCAGTCTAGATATCATGCAGTCTAGATATCATGCAGTCTAGATTTCATGTCAGTCTAGATATCATGCAGTCTAGATATCATGCAGTCTAGATATCATGTCAGTCTAGATATCATGCAGTCTAGATATCATGTCAGTCTAGATATCATGCAGTCTAGATATCATGCAGTCTAGATATCATGTCAGTCTAGATATCATGTCAGTCTAGATATCATGCAGTCTAGATATCATGCAGTCTAGATCTCATGTCAGTCTAGATCTCATGTCAGTCCAGATATCATGTCAGTCTAGATATCATGCAGTCTAGATATCATGCAGTCTAGATATCATGTCAGTCTAGATATCATGCAGTCTAGATATCATGCAGTCTAGATATCATGTCAGTCTAGATATCATGCAGTCTAGATATCATGCAGTCTAGATATCATGTCAGTCTAGATATCATGCAGTCTAGATCTCATGCAGTCTAGATATCATGCAGTCTAGATCTCATGCAGTCTAGATCTCATGCAGTCTAGATCTCATGCAGTCTAGGTCTCATGTCAGTCTAGATCTCATGCAGTCTAGATCTCATGCAGTCTAGATCTCATGTCAGTCTAGGTCTCATGTCAGTCTAGGTCTCATGTCAGTCTAGGTCTCATGTCAGTCTAGGTCTCATGTCAGTCTAGATATCATGTCAGTCTAGATCTCATGTCAGTCTAGATCTCATGCAGTCTAGATATCATGTCAGTCTAGATATCATGCAGTCTAGATCTCATGCAGTCTAGATATCATGCAGTCTAGATATCATGCAGTCTAGGTCTCATGTCAGTCTAGATCTCATGCAGTCTAGATCTCATGTCAGTCTAGGTCTCATGCAGTCTAGATCTCATGCAGTCTAGATCTCATGCAGTCTAGATCTCATGTCAGTCTAGATATCATGCAGTCTAGATCTCATGCAGTCTAGATCTCATGTCAGTCTAGGTCTCATGTCAGTCTAGGTCTCATGTCAGTCTAGATCTCATGTCAGTCTAGATCTCATGTCAGTCTAGATCTCATGTCAGTCTAGGTCTCATGTCAGTCTAGGTCTCATGTCAGTCTAGGTCTCATGCAGGCACCACACAACGCATGCGCTCGCTGACCGTCGGCTGTAGTCTTTGCGGTGTGTGCCCGGACATAGTGATATGATATGACAGCAACTGATTAAGTCTGATTACCGTTGTTTGATTTTGAACGTGTTGACTTTGCTTTGTCAATAACAATCTGTACTTTTGTTTCTCATGTCAGTAAATCACCTTGAATTGAAATTGAATGGAGACTGAGAGAAAGACGGGGGGGGGGGGGGGGGGGGGGGCTGAGAAAGAAAGACAGCTAAGCATGACGACACTTTTGTTCTTATCATCTGAATACACACTTGTCATGCAAAGCATCATAATGTTGTAGATCCCCATCAAACCATCCAACCATAAAGAACGAATGAAAACATTGTGCACTTCAACGTTAACCATTAAACCTGCCCTCCTTGCAGAGGGACAGGGAGTGCAGGAAGGAGGAAGACACGGAATGTGCCAGGGAATGTGCCCTGCTGCCCTCCGTTAAGGCTAAAAGGTTTATTCTGTGCTTTTTTACTGCCATTTGAAAGGAAGGTGCAGATACTGTGTTCACTCCTGAGATTGCATCCCTGCAAATTGTCATGGCAAATTGTTTACAAAAGATGGACAATAAAGCTGATTTTCAAAGTACCTTGAGGATTTTTTAAGTTGTGAATTAAGTCCAATTTCTCTCTTGATTACAAAGGTGGAAAATACAACTGTTTTTAACGGGGTGTTTACTGATTAAATGTTTAAGCTCCCCACAAATGCAGATGTTTTTTTAAATATATATAACCAAACAGATAAAAAGTAGATTATTATATTGAAATGTTATTTTAGATTTACAATGTTAATTTTCTATAAAACACAATACATTTTAATGTAATTCCACAACGTTTATTTTTGGCCCTCGGCCCTCCACCCAGATTGAGTTTTGGCCCTTCATGGGAGAGAATGTGGGCACCCCTGCTCTAGAGCTCAAGTAGCAGAGCTCCTGAGCTATCTCACAGTCTTAATGAGTGTTTCACTGGGGGTGACAGACAGACACGACTGCTGCTGCTGTCCAGCTGGGGCTGCTGTAACGGCCGCGCGGGCCGCGGCGCTGATCCGGGTGATGTTTCGGTGGTCCCGCTCAGCCCACTGCTGCTTCAGCTGCATGTTACTGATAGAGGGGTCTGGCAAGGAGGGGGGAGGGGGGACTGGGAGGAAATGGCGTGATGGGAGGTGGGGGAGGGGGGAGGGGGGAGGGGGGGTGGCAAAACAGGGACAGGGGAGCGTGGGGGCAATGGGACTGGTATCAGATTACAAGAGCGTTTCTCAAGCTTGTAACAACGCTCCAGTTTGCTGCAACTTCTCGCAACTGCTTGTTGTTGCCACTTTTGTCTTTGTCCAGGAGGGCGGGGGCTTTTTACAGCTCAGTTAGCATACCTCCGCCAGTGCTTCCAGATGTGTGTGATGTGCAGCAGCGTGCATGAGAGCAGCTAGCAGAGGAGCTAACGCAAGTCAACCAAAGACCCTCTGTCACGGGGAGGTGTGAAGCAGGTCCTATGGAGGCCAAAGTGAACGTCACTTCCTGCTTCAGCACTGTACCAGAGATTTTCTTCCGCAATTATATTTTCCCATAGACATTTTGTTAAATGCTTATAAAAGTAGTTTTTCTTGGTCAAACCAAACGGTTCGGCTATATTTAGAATCGGGAGAGAGACCATAGACCATTTCGCTCGGACCAAAACTGAAAGAAACAACGTCGGAAAAACATTTT
>NC_139650.1:10405123-10565123 GCF_964638095.1 Poromitra crassiceps | reverse complement strand
TTCTATTAAGACAGACCTGTGGTCCAGACCACCTCAGTCCAGTCATTATCAGCATGATGATTCTATTAAGGCAGACCTGTGGTCCAGACCACCTCAGTCGAGTCATTATCAGCATGATGATTCTATTAAGGCAGACCTGTGGTCCAGACCACCTCAGTCCAGTCATTATCAGCATGATGATTCTATTAAGGCAGACCTGTGGTCCAGACCACCTCAGTCCAGTCATTATCAGCATGATGATTCTATTAAGGCAGACCTGTGGTCCAGACCACCTCAGTCGAGTCATTATCAGCATGATGATTCTATTAAGACAGACCTGTGGTCCAGACCACCTCAGTCCAGTCATTATCAGCATGATGATTCTATTAAGACAGACCTGTGGTCCAGACCACCTCAGTCCAGTCATTATCAGCATGATGATTCTATTAAGGCAGACCTGTGGTCCAGACCACCTCAGTCCAGTCATTATCAGCATGATGATTCTATTAAGACAGACCTGTGGTCCAGACCACCTCAGTCGAGTCATTATCAGCATGATGATTCTATTAAGACAGACCTGTGGTCCAGACCACCTCAGTCCAGTCATTATCAGCATGATGATTCTATTAAGACAGACCTGTGGTCCAGACCACCTCAGTCGAGTCATTATCAGCATGATGATTCTGTTAGACAGACCTGTGGTCCAGACCACCTCAGTCGAGTCATTATCAGCATGATGATTCTATTAAGACAGACCTGTGGTCCAGACCACCTCAGTCGAGTCATTATCAGCATGATGATTCTATTAAGACAGACCTGTGGTCCAGACCACCTCAGTCCAGTCATTATCAGCATGATGATTCTATTAAGACACAGACCTGTGGTCCAGACCACCTCAGTCGAGTCATTATCAGCATGATGATTCTATTAAGACAGACCTGTGGTCCAGACCACCTCAGTCGAGTCATTATCAGCATGATGATTCTACTAAGACAGACCTGTGGTCCAGACCACCTCAGTCCAGTCATTATCAGCATGATGATTCTATTAAGACAGACCTGTGGTCCAGACCACCTCAGTCGAGTCCAAAGTAAATTCCAAAACCAGTTCCAGTTGAGTTAGAGTCCAATTGAGTCCCGCTCAAAACAAACACCAAAAAAGGCGATACACCGTCTAAGTTTCTTTTCAAATGTAAACAAAAAATGCTGAAGGATTTTCGCAGTAGATGTGGACCTATCTGTAGGAGCACTAAACCCTTCCACATCCACATACATAATATACACAGGTGAAATCCCATCAATTGTTTGTAGCTTATAGATAAGTCAAGGCAACATCCAATCATGTCAGAAACTAAGACAAGCTCTTTTCAAATTAAGCACGAATACAAGACAAGTCGAGAAAAGAGGAGCCTGAACTACAGGACTCTGCTGCAGCCCATCTTTTACATACAGACTCGTCTGTTGTGGCGGAAAACCAATGATCCCACTGGATCGCTTCATTCGAACCAATGATCACACTGGATCACTTCATTCAAACCAATGATCACACTGGATCACTTCATTCAAACCAATAATCACACTGGATCACTTCATTCGAACCAATGATCACACTGGATCACTTCATTCTAACCAATGATCACACTGGATCGCTTCATTCAAACCAATGATCACACTGGATCACTTCATTCAAACCAATAATCACACTGGATCACTTCATTCAAACCAATGATCACACTGGATCGCTTCATTCTAACCAATGATCACACTGGATCGCTTCATTCAAACCAATGATCACACTGGATCACTTCATTCGAACCAATGATCACACTGGATCACTTCATTCAAACCAATAATCACACTGGATCGCTTCATTCAAACCAATGATCACACTGGATCACTTCATTCAAACCAATGATCACACTGGATCACTTCATTCAAACCAATAATCACACTGGATCACTTCATTCGAACCAATGATCACACTGGATCACTTCATTCTAACCAATGATCACACTGGATCGCTTCATTCAAACCAATGATCACACTGGATCACTTCATTCAAACCAATAATCACACTGGATCACTTCATTCAAACCAATGATCACACTGGATCGCTTCATTCTAACCAATGATCACACTGGATCGCTTCATTCAAACCAATGATCACACTGGATCACTTCATTCGAACCAATGATCACACTGGATCGCTTCATTCAAACCAATGATCACACTGGATCGCTTCATTCGAACCAATGATCACACTGGATCACTTCATTCGAACCAATGATCACACTGGATCACTTCATTCAAACCAATGATCCCACTGGATCACTTCATTCAAACCAATGATCACACTGGATCACTTCATTCAAACCAATAATCACACTGGATCGCTTCATTCGAACCAATAATCACACTGGATCGCTTCATTCGAACCAATGATCACACTGGATCACTTCATTCAAACCAATGATCACACTGGATCACTTCATTCAAACCAATGATCCCACTGGATCACTTCATTCAAACCAATGATCACACTGGATCACTTCATTCAAACCAATAATCACACTGGATCGCTTCATTCAAACCAATGATCCCACTGGATCACTTCATTCAAACCAATAATCACACTGGATCACTTCATTCAAACCAATAATCACACTGGATCGCTTCATTCAAACCAATAATCACACTGGATCGCTTCATTCAAACCTGCTGTCTTTTCATGTGTTCTATAGCAGAAGTGAATGAGATCATCAGCAGCTGGATCTGCTGTGTGGACACCAGTCTAGCCTACAGATTGAGATGCAGAGAACTACATTATATTCCACTTTAGGGAGGTGCAGCACCTCTTGAGGTGCGTGCCACAATGTTTATCTTCCCCCAAAATCAGAAACAACTCAAAACATGTGACACACTGCAGCCGCGCTGTCCTGCATGCCTCAGCCAAAGAGCAATGGAGCAGATACCAGATCCCACACAGATGGGAAGCAGAAGGAAAAATAATCCAACTGCACCACTTCAAACTATATTTCTACTACAGAATCTATCTCTTGAGTCAAACAAAGTCCCTTTCACACCCTTGTTTTGTTGCTGGATTGTCTCAATGGGAATAGAGATATGACGGTTACTGTACAACTTCAGTGTGATGAGGTCAGAGCAGAACGGATTCACACATGTTATAGTGAGCATAACCGTTACCCAGACAACCCACAGAGGGGTCATAGTAGCATAACCGTTACCCAGGCAACCCACAGGGGGGTCATAGTAAGCATAACCGTTACCCAGACAACCCACAGGGGGGTCATAGTAAGCATAACCGTTACCCCGACAACCCACAGGGGGGTCATAGTAAGCATAACCGTTACCCCGACAACCCACAGGGGGGTCATAGTAGCATAACCGTTACCGAGACAACCCACAGGGGGGTCATAGTAGCATAACCGTTACCCAGACAACCCACAGGGGGGTCATAGTAGCATAACCGTTACCCAGGCAACCCACAGGGGGGTCATAGTAAGCATAACCATTACCGCGACAACCCACAGGGGGGTCATAGTAAGCATAACCATTACCGCGACAACCCACAGGGGGGTCATAGTAAGCATAACCGTTACCCAGACAACCCACAGGGGGGTCATAGTAGCATAACCGTTACCCAGACAACCCACAGGGGGGTCATAGTAGCATAACCGTTACCCAGACAACCCACAGGGGGGTCATAGTAGCATAGCCATTACCCAGACAACCCACAGGGGGGTCATAGTAAGCATAACCGTTACCCAGACAACCCACAGGGGGGTCATAGTAGCATAACCGTTACCCAGGCAACCCACAGGGGGGTCATAGCAGCATAACCGTTACCCCGACAACCCACAGGGGGGTCATAGTAGCATAACCGTTACCCAGACAACCCACAGGGGGGTCATAGTAAGCATAACCGTTACCCCGACAACCCACAGGGGGGTCATAGTAGCATAACCGTTACCCAGACAACTCACAGGGGGGTCATAGTAGCATAACCGTTACCCAGACAACCCACAGGGGGGTCATAGTGAGCATAACCGTTACCCAGACAACCCACAGGGGGGTCATAGTAGCATAACCGTTACCCAGACAACCCACAGGGGGGTCATAGTGAGCATAACCGTTACCCAGACAACCCACAGGAGGGTCATAGTGAGCATAACCGTTACCCAGACAACCCACAGGGGGGTCATAGTGAGCATAACCGTTACCCAGACAACCCACAGGGGGGTCATAGTAGCATAACCGTTACCCAGACAACCCACAGGGGGGTCATAGTGAGCATAACCGTTACCCAGACAACCCACAGGGGGGTCATAGTAGCATAACCGTTACCCAGACAACCCACAGGGGGGTCATAGTAGCATAACCGTTACCCAGAACAACTCACAGGGGGGTCATAGTAGCATAACCGTTACCCAGACAACCCACAGGGGGGTCATAGTAGCATAACCGTTACCCAGACAACCCACAGGGGGGTCATAGTAGCATAACCGTTACCCAGACAACTCACAGGGGGGTCATAGTAGCATAACCGTTACCCAGACAACCCACAGGGGGGTCATAGTGAGCATAACCGTTACCCAGACAACCCACAGGGGGGTCATAGTAGCATAACCGTTACCCAGACAACCCACATGGGGGTCATAGTAGCATAACCGTTACCCAGACAACCCACAGGGGGGTCATAGTAGCATAACCGTTACCCAGACAACCCACAGGGGGGGTCATAGTAGCATAACCGTTACCCAGACAACCCAAAGGGGGGCCATAGTGAGCATAACCGTTACCCAGACAACCCACAAGGGGGTCATAGTGAGCATAACCGTTACCCAGACAACCCACAAGGGGGTCATAGTAGCATAACCGTTACCCAGACAACCCACAGGGGGGTCATAGTAGCATAACCGTTACCCAGGCAACCCACAGGGGGGTCATAGTAGCATAACCGTTACCCAGACAACCCACAGGGGGGTCATAGCAGCATAACTGTTACCCAGACAACCCACAGGGGGGTCATAGTAGCATAACCGTTACCCAGGCAACCCACAGGGGGGTCATAGTAGCATAACCGTTACCCAGGCAACCCACAGGAGGGTCATAGTAGCATAACCGTTACCCAGACAACCCACAGGGGGGTCATAGCAGCATAACCGTTACCCAGACAATGCACAGGGGGGTCATAGTAGCATAACCGTTACCCAGACAACCCACAGGGGGGCCATAGTAGCATAACTGTTACCCAGACAACCCACAGGGGGGTCATAGTGAGCATAACCGTTACCCAGACAACCCACAAGGGGGTCATAGTAGCATAACCGTTACCCAGACAACCCACAGGGGGGTCATAGCAGCATAACTGTTACCCAGACAACCCACAGGGGGGTCATAGCAGCATAACTGTTACCCAGACAACCCACAGGGGGGTCATAGTAGCATAACCGTTACCCAGACAACCCACAGGGGGGTCATAGTAGCATAACCGTTACCCAGACAACCCACAGAGGGGTCATAGTAGCATAACCGTTACCCAGACAACCCACAGGGGGTCATAGTAGCATAACCGTTACCCAGACAACCCACAGTGGGGTCATAGTAGCATAACCGTTACCCAGACAACTCACAGGGGGGTCATAGTGAGCATAACCGTTACCCAGACAACCCACAAGGGGGTCATAGTAGCATAACCGTTACCCAGACAACCCACAGGGGGGTCATAGCAGCATAACTGTTACCCAGACAACCCACAGGGGGGTCATAGTAGCATAACCATTACCCAGAACAACTCACAGGGGGGTCATAGCAGCATAACCGTTACCCAGACAACCCACAGGGGGGTCATAGTAGCATAACCGTTACCCAGACAACCCACAGGGGGGTCATAGCAGCATAACCGTTACCCAGACAACCCACAGGGGGGTCATAGCAGCATAACTGTTACCCAGACAACCCACAGGGGGGTCATAGTAGCATAACCGTTACCCAGACAACCCACAGGGGGGTCATAGTAGCATAACCGTTACCCAGACAACCCACAGAGGGGTCATAGTAGCATAACCGTTACCCAGACAACCCACAGGGGGGTCATAGTAGCATAACCGTTACCCAGACAACCCACAGGGGGGTCATAGTAGCATAACCGTTACCCAGACAACCCACAGGGGGGTCATAGTGAGCAGAACCGTTACCCAGACAACCACAGGGGGGTCATAGTAGCATAACCGTTACCCAGACAACCCACAGAGGGGTCATAGTAGCATAACCGTTACCCAGACAACCCACAGGGGGGTCATAGTAGCATAACCGTTACCCAGACAACCCACAGGGGGGTCATAGTAGCATAACCGTTACCCAGACAACCCACAGGGGGGTCATAGTAGCATAACCGTTACCCAGACAACCCACAGGGGGGTCATAGTAGCATAACCGTTACCCAGACAACCCACAGAGGGGTCATAGCAGCATAACCGTTACCCAGACAACCCACAGGGGGGTCATAGTAGCATAACCGTTACCCAGACAACCCACAGGGGGGTCATAGCAGCATAACCGTTACCCAGACAACCCACAGGGGGGTCATAGTAAGCATAACCGTTACCCAGACAACCCACAGGGGGGTCATAGTAAGCATAACCGTTACCCAGACAACCCACAGGGGGGTCATAGCAGCATAACTGTTACCCAGACAACCCACAGGGGGGTCATAGTAGCATAACCGTTACCCAGGCAACCCACAGGGGGGTCATAGTAGCATAACCGTTACCCAGACAACCGACAGGGGGGTCATAGTAGCATAACCGTTACCCAGACAACCCACAGGGGGGTCATAGTGAGCATAACCGTTACCCAGACAACCCACAGGGGGGTCATAGTGAGCATAACCGTTACCCAGACAACCCACAGGGGGGTCATAGTAGCATAACCGTTACCCAGACAACCCACAGGGGGGTCATAGTAGCATAACCGTTACCCAGACAACCCACAGGGGGGTCATAGTAGCGGAGGCTGAAAAGGAGGTGACCAAACACACAGGGCGGGGTTCTGAGAGAGCTTAAAGGGCCAGTTGGCTGATTTTCAACCAGCTTTGTATGATTACAAAATCAGTAGTATAGTATATGCAAATGAGCAATGTTTAACTTCCCTCCATCTTACCTGGACCGAGATCTCCGCGTTCATTTGTAGAATTTCCTGGTCCATATATGATGTCATAATGATGTAATTTGGTCCAGGAAGTTCTGCAAATGAAGATAGAGAAAGCAGTCATAGTGACACAGTGGAAAAACTGATTCAAATGACAAGATGGAGGGAAGTTAAACATTGTTAATTGCATATACTACTGACTTTGTAATGATACCATGATGGTGGAAATTGAGCACAGTGGCCCTTTAAGTATACTTCGGTTGAAAAAACGTAAGTAAAAGAAAGATACTGCGTTTTGCTTGACTTTTGTTAGCACTGACATGATTGGAATGTATGACCTAGCTTGCTTTTTTTGTTTTGTTCTGAAGGGTTTCTCTTCCATCTCCGAGAAGTCTACTTGTAAACAAACCATTTTCATCCTATAGGCTTGGCCCTGTACTGCACCAGCGGTTTTAGGAGGCTCTCTAGTTAAGAACAGAACCCGGCCCAAAGCTCTCTGCCAACCCCCACAGCCTGTCATTACGTGAATCATTGTTTTGGTATAGCATCCACTGAAGTAACAGATGTACGGGGAGAATCGCAGAAAAATGTCCAAAACAACAGATGCATTCCTCTCACGGAGAGAAAGTAGCCTACAGAGTCAGGTTTGAAAGCAGGCCCCAAAGCCCAAAGTCAAGTGAGCAGAGGTGGCGAGTAAATATCCACACTGAGCCTCCATATCAAAGGATCTCATGTAGTTGGGAAAAGTTTGTGCAAGGCACCTCATCGGAGGCGGGACAGCTTCTCCACTCAGCTCAATTCCAAACGGCTTTTGTCTTTGAACTTTCTCCAGCCTTCTTCAACGTATACAGTGGTTACTCTGTGTATTGAGGGAGCCTTGAAGTTCTATGGCTGAACCAACCCAAAGTGTCCGTTTGGATGCCCTGATCCACCACGAATGAGATTTTTGGAGGGAAAAAGTCAGTCGCCGAGTATCAGATGGCATAGCTTGACATTAACGAAGCTAATGGACGTTTCATAAGGGGAGGACAGATCTTTTAAGTGCGCTCCAGCTCAGCGTATTATTAATGGCCTATTAAATTCTGGGGCACGTTTTTTTTTCTTCTCGCAGTACCACCCCTAGAGGGGGGCGTGCAAGTCATTAGACCGACGGGAGTTTTGAAAGATATGTTTCAGAGCCTCTCTCTCTGGACAGAATCAACGTTGAGCCTTTCAGCGTTTCACGCCCAGATCTGCAGTCTCAAATCTGCAACAGGATCCGCTGACGGCTCGCCTGCATGTTCTGAACCCACAGACAGGCTCACAGTGAGTCAAGGTAATGCACACAGCAGTGGACAATAGGGGGAGGAGGAGGAGGGGGTGCGGGGAGCACGCCCAGGGGGGAGCGGGGGAATGGGGGGGGGGTGATATAATACTCCCAATTGAAAGCAGATGGCATGTTTCCTGATTGAGGTCCCCAGAACCAGAACCAGGCACCACCGTGCTGTAGATAGCTGCAGCTGCACCGGCCTCAGGGTGGGGCTGGGTTGGCTGCTGGAGCGAGCCAGCCAGCAGCACTGCAGCCGGGCAGCGCCGGCTGAAGTTAGTGCTGCTTCCACCAAAGCCTGATTGAAACCATGAGATCCACAGTTGCTTTTGTGCTGAGAGAAGAGAAGAGAACGGGCCCGGGCTCTGCTGTGAAGCGCTGTGACAGAAAGCAGGGGGGGGTCGGTTTGAAAGGGGGTGGGGGTGCGAGTGGGGAGGGGAGGGGAGGGGGCCAAGATAGGGGGGGTCAGGGGTCAAGATAGCGCGGTCAGGAGTCTGTTGTTTCAAAGAGGCTAGAGTTGCAGAGCATATTCAACCCTAAGGGACTCGGCTCCAATGTCACATTCCTCTGAAACGCTCAAATTCAGATTCCGCGCCGTGTAGGATGCCCTAAAAAGCCATCACTGTCAGGGGCACAACAACATTCTTATGAGAATGGAATTTTGGGTATTGTACAATACTAATTATACCCATGAACACTACTCAATTAAGGCAACTTCTGTACCAGTAATAGTTTTCCTGGGATGGGAAATGACATTTGAAGCATCTCCTCCCCCCTCCATCAGTTTCACTACTCACACAGTGATTCATTGGTTTTAGGGCAGAATAACACATTCATACAATAATGACATGTGGTCCTCAAAGCACTGGTGTGCTGCTGGCTTGTTATGTTGTGATGGAACATCAACATATATAGCAAGACAGGAATACCATGTTAAAACAACTACATAAGAAACTCAAGCATGGTGCGTTGGGCTGTACAGTGTATTGTATCTTATAGAAGGGTGGGCAATGTTCTCTGTTTAAATTTTTGTCCCACTGATGATGTCATCAGTGATGTCATAAGAGCAAAATCATCTTATGACATCACTGATGATGTCATAGGCACTGACCCGCGCGTTTTCCTTTAGGGACATCATTTGCAGTTGAAAAAAGGTAATAAATCACAATATATCGCAATAGTCAATATATTGCAATACTAGCATATTGCAATATCGCAATACTATCGTATCGTGAGTCACTTAAGTATCGTGATAATATTGTATCGTGGGGCATCTGGTGATTCCCATCCCTAGTAAATACACTGATAATCAGAGTTGACTATATTATAGTAAACCCAGCTATACTCGCTTTTCTCACAAATTGCATGGAAAGTTGGAAGCCCTCATTAATGTTTGCTTGATGTAAGTTACAAGATAAGCTATTCAAACATGCTTGTAAGAAAAGCAATTAAAAACTTACTTTTATACAGCTCTGAAAAATTAATGCTTTTCTAATTGCTTTATATTGGGTGGTTGTTGACCCTGTGGTGAGAGTTAACCCCTCACCACTATAAAGCAGTGCAGAGGAGGAGGGGGTCCGAGGGCTGTTATGTCAGACCACCACCCTCCCTCCTCACAACCCCCCACTCATTCCTCACTGAACAAGGCATTGGCACATATCCTGTAGGAGTAACAACCCCAGCGTATGCAGGAGATTTGAGAGAAGCTGATTCTCCGACAGTACGGTGGCTCAGTGGTTAGCGCTGTTGCCACACAGCAAGAAGGTCCTACGTTCGAACCCCGGTCTGTCCCAGGTCCCTTTCTGTGTGGAGTTTGCATGTTCTCCCCGTGTTCGTGTGGGTTTCTTCTGGGTGCTCTGGTTTCCTCCCACCATCAAAGATGCGTTATTTTGAATCGCACATAGGTTATGCAAAAATCATGCCCTGTGCCCGCCTACGCAGCAGTCAAGTGCCGGGATTGGCCAGGAGCAAGTCTTTTGTCTTCTTTTGACAGCTGGAATCTCCCACACCACAAACACTGCACGGCACGCAGCCCAGCGATTTCATGAACAAACTGAATTGATCTTGATAGCGGACATTGAAATTAATTATTAGTGTATTAATCCGGGAGCCAAAGGCTGTTTTTTTGATGAACCTTATTTCGTCGGATAAAGCGGGCACAGGGCGTGGTTTTTGCGTAACCTATGTGCGATTCGAAATAACGCATCAAAGACATGTGTATGTTAGGGTTAAGACTCCTGTCAGTGTCCCCTGACCAAGGCACTGGCAAAAGAACTGGAGTTGGTCCCCGGGCACTTCACTGTGGCTGCCCACTGCTCCTAGTTCTAGGAAGGTTCCTAGTAGAGGATGGGTCAAATGCAGAGGATGAATTTCCCCATGGAGATAAATAAAGGAGAACTTATATTCTTAAGAGTCATGATGAGACAGCCTGATTTGGAGTTTGCGTGTCTTGCGTCCCCTATGAAAACACATGTGGTAACCATGGTAACCATGGCACGCTGCACGCAGCAGGGAGGGGCTTTGGGGTTTTGGCATGGTGGTGGTCCACTAACGGCTGCACACTATCATCACCTCACTGTGCCCCGTGCCGTCAGGAGGGCAGCTAGGGCCCCCCGGTGGCTCGGAGGCCACAGCCACAGGGTTTGGCCCTCCTAGCTGAACCAGTAACACTGGGGGGGGGGTTTCTTCTCCAGCTCTTCCCATTTAACACGTCTAACGGCTGCTTCATGCTTCATGCACACACACACACACACACGACGGGGGCGCGCACAGTCACGCGATTGCTGCTGCCAGCGGAAATGGCCTTTTTCACCTCAGCCATTTTGTGTCTAAAAGGAAGTAACACAGGTGCAACCAAACTGGAACAACTAAATGGATTGATAGTTGGAAACCCTCATTCATGTTTTTTTCTTGCACCTGTGTTACCTCCGGCCTTTTAGACACAAAATCGCTGCTGGTGATGAAAAAGGTCAATGGGTGCCATGGCTGCATTTGGGAGTGTCCTGCAAGGATGCACATATGAGATTTTAAACATTGTGGACAAGGGCCAAGACTGAGGCATGCTGGTAGAGGTAGGGTAGGTTAAGGCTGAGGGATGCTGGTAGTGGTAGGGTAGGTCAAGGTTGAGGCATGCTGGTAGTGGTAGAGTAGGTCAAGGTTGAGGCATGCAGGTAGTGGTAGGGTAGGTCAAGGTTGAGGCATGCTGGTAGTGGTAGAGTAGGTCAAGGTTGAGGCATGCAGGTAGTGGTAGGGTAGGTCAAGGTTGAGGCATGCTGGTAGTGGTAGGGTAGGTCAAGGTTGAGGGATGCTGGTAGTGGTAGAGTAGGTCAAGGTTGAGGCATGCTGGTAGTGGTAGAGTAGGTCAAGGTTGAGGCATGCTGGTAGTGGTAGAGTAGGTCAAGGTTGAGGCATGCAGGTAGTGGTAGGGTAGGTCAAGGTTGAGGCATGCAGGTAGTGGTAGGGTAGGTCAAGGTTGAGGCATGCAGGTAGTGGTAGGGTAGGTCAAGGTTGAGGCATGCTGGTAGTGGTAGAGTAGGTCAAGGTTGAGGCATGCTGGTAGTGGTAGAGTAGGTCAAGGTTGGGGCATGCAGGTAGTGGTAGGGTAGGTCAAGGTTGAGGCATGCTGGTAGAGGTAGGGTAGGTCAAGGTTGAGGCATGCAGGTAGTGGTAGGGTAGGTCAAGGTTGAGGCATGCTGGTAGTGGTAGGGTAGGTCAAGGTTGAGGCATGCTGGTAGTGGTAGGGTAGGTCAAGGTTGAGGCATGCTGGTAGTGGTAGAGTAGGTCAAGGTTGAGGCATGCTGGTAGTGGTAGAGTAGGTCAAGGTTGAGGCATGCTGGTAGTGGTAGAAGGGGTCAAGGTTAAGGGATGCTGGTAGTGGTAGAGTAGGTCAAGGTTGAGGCATGCTGGTAGTGGTAGAGTAGGTCAAGGTTGATGCATGCTGGTAGTGGTAGCGTAGGTCAAGGTTGAGGCATGCTGGTAGTGGTAGCGTAGGTCAAGGTTGAGGGATGCTGGTAGTGGTAGAGTAGGTCAAGGTTGAGGCATGCTGGTAGTGGTAGAGTAGGTCAAGGTTGAGGGATGCTGGTAGTGGTAGAGTAGGTCAAGGTTGAGGCATGCTGGTAGTGGTAGAAGGGGTCAAGGTTGAGGGATGCTGGTAGTGGTAGGGTAGGTCAAGGTTGAGTGATGCTGGTAGTGTTACGCTTAGTTCACACAGATAACCTACGCCTTGCCTTGCCTCAACCCACGCCCACGCCTGCAGACCTTGAGCTGGGCGTGAACCTATTACACGCTTTTGCGATCACACTGCACGCCTTTGCACGCTGAACCTGGAGCCGAGTCACAAGCACCTCTCCTCTCTCCCGACTGTATTTTTTCACGTGTGGTCCCGAATTATCATGGGTAGGTCAAATAAATCTGATACATTTAATGTTCTATTGATGCTGGATATGTATAACCAGGTCTGACTATAGTCTGACATTTTAGAGAGGTAATCTTGCAAGAATATGTGCTGGCACAACAACATTGTCCATCATGCTTCTTCGGTCGCTATTCTCTCTCATGAAGATGTGTTTGCAGACAGGGAGAAAGCCCCACGTGATAGCCACCCGTCAATCTCTCTCTCTCTGCTCAACACGGTTGTAGTAACTCTATTTTATTTTGAAATTCAGTTGACTTTGCCATTTCCCACGGATATTGTCACGTTTTTCTTTCATGGCTTGACAGAAGAAGCCTGCCTGCACGCGCCTAGTCGGCTTGAAAATAGAACTCACGCCTAAACGATAAAATCGGCAAGGCACAGGCAAGGCGTGGGTACACGCAGGGTTCACGCTCAGGCGCCCTGTGTACACAGCCTCGTTGACTAAAACGGACGCCTATTTAAGAGCGTGGGTAAAGGCAAGGCGTAGGCAAGGCTTGGGTCCCCGGTGTGAACCCAGCCGTAGGGTAGGTCAAGGTTGAGGCATGCTGGTATTGTAGGTCAAGGCTGAGGGATGCAGTTTGGCCTTGCTAAAATCTGCTCTTGCCTTGTGTTCTCTTTTGCCATGCTTGTTTTATAGTTACTCAATTGTGTTTATTGATTCGTAGCCCTTTGAGACATGCTTGTGAATTAGGGCTATATGAATAAACTTGACATGACGATGCCACGCCTCTCTCCAGGATTGGCTGGGGACGTCTTTATGACTTGTTGGAGGGTGTGGAGATGTTTTCAGGCATGTGTTCGCCGTGAGAAGCATGAATGTGAAGGTATGCAGACGGCACGCCTGCGTTATGGAGCATGCCATGCAACAACCACATGGCCTCCTGGGGGCCATGGGAGGGACGGGAGGGACGGGAGGGACGGGAGCTGCTATGGTATGGCTGCCATGCCATGCTGCTTTGCATTACTACACTGTATTGCATGGGAGGTGTGAGGGGCCGAAGCCTGCGTCCCACCTCTGTAGATCCCTGGGATTAGCTGTGCGTGACTGGGGAAGGGAAGGGCAGGGGGCTGGGATGGGATGGGGATAGGGAGGGTTTGAGGAGGGGAGACAGAGGGTGTGGAGCTGCTCCAAAGCCTGCCACATTCCTCCATCCGGAAGTCCCAGGAGATGGGGAGGGGGGGGTGGCGTGGGGAGGGGGGCGTGGCATGGGGAGGGGGGTGTGGCGTGGGGAGGGGGCGTGGCGTGGGGAGGGGGGCGTGGCGTGGGGAGGGGGGTGTGGCGTGGGGAGGGGGGCGTGGCGTGGGGGCCAGAGGATATCCAGACCACAGCCGTCACTCAAAGGAATCTGGTGGGAACATGTGGGAGAGAGCAGGGAAGTCGAGGCCCCAAGCTGAATAACATGTGGAGTCGGAGCCGATTAGGTCGGTTAGAAGGTTGATGCTATTATGTCTGGTGATGACGGATCATCATGGCCGCCTTCTAACAAATGACACAAACAATGAAAAGTGTGCGTGCGTGCGCGCATGTGTGTGCGTGTGCGTGTGTGTGTGTGTGTGTGTGTGCGTGTGTGTGTGTGTGCGCATGCGTGTGTATCTAGTGGTGGTAGGCACCGGCGGTGATGGGTGCATGCAAGTCAAGAGTCTATGATTATGTATCATAGACTATGTATTAGCGCAGGGGTTCCCAAACTTTTCCGTCCCAAGTACCACTACGTACCAAACCACATTTCCCAGGGACCACTTCCACTGCGTATACCAACCCCCCCTAAAATAACATTGGCAGATTTAACCATGCAATAGCAGCAGTAAATGTGAACGTGCATGCACGCACACACGCGCGGGCATGCACGCACACACACGTGCACACACACACACACACACACACACACACACACACACACACACACACACACACACACACACACACACACACACACACACACATCTGCCAATATTAGGCTGTGAAAAAGAGGACCCCTTTGAAAATGATTTTTTTTTCACTCGCCCAAATTTAGCCTAACTTTGGAGTGTTATTTAGCTACCTTCCTTCCTGACAAGCCAGCATGACGTGGTACAAATCGATTCCTTAGGTCTTCTAGTTTCATATGATACCAGAAACTTCACTCTGGCTTTAAAACTGAGCCTGCTGCAGCCTCTGAAAGTAAACATTCAAAATTTTGATATTTCCCAAATATCGCAATTATTTCCAAAAATCGGCCCAAACCGGCTTCTCCTCAGGGTTAATGTGTTGTCTGTAAAAAAAAAAATCTTTTTAATGCAATTCTCTGGGGGACCACCAGTGGACCCCAGTTTGGGAACCAATGTATTAGTGGAAAGATGCAGTAAATCAGTGGGGAATTCCTTTGAGCTGTGGGCCCATGTGGAGGGTAGAGGGCAGAAGGCAGTGAGGCGGTGATGGGTTCAGAGGTCACCGTGTCAGGAAGTGTGCTGATGGGAGTGACCTCACGCAGAGAGCGGGGCTGCAGCAGACGCCGGGGGACCCCGCTGTATCAATGACAGCACAGAGGTGCAGGTCACGGCTGCTGCAAGCCGCTCCCATAAGTCCCAGGCAGTGGAAAAGCCCATCACACGCTCCATGCACTAAATCACACGCTCCATGCACTAAATCACAACTATGGCACCACAGTGAGAACTGATGGTTGTTCTGGAACCAGAGACGGTAAAAAAAAAAAAAAAATGGACGTCGTGAATGTGACGTCAGCCATTAGTTTGTGCGCTCCCATTTTGAAGCCTCCAGTTTGGCATTGTGACCGCATCGCCATCTTGATTATGGATTATGGATTATTATTTGGGGGGTGAATGGGGACTCCCTTTTGGAGCCTGCCTCAAGTGGCCATTGGAGGAACTACGTTTTTGGTACTTTCGCATTGGCCTTAATTTTGAGAACCCCCGAACTTGGGGCTTGTGTGTAAATTACCAGTCCTCAAATCCTAAATCAAATGTTTGCATGAAATTGATAAAACTCTAAATCTATCTGAAGTCTACAGTCAAAACAAAACAATAAACGGTGGTCACTCAGATGTTGTTCCTGTAAATGTTGGCCCACGTCCATGTGAGACTTGGCTCTGGCCTGTAGGGGGAGTTTGTTGTTCACATGTAATGTATGACTGACCAACAGCTGGTGAGAGAGTGAAAAAAGCTGGACAGGGTTTACGGGCAGCATTGGCAGTGTGGCTAAACAGCAGGCTCTGCACGACTGTGTCTGAAGCTAAACAACAAGTACGTTTCGCCTTGCAAAAATCTGGCGGGCAGGTTTTTACGAGAGCATGCCATGACATCATTAGTGCAAAGCCAGTAAAAGTGAACGCCCCCCCCCCCCTCTCTTAATCCCTGAGATTAAACATGCGTACAACCTCAAACTCGTACTGTATAAACGGGCAAATCATTCTCCAATAACGTCCGTGTGATTGTGGTTCTGCACTGTTCTGAGGAAAGCGCAAACTCATTTCCTAACGCTCGTCAGAGACTCGACCCAACCCCGAATGTTATTAAAAAACCCTAACATACTCTTCAGCCACAGAGGCGGATCATTATAGACCTTTCATTTACTGACGGAGAGTTTGACATTCCGCTTCGTGTACGACTCACCCCACAACGGAAGGTGATCACAGGGATGTGTGTAGCGACCGCACGCCTCAGCCGCTGCACTCTGGCACTCCCGTGTGCCGCCGCGTTTGTATGAAAAAAAAACGTTGATTTATGCTCCTCCACCATCACCACCCATTCTGAAGCCCATCCTGTCCACGTCGTAGAGTAAACACACACAGACCACCCAGGACATGGCTGAGGCCCGGCAGCTGCCTGCAGGCTCGGTGCTGGAGGCCCGCGGTCTGAAGACAGACTTAGACAAGGTCAGGGGAGTCCTTGACCTGTCACCGCGCCAAGGCCACGCCAACGCCCCCCTGTTACTGAACCACACAAACACAACCAGGAATAGGGAGAATAGTCAGGCGATTGCTGCGGCAATCTGGCTCCACGGTAAAGTTAGTGTAAAGTTAGTGTAAAGTTAGTGTAAAGTTACTGTAAAGTTACTGTACGCTTGAGCAAGACTAGAAGACAGATGTCTCACCCTTTATTCTCCTTTTGACATTAATGGAGAAACTGTAAAACTGCGGCGACGCGGTGTTCTCATTCATTTCAACCAATGACGAGACGAGATCAGTGATGCTGTGTTCTCATTCATTTCAACCAATGACGAGACGAGATCAGTGATGCTGTGTTCTCATTCATTTCAACCAATGACGAGACGAGATCAGTGATGCTGTGTTCTCATTCATTTCAACCAATGACGAGACGAGATCAGTGACTCTGTGTTCTCATTCATTTCAACCAATGACAAGACGAGATCAGTGACGCTGTGTTCTCATTCATTTCAACCAATGACGAGACAAGATCAGTGATGCTGTGTTCTCATTCATTTCAACCAATGACGAGACGAGATCAGTGATGCTGTGTTCTCATTCATTTCAACCAATGACGAGACGAGATCAGTGATGCTGTGTTCTCATTCATTTCAACCAATGACGAGACGAGATCAGTGACTCTGTGTTCTCATTCATTTCAACCAATGACAAGACGAGATCAGTGACTCTGTGTTCTCATTCATTTCAACCAATGACAAGACGAGATCAGTGACTCTGTGTTCTCACTCATTTCAACCAATGACAAGACGAGATCAGTGACTCTGTGTTCTCACTCATTTCAACCAATGACGAGACGAGATCAGTGATGCTGTGTTCTCATTCATTTCAACCAATGACGAGACGAGATCAGTGATGCTGTGTTCTCATTAATTTCAACCAATGACCAGATGTAGAAGGGTTATTTCCACTGTGTAGCAGTGCTGAATAAAGTACCTGAAAGCAGTAAAAGTACAGATATCTTACCATAAAATGACTTTGAAAGAAGTTAAAGTCACCTATTGGAATATTACAAGAGTAAAAGTCTTAAATTATCTGATATTTCCCTTTCTTAAAGGCCGGCTTTACCGTGGGGAATATGAATATATATTAATTCTTAAAAAATCTTAAATTTCGAATCCGTTGAAATTTTTGAAATTGCTTGTTCACAGCCAGAGAAAAAAAAATGAAAAAAAAAAAAAAAAAAAAAAAAATGGGCCAGGTGACGCGTTTCGACGCGAAACGCGTCACCTGGCCCAATTTTTTTTTTTTTTTTTTTTTTTTTTTTTCTTTTTTTTTTCTCTGGCTGTGAACAAGCAATTTCAAAAATGTCAACGGATTCGAAATTTAAGATTTTTTAAGAATTAATATATATTCATATTCCCCACGGTAAAGCCGGCCTTTAAGTATCAAAAGTAATTTTCTGATATTAAATGTACTTAGGGATTGAAAGTAAGAGTAACTGCTGTCAATAAAAGGGCAGTCTTCTTATTGTTATGTTTTATAGCGGTTTGCAAACGTTATTACCGCCACCAACTGGAATGGAGCGTGCATCATGATTAACGTAACTTAAAGGAGCACTGATTCGCCAAACCTGCTTGCTTGCAGGCTACCAAATTTCTTCCGATTTTGTTTTGTAATGAAGATTCTTAGGAGAAAAATGCAATGGTTGAGTAAAAGTGAAAGTTGTCAGAAAAATAAATACTCAAGTAGAGTACAGATAACGCCCAAAAGATACTTAAGTAGCCCACTGTAACAGAGTATTACTTTGGTACATTACACCACTGCTACTGTAAGTGGGCTATACTTTACAGGATAACACAGTAGTTGAGAAACCAGAATAATTATGCAGTTGCCTGGCAACACAAACATAACGGACAGCTGTGATGGACAGTTGCTTTAAGCATACCAAAAAGACCTCCTTTAAGACTATTGACCCTGACCACCTGCTAGCATGGTATGCTACACACACTGTTTGCTCTACTCTTGTGGCACCTGTCTGTCACACTGATTTAACTAAAGGAAATCAGTGGCCACAATGTCACCACTGTGTGAGCATCTGTGCTTTATGTGTGGAAACCACAAGTGATGACCAGGAGCCGGACAGAAGACTGTGATGATGACAGGACAAACTGAAATAGTTTACTCACTTAGAAGCTCTCTTACTGCTGCACATGCAGTGGTGTATAAAGTACTTGAAATCCATACCTCCTTGAGTTAAAGTATAGACCAGAAAATGACGGGTAAAAGCCAAAGTCACCCATTAAAATATTACTTGAGTAAAAGTCTTAAAGTAGCTAATATTGTCTGTACTTAAGTATCAAAAGTATTTTTTTTTATATTAAATGTACTCAAAAGTATTGAAAGTAAAAGTACAAGTAAATCCTGTTTATAAGAAAGCAAGCGACTCGGATTTGAGTTTGCTTACATATTTACCTTATAGTCTGCCATTTGAACTGACTGCAGCTTTTGGCACAAGTAGGCTACCTGCTTTAGGCTATCATGGCGATGAGATATCTCCATCAAGGGGAAATATATAATAATCATCATCGTCATCATCATCATTATCACCGTCCATCATGGACATCTCCTCCATATAGCTAATATGCCTGGATAGTCACGTCCAAATAAACAGTACCTTTCTGAAACACATGACATTATTTGGGCTGTGACAAAATAGCGACAGTTACACCAGACTAGCAACGGAAATACCACAATTTACTTTCAGAATAAAATGCTTCTCACCTTTGGAGAAACAAATACATCATTTCAACGAATGAAACGGAAAATCGAAATACTTGTTTTGAGGTTAAGATTACACATGGCATTAAACTGTGGCTGTAAAGCATTACTCAAGATTAATATTAAGTATAAGGATTTTATTTTGAAATCCTTAAGCGGAAGACGTATATTTTTACGTTCTGGCTGCGTGGATGCTTGACCAATTTGAAGCTTACCTCAAGAGGCGTTTGTTTTCTTGTTTTCTGGTGGCATATTCTGTCATTTTGGTTCCATTGGACACAATGTAAAGACAATTTAAAGTAATTAACCGTCGGATTTCAGCCTGTGGGAACTTGTTGTAACATGGATGAAAAGACTTGGGAAGCGCTGACGGTAAGCTATTGGCAAACGCAACTTACAACACAGAAGCAGTGATTCGCTAGCCAGGCTACTGATTCGCCACAACACAAGCTGTTTGTTTATTTTATAGTAACGACGAGTAACGAGATGCTTTTGGGAAATGTATCGGAGTAAAAGTCTATAGATTTTATTACGAAAATGTAGTGGAGTAAAAGTGAAAGTTGAAAGAAAAAAAAATACTCAAGTAAAGTACAGATACAAAAAAAAATACTCAAGTACAGTAACGAAGTGTACTTCGTTACTTTACACCACTGTGCACATGAAATAGTTTACTCACTTAGAAGCTCTCTCACTGCTGCACATTTTTGCAAGGAGGAAAAGGGCTTTTCTATTCATCAAGCAAAAGCAAAATAATTCAAGTACTTTTGAATGAAAGTGGCATGCAGAATACCATTGTACCAAGTTTATATGACTAAAACAGCTCACTCAAAAGTGGAGTGAGATGACATTTGCTGCTGTCCACCTCTGTAATGTAGTTATACAACACGACCATCATGACAAGAAACTGTGAGGATAATTGACAGGATTGAGCAGCAGCCAGAGAAACATAAGCAGAGCAAATACAAAGCAAAGAATGAAACTTGAATGGTGAAAGCAGGCACCTCCCCTGCCCCGAGCCCTCCTTTTAGATCGTGCCTCTGCAAAGTATATTCAAAATATATTCTGGATTGTATCATAAATATAAAGTGAGCTTTTCAGAACTTCCTTAACACATGATCATGCAAAATACTGTCTGTCATCCTCCAATGTGAACAAACATTACAGATGTAAACAAATGTCAAAATACATTCAAAGCTCATGTTTTGTGCTCATATCAGTCATAGAATATAAGCTCAGACAATGGAATTCAAAAACAAACAAACATACAAATCTTCCCTCATTATTCATGTGGGCTATAGGCTACAAAGCAAATAGTGCAGATGCAGAGCAGGCGGTTAATCTGAGAACAATAACAAACTTAATGTGCTGGCCAATGAGGAGCGAGAGAGTGAGGCGTAATGACATCTGCAGAGGTATTATGTATTATGGGAATGTTTTGAGAGTGAGGTAATGCTGCTGAGAGAGAGAGAGGGAGAGAGAGAGGAGGGAGGGAGGGAGGGAGTGAGGTAATGCTGCTGAGAGAGAGAGAGAGAGAGGAGGGAGGGAGGGAGGGAGTGAGGTAATGCTGCTGAGAGAGAGAGAGAGAGAGAGGAGGGAGGGAGGTAATGCTGCTGAGAGAGAGAGAGAGGGAGAGAGGAGGGAGGGAGGGAGGGAGGTAATGCTGCTGAGGGAGAGAGAGAGAGAGAGAGGAGGGAGGGAGGGGGAGGGAGGGAGGTAATGCTGCTGAGAGAGAGAGAGAGAGAGAGAGAGGAGGGAGGGAGGGGGAGGGAGGTAATGCTGCTGAGACTGAGAGAGAGAGAGGGAGAGAGGAGGGAGGGGGAGGGAGGGAGGTAATGCTGCTGAGAGAGAGAGAGAGGGAGAGAGGAGGGAGGGAGGGAGGGAGGTAATGCTGCTGAGAGAGAGAGAGAGGGAGAGAGGAGGGAGGGAGGGGGAGGGAGGGAGGTAATGCTGCTGAGAGAGAGAGAGAGAGAGAGAGAGGAGGGAGGGAGGGGGAGGGAGGGAGGGAGGTAATGCTGCTGAGAGAGAGAGAGAGAGGAGGGAGGGAGGGGGAGGGAGGGAGGTAATGCTGCTGAGAGAGAGAGAGAGAGAGAGAGAGGAGGGAGGGAGGGGGAGGGAGGGAGGGAGGTAATGCTGCTGAGACTGAGAGAGAGAGAGGGAGAGAGGAGGGAGGGGAGGGAGGGAGGGAGGGAGGTAATGCTGCTGAGAGAGAGAGAGAGGGAGAGAGGAGGGAGGGGAGGGAGGGAGGTAATGCTGCTGAGAGAGAGAGAGAGGGAGAGAGGAGGGAGGGAGGGAGGGAGGTAATGTGAATGCATGCTGGGTATTCTGGTTTGGCTTTCTGGATCATTCCGTTGCCAGTTGACACGAGCAAATGGCAGCAATAAAGACGTCATGCTCATTTTCACTTGCTGACGACAGTTTGTGCTCACATCAATCACAGGAGATCAAATGTGTCCTGCTACTTATCGGGATTTTCACCACTTGGAAATAGCTCGCTGTACGTAGCTTAGCTCGCTGTACGTAGCTTAGCTCGCTGTACGTAGCTTAGTGGAATTGCGCATAAATAATGCCAAAAGAAATCCTATCAGAGGCTGGTTTAGTGCTGTAACGTTATGTTATCAAGGACACTTACCTGAAAGTCGTAGGATTCCCTCATGGAAAATGGCATAATGGCCTATATTACATAATCCAAAATGGACTATTTTGGAAAAACTAAACTGATGTTTTCAATAGCATCATCCTCTGGCACCTTTGAGCAGTACACTTAATCAGTGCTTTCAGCGGTTTAACAGGCTAGATGGAAAGTAATTTCGCCCACACGTTTCAGGGCTTTATTCACCCACATGTATTTTGTGTATCCTACTGGTGCCTTACTTTGCACCTGATTTACTTCACACTGAAACGGCAGCATCTTTAGAAGAAGCTGAGACTGAGGCAGATATGTTGCATATCAAAGCACATATTAACGTCATGACGTGGTCGTCTGTGGGTCTGACAATCTGTTATCTACAGTAATAAGATCCATGACCTAACGCCCCTATCACTACAGAGGCCACGTGGGACTTATGTCTCAATATGTGCACACCCAAGAGCTCTCACACTCTGCATGAGTTCATCCCATTAGGGCGATAATTGATGCTGTTTGGGCGAAAACCCCGGCCATTTGAGCTACGAGCTACCTCACATTAGCAGTTTATTAAATAAAGATAAATGATATTTCTTACTGAGCTCAAGATCTAGGAATTGCTTTATGATCCTCCAAGCTGATGCTCATACAAAGACTTTAAAGGGACAGCCCCCCCCCCCCCCATATATATATATAATATATTCCCTCTTACCTGTAGCGCTATCCATCTCGTTTTGGTGTGAGTTGCAAAGTTTTGGAGACATCAGCCATAGAGAGGTCTGCCTTCTTTCGTATATAATGGAACTGGTGGCACTCGGCTTGTGGTGCTCAAAGCGCCCCCCAAAAAAAAGAACGTCACATATGACATCATTTTAGATGGGTCAAAAATAATATTCCCGATGTATCTTGCCCATTCTATGGCCAGACGAGTTGTAATATATTGTCATGTCATGGTGTTTTGGGGTCATTAATAAACGAGATTGATTCTGTTATTTTTCTATCATCTTTTTACTTGGTGCTATTTTACATTGAAGTCAACGGGGCAAGGCTTGTGTTTTCCCCCTAAAAGGGGGCGGGAACATGTGCCGCCAGTTAGTTAGCCGCCTACAAAAAATGACGTATTGCCGATCGGATGTATCTGCTGGCAGAGCAGACCTGCAGGGTCAAACAGTATTAGCAAATCATTGTCAGCGTTTGCTTTAGCCTGCGTATCTGTTTCACATGTTTATCCAGGCCAGATGTGTGGAGTGTGAGACATAAAACATGAGTGTGTGAGTAGCAAACACACAATCACAGGAATGTATTTGGAAGTTGGATTTAGGAGCCTACACTTCTCTGTGAATGAGAACTGTACCTGAAACGATCAGAATTGACCTTTCTTAAGCCCCGCCCATTTTCAGGGCCTAGGTCAACTTTCCCCTTAGCTGTTCTACTAGTCTATGGGATGACTGTTCAAACCACACCCTCTTTGAACTCTAAAGCTAGAAACTCCATTCAAACTAGAAACAGGCCACCCTCATACTTTATCATACTTTATTACTCTTTCAGATATCTTTTGTACTTTTTGAGAAATCACAGTGTACATGTTGTGCTTTTTTCAACCTTTATAACGGCACGGCAGCCTGTAAAGTCAGCTAGAGTGAATTGTGACATCACACACTCTAGGCTGACTCCATTATAAAGGTTGAAAAAAGCCTAAAACATAAACTCTGATTTAGTGTCGAGTTCAGGTGGAAGTCGAGCTAGGTCCTGAAAAGAGGCGGGGCTTAATTGTGCTGATACAGTGAACCCCACCCTTCTGGTGAACCATGTTCACAATAATAATAATAATAACAACAAAAAGAACAGAGGAATTTGCAGATGCTCTTTGACCCTGTTCTGTTGCATAGCTCACATGTCTGCCATTATCGGACAGATTTCCCTGCGGAGCTCATAGCACCCGCCCCAGTGGGACGGTACCGCCCCAGTGGGACGGTACCGGAGGTCAGAGCTTTTGGCTGGCGGCACCAGGACTTTTAGACTGAGGGAGAGTTTATTTGCTCAGGCTGTGCAGGGAGTTAGCCCACCACCGGGTTATTAATTATACAGCCAGTTCCGCAGTGCTGGGTCCTAACTGATTTAAGGTCAGGCCATTGAAGTAACCTATTAAGTGAGTGATTGCGCGCCCCACTGCAAAAAAAATGGTCTTCTGGAGCACAAACGCAGCCAATGAAACGGCTTCCCCCAGGGGGTGGGTGAAGCCAGACGACGCGGGGGGCGTGGCTTGATCACTATCAGTGATCAGATATCAAAGCGAAGATCACTATCGAAGATAGTCTGCGTCTGCGTAACAGCTCGTACCCTGAAGCTAACTCCTCCTCAGTTCAGTTCACGACCCCAATTTAATTTGACCCCCTAGTCTTTTAATGCACCAGACACTTTAATGCATCATACACTTTTTTTTATTGCACTAGCCGCCTGTGCCTACTCTGCACTGTTCACTGTTTTGCACTCTACAGTTATTCTTGATTGCATGTTCTTTTACTTTTTATACGTTGCAACAGATGTGTAGTTGTATCGTCTGTCTTTCATAGTCTGTCACTGTGATTGTTTTGTCCGTTTGAGCATTATGCCAAGACCAATTCCAATCCATTTTTAATTGATATGGCAATAAACTATTGAATCTTGAATCTTGATAAACCGATGCTAAGAAGAGGTTCTTTGCACACGCGATGCCGCTTAATGGAGATTTACAAATTGAGACATCAAGGCAAATGTGGAAAGAGTTGAATACGTGACTGAGAAGGGAAATGACAGATGGAGCATGTCATACCAGACAACAGCAGCTTACCACCAAGCTTTACCACCAAGCCTTATAATGCAAGACAGGAGGATATCAGTCTTGCATGATAGAAGCATGGAATGATGTTAGCCTACTACAGTGTGTAGATGTTATGTCACCAAGACAGATCCCTGTATATTTATTTAGTGTGCTTGGCAAATGAACTGACCCCCCTGATTGTGCTTCTCCAGCTGGCGTGGTGGCAGATGAGCTGGAGGTCTACACGGGCACTGAGCCATACGTGAAGGTGATGGAATTCATACGTGGAGACATGGTTCCAACAACCGAAACTCCTGGTAAGAAACACTGACTTGTGCCACATTTCATTGAGATTTGGTTTACAAGAAGCTTGGTTTGGTTCTACTCAGATTGATTGAGTGCCCACAGTATACACCAAGTGTACTTGCTATGAAATAGAGTGATGAATCCAAGTGAAAGCTCCAATCTATCTATCTATCTATCTATCTATCTATCTATCTATCTATCTATCTATCTATCTATCTATATAATATATATATATCTATCTATATATATCTATATCTATATATATCTATCTATCTATCTATCTATCTATCTATCTATCTATCTATCTATATATATATATATATACTGTGTGTGTGTGTGTGTGTGTGTGTGTGTGTGTGTGTGTGTGTGTGTGTGTGTGTGTGTGTGTGTGTGTGTGTGTGTGTAAGGAAGCTAACAAACTAACCATATAAGTTCAATTGTCTTCTCAGAGACAGATGAACCACAAGGCCAGGTGAATATTTTCCCTGCTGTGGACCTTCCTGACGTGACCACGGCAGCTCCAGGCCCAGAGGAGGCAGGGGAGGCTGGGGAGGACGGTGCCACCGGCCAGGAGGAGGGAGGCTTCTTCACGGTTCAGACGCTGACTCTGGAACCCATCATCGTGGTGGAGCCGGTGACCCAGGCACCTCAGCCCAGCAGGGGGGACGGCCCCAGCGACACACAGGTGAGATAACGCAGTCGCTTCAAATCCTCCAGTCTGTCATGAATGAATGTACTGTGTTTGTCTGTAGATGTACTGTAGGGGGCGGCAAAGCCCGTGCTGATGTTTATTCCTCGGGTAAAGAAAACAAAAAGAAGATGATTACATCCGCTATAAACTGGAGTTGAAAGAAAGCAGTTGAAGCAAAGCAGCACCTATGTTAAGTCGCTGGCTTGCTGGAGAAGCTAAGCAGGTCTGATTCCGGTTAGTCCTTGGATGGGAGACCATCTGGTGCTGGAAGCGGTGTTGGAGGACCAGTAGGAGGTGCTGTTCCCTCTCAGGACTGATGGGATGATTAATATGCTTTCTCCCCACAGGCTGATGTCATGTGTGTCACCAAAGAGGCTGTCCAAGACAAAGATGCCGTGAGTCTGAAACTCAAGGCCTCCTCCACCTGTGTAAGTTCAGACATGGCCGACGCCTGCCTGTTTCTTCTTTGCCTGCTTACCGTCTGCCTGTTTCTTCTTTGTAGTAGTAGTAGTACTTTATTGGCATATAGCAGTCCGTAGGCTGAATTACCGTCTGCCTTCCGTAGGCCGGGCTTACCGTCTGCCTTCTTCTGGCTCACATGCAAAGGCAGCTGAAAGATAGATACAATTAGATGTATTTACAATTAACTCATTGAGTGCCAAGGACGAGTATGTTCGTCAATTCAAATACTAACGTAGAGTGCCAAAGACGACTAAAGTCGTCAATTGCGTTTTTTGACGGTGGGACGTGGATCAAAGCCTCTTACATCTCCTATAAAAATATGGGAGCTATTGAAGGTGTATAACCTATTTTACAGACCCATTAGGTGGCGACAGTGCTCTCCAGATTAGAGAAAGGTCAGGAAAACAGCAGGAAAAAGCCCCGTGATGAAAGAGAAACCGCTCATGCTGCAGCCAGAGCCATATAGATGGCTCTGGCTGGAGCTGACGTTGGCTGCGAACAGTTGTGGGCGCGAATCCGTGCCCACAACTGAGCCTCTCTGTCTCTGCTGTATAGTTTCTCCACACGATTAGCCGCCAGAAAAGCAGCACCCGACGCCGAAGGGCCAAACCATTCTCAGCAGTCCGGTTTGGCTTTTCCGTGTCGCGCTGGGAGCCGGCGCACAAAAACGGAGCACTCCGAAAATAGACGTGGGTGCGTGAGGCTGTGTGTTAGTGTGGGGAGGAGGAGAGGGGGGTGGGGCACGCAGGGCACCACACATCTACACCACGTCACTACATCAGAAAATATTAGCTTCAGACTCAGTGAATGTGCTTGAAATGGTTCATTTCACAAAAGGTGGAATATCTCAGCTTCTAATTTGAAACGCCTGTTTTTGCTCAAAACAACCTATCTTCTCCGGCTCATAACTAAAGAACGGAAAATGGTATCAATAAACTTTTTTTTGCTGATGATACAATAGTCTCCTCGTTCTTTGTGCGTGTTCGGTGTTTACATAGTAATATCACACAATATTCTGTGGGCCTCGAGAAATCACTGAAAACGCTCTGAAACTCTGGCACTGGGAGCGTCCGTTCTCCAAAAGTGGCTGGCACTCAATGAGTTCATACAAAATAGAGAAGGTGGTAAAGAAGCTTAGAGGGGCTATGTTCTCTCTCTCTCGCTCTCTCTCTCTCTCTCTCTCACACACACACACACACACACACACACACACACACACACACACACACACACACACACAGAGCAGTAGAAAGGAAAATAGTTTCTAGAGGAGGCCATTCCCAGTTTGCCACCAGCTTGCTACACGAGTTCAGCAGAGAATTCTCATTCCCATTAAAAGGCAGCAGTGACTATTACACCTCTGATGCCTCTGAAACATGGAAGCCAGTGAAACACAGTGACTATTACAGTCCTCACTGTGTCTGGGTGGAGGCGTATATAGTCCTCACTGTGTCTGGGTGGAGGCATATAGAGTCCTCACTGTGTCTGGGTGGAGGCGTATAGAGTCCTCACTGTGTCTGGGTGGAGGTGTATAGAGGCCTCACTGTGTCTGGGTGGAGGCATATAGAGTCCTCACTGTGTCTGGGTGGAGGCATATAGAGTCTTCACTGTGTCTGGGTGGAGGCATATAGAGTCTTCACTGTGTCTGGGTGGAGGCATATAGAGTCCTCACTGTGTCTGGGTGGAGGCATATAGAGTCTTCACTGTGTCTGGGTGGAGGCATATAGAGTCCTCACTGTGTCTGGGTGGAGGCATATAGAGTCTTCACTGTGTCTGGGTGGAGGCGTATAGAGTCTTCACTGTGTCTGGGTGGAGGCATATAGAGTCTTCACTGTGTCTGGGTGGAGGCATATAGAGTCCTCACTGTGTCTGGGTGGAGGCATATAGAGTCCTCACTGTGTCTGGGTGGAGGTGTATAGAGTCCTCACTGTGTCTGGGTGGAGGTGTATAGAGTCCTCACTGTGTCTGGGTGGAGGCATATAGAGTCCTCACTGTGTCTGGGTGGAGGTGTATAGAGTCCTCACTGTGTCTGGGTGGAGGCTGGTGTATAGAGTCCTCACTGTGTCTGGGTGGAGGCATAGAGTCCTCACTGTGTCTGGGTGGAGGCGTATAGAGTCCTCACTGTGTCTGGGTGGAGGCATATAGAGTCCTCACTGTGTCTGGGTGGAGGTGTATAGAGTCCTCACTGTGTCTGGGTGGAGGCATATAGAGTCCTCACTGTGTCTGGGTGGAGGCATAGAGTCCTCACTGTGTCTGGGTGGAGGCATATAGAGTCCTCACTGTGTCTGGGTGGAGGCTGGTGTATAGAGTCCTCACTGTGTCTGGGTGGAGGCGTATAGAGTCCTCACTGTGTCTGGGTGGAGGCATATAGAGTCCTCACTGTGTCTGGGTGGAGGCGTATAGAGTCCTCACTGTGTCTGGGTGGAGGCGTATAGAGTCCTCACTGTGTCTGGGTGGAGGTGTATAGAGTCCTCACTGTGTCTGGGTGGAGGCGTATAGAGTCCTCACTGTGTCTCGGTGGAGGTGTATAGAGTCCTCACTGTGTCTGGGTGGAGGCGTATAGAGTCCTCACTGTGTCTGGGTGGAGGCATATAGAGTCCTCACTGTGTCTGGGTGGAGGCGTATAGAGTCCTCACTGTGTCTGGGTGGAGGCGTATAGAGTCCTCACTGTGTCTGGGTGGAGGCATAGAGTCCTCACTGTGTCTGGGTGGAGGTGTATAGAGTCCTCACTGTGTCTGGGTGGAGGCATATAGAGTCCTCACTGTGTCTGGGTGGAGGCATATAGAGTCCTCACTGTGTCTGGGTGGAGGCGTATAGAGTCCTCACTGTGTCTGGGTGGAGGCGTATAGAGTCCTCACTGTGTCTGGGTGGAGGCGTATAGAGTCCTCACTGTGTCTGGGTGGAGGCGTATAGAGTCCTCACTGTGTCTGGGTGGAGGCGTATAGAGTCCTCACTGTGTCTGGGTGGAGGCATAGAGTCCTCACTGTGTCTGGGTGGAGGCATAGAGTCCTCACTGTGTCTGGGTGGAGGCATATAGAGTCCTCACTGTGTCTGGGTGGAGGCTGGTGTATAGAGTCCTCACTGTGTCTGGGTGGAGGCGTATAGAGTCCTCACTGTGTCTGGGTGGAGGCATAGAGTCCTCACTGTGTCTGGGTGGAGGCATATAGAGTCCTCACTGTGTCTGGGTGGAGGCATAGAGTCCTCACTGTGTCTGGGTGGAGGCATATAGAGTCCTCACTGTGTCTGGGTGGAGGCTGGTGTATAGAGTCCTCACTGTGTCTGGTGGCTGTGAGGTTAGCAGGAATCACAGCTATGTGGGCGTGTCGTGTGGAGGACTGAAAGGCAGAGGGGCTGCAGGGTTGGACGTGGATGTTGTTGGAGGAGTGGATGGTTGCTGCAGTGCGGGGCAGGAACTGTCCTCCACAGCTAAATGTGCTGTCCTGGCGTCTGCATTTCCTCTGATCTGATCTGAGATACTGCATACAAGGGTAATGGAGCAGTAAATAAAGTCGGACTTGATGATATCTCGCACTACCGTCTACCGTCTCTGGAGCAGTGTTTGGGAAACTTCTTGGTGGCAGACCAAATATTGTGACCAAAATGTCACGTAAACAAAAGCCCAGAGAGTGATCATACACGAAGGCCAGATAATTGAAATAGCTGCACAGATCTGGATGGAGGTGACTTTCTCTGGCCCGCAGCGAAGCAGTCCTGTCAGCAAGCCAGCTGTCCAACCAAGGGCTGCTGCAGCCGTTTGACTTTGAATAAAAGTACCCTGCGGGAAGATCGAGCTACGCTAGGCTGTGATGTGATCTGAGTTAAGGGAAGAGCTACACTAGGCTGTGATGTGATCTGAGTTAAGGGAAGAGCTACGCTAGGCTGTGATGTGATCTGACTTAAGGGAAGAGCTACGCTAGGCTGTGATGTGATCTGAGTTAAGGTAAGAGCTACACTAGGCTGTGATGTGATCTGAGTTAAGGGATGAGCTACACTAGGCTGTGATGTGATCTGACTTAAGGGAAGAGCTACGCTAGGCTGTGATGTGATCTGAGTTAAGGTAAGAGCTACACTAGGCTGTGATGTGATCTGAGTTAAGGGAAGAGCTATGCTAGGCTGTGATGTGATCTGAGTTAAGGGAAGAGCTATGCTAGGCTGTGATGTGATCTGAGTTAAGGGAAGAGCTACGCTAGGCTGTGATGTGATCTGAGTTAAGGGAAGAGCTACGCTAGGCTGTGATGTGATCTGAGTTAAGGGAAGAGCTACGCTAGGCTGTGATGTGATCTGAGTTAAGGGAAGAGCTATGCTAGGCTGTGATGTGATCTGAGTTAAGGGAAGAGCTATGCTAGGCTGTGATGTGATCTGAGTTAAGGGAAGAGCTATGCTAGGCTGTGATGTGATCTGAGTTAAGGGAAGAGCTACACTAGGCTGTGATGTGATCTGAGTTAAGGGAAGAGCTACACTAGGCTGTGATGTGATCTGAGTTAAGGGAAGAGCTACACTAGGCTGTGATGTGATCTGAGTTAAGGGAAGAGCTATGCTAGGCTGTGATGTGATCTGAGTTAAGGGAAGAGCTACGCTAGGCTGTGATGTGATCTGAGTTAAGGTAAGAGCTACGCTAGGCTGTGATGTGATCTGAGTTAAGGTAAGAGCTACACTAGGCTGTGATGTGATCTGACTTAAGGGAAGAGCTACACTAGGATGTGATGTGATCTGACTTAAGGGAAGAGCTACACTAGGCTGTAATGTGATCTGAGTTAAGGGAAGAGCTATGCTAGGCTGTGATGTGATCTGAGTTAAGGGAAGAGCTACACTAGGCTGTGATGTGATCTGAGTTAAGGGAAGAGCTACACTAGGCTGTGATGTGATCTGAGTTAAGGGAAGACTATGAGGACACAGAGGAGGAGAGATGAAGGGGAGAGGGTTGGAGAAGTACTCAAGGACGGTGATAGTTAAGGAGGGGGAGGGGTTTGCAGGGAGATGATTGCTAGCAATTAAATTACTTTACTTGGTATCAAAAGTAATTAGTTACTCATTACATTATATTACTTTCGCAACCCTCCCTTCCGAAAAAGTGACATACAACCTGTTTAGCTAGCTCCCTTTAGAACTGAATCCACTTGATTGGAACTATAATTAACCTTAAAGGGAGGAATTAACATCAGTCAAACTGCATACTTTTCATTTCTTTGCCTACCTAGGACAAAAACTAGTCACATTGTGGAAATGCTGAAGCCTCACATAACAAGACCAATCTCATGTGGTGCAATGCAGTAACTTAGTTAACTTACTTGGATTAGTAACTGTACTATAATTACTTTTTGGAAGTTGTAATCCCTTACATTACTAGTTACTGGGGAAAGTAATACAATTACTGTAACTAAGTAACTGCCCAACACTGCTTTGGATTAGCGTGTGTGTTTCCATGGATCTATGACTCGTCGACTTCAGTAGATTCATGCTGAGTCAGCGATGACAAACAAACAGCTGTGTACACAAGTTGACAGACTGTAAGTTATTATCAGTTATAATGAATAGGAAGAGTAACCAAAGATCTTTTTCATGGGCTGTGAAATGATAAATGTTCCAATATTCATTGTGCTTTGTTTTTGGTCCCCTGACAGGAAGAAACCAGGTCCAAGATTGCCAGTGTTCTGCAAGAGCTGTGTGGAGAAGACTGTAAACTGGACGTCTTCCAGGATGACAACTCTAACCAAATCCTTGTATCTGGACAGTATGTAGAAGGTTAGTCACAGCCTTGTATCTGATCTGGACAGTATGTAGAAGGTTAGTCACAGCCTTGTATCTGGACAGTATGTAGAAGGTTAGTCACAGCCTTGTATCTGGACAGTATGTAGGTTAGTCACAGTCTTGTATCTGGACACTATGTAGGTTAGTCACAGTCTTGTATCTGGACAGTATGTAGGTTAGTCACAGTCTTGTATCTGGACAGTATGTAGGTTAGTCACAGCCTTGTATCTGGACAGTATGTAGAAGGTTAGTCACAGCCTTGTATCTGGACAGTATGTAGAAGGTTAGTCACAGCCTTGTATCTGGACAGTATGTAGAAGGTTAGTCACAGTCTTGTATCTGGACAGTATGTAGGTTAGTCACAGCCTTGTATCTGGACAGTATGTAGAAGGTTAGTCACAGCCTTGTATCTGGACAGTATGTAGAAGGTTAGTCACAGCCTTGTATCTGGACAGTATGTAGAAGGTTAGTCACAGGCTTGTATCTGGACAGTATGTAGGTTAGTCACAGCCTTGTATCTGGACAGTATGTAGAAGGTTAGTCACAGCCTTGTATCTGGACAGTATGTAGAAGGTTAGTCACAGCCTTGTATCTAGACAGTATGTAGAAGGTTAGTCACAGTCTTGTATCTGGACAGTATGTAGGTTAGTCACAGCCTTGTATCTGGACAGTATGTAGGTTAGTCACAGTCTTGTATCTGGACACTATGTAGGTTAGTCACAGTCTTGTATCTGGACAGTATGTAGGTTAGTCACAGCCTTGTATCTGGACAGTATGTAGGTTAGTCACAGCCTTGTATCTGGACAGTATGTAGGTTAGTCATAGCCCCTTTCGGAACTGCTAACCTAGCTAACGCTACGCAGTCCCTTATTAGTACACCGCCGAAGTAGCGTCCACAGGTCGCTCCGTCTGCTAAATCTTTCAAACTACTCGATAAAGTTTCGCAAATGAAATTTCAAATGTACTTGCTGTCATGGGTGGTGCGCATAGCAACCATAGCGCTCGCTATCACTTCCGGCCCCAGCAGCGCAGAAGAAGACGAGTGTTTGTCACTGATTCATTTTGAGGAAATGACACCGGGGTTTCAGTGAGGGATTAAACATGTTTATTAGTGGCGCTATTGTTTCAACACCATGCGCCGAGGTTCACACAACCCTTTTCGCTCCGTAAGTACATTTGAAATTTCATTTGTGAAACTTTATCGAGTAGTTTGAAAGATTTAGCAGACGGAGCGACCTGTGGACGCTACTTCGGCGGTGTACTAATAAGGGACTGCGTAGCGTTAGCTAGGTTAGCAGTTCCGAAAGGGGCTAGGTTAGTCACAGCCTTGTATCTGGACAGTATGTAGGTTAGTCACAGTCTTGTATCTGGACAGTATGTAGAAGGTTAGTCACAGCCTTGTATCTGGACAGTATGTAGGTTAGTCACAGCCTTGTATCTGGACAGTATGTAGAAGGTTAGTCACAGCCTTGTATCTGGACAGTATGTAGGTTAGTCACAGTCTTGTATCTGGACAGTATGTAGAAGGTTAGTCACAGCCTTGTATCTGGACAGTATGTAGGTTAGTCACAGCCTTGTATCTGGACAGTATGTAGAAGGTTAGTCACAGCCTTGTATCTGGACAGTATGTAGAAGGTTAGTCACAGCCTTGTATCTGGACAGTATGTAGAAGGTTAGTCACAGCCTTGTATCTGGACAGTATGTAGGTTAGTCACAGTCTTGTATCTGGACACTATGTAGGTTAGTCACAGTCTTGTATCTGGACAGTATGTAGAAGGTTAGTCACAGCCTTGTATCTGGACAGTATGTAGAAGGTTAGTCACAGCCTTGTATCTGGACAGTATGTAGAAGGTTAGTCACAGCCTTGTATCTGGACAGTATGTAGGTTAGTCACAGTCTTGTATCTGGACAGCCTTGTATCTGGACAGTACCGTATGTAGAAGTCTTCATGGTCTTGCAATTTGTTGGTAATGTTTTTAACGTACAGCCTAAGTAACAGCCTATAATAATTAAGGCCTTTTACCTGTTTTTGTACTGTTTTAGATCCCCTGTTTCTAATAACCATAACCCCTCTCCCCTATTAACAAAACTGCAAGACGATGATGTACAGAACGATGTTCCTAACGGACAAATAAATACGTCATTCATTCATTCATTCATTCATTCTTTCATTCATTCAATCAAGGAAAACCATAAGCCAACCCCTCTTTCTTCTTCTTTGCAGATGACCCTGCAGGTATGGCTGACAAGTTCAACAACGACAACATCAAAGATAAGGTACAGAAACACTCAACCCAATAAGTATGGTCATAATGGTCCAGACCCCGCATTGGGAACCACTGCTCTATCATATAGTCCAGACCCCGCATTGAGAACCACTGCTCTATCATATAGTCCAGACCCTGCATTGAGAACCACTGCTCTATCATTGAGAACCACTGCTCTATCATATAGTCCAGACCCCGCATTGTGAACCACTGCTCTATCATATAGTCCAGACCCCGCATTGAGAACCACTGCTCTATCATATAGTCCAGACCCCGCATTGAGAACCACTGCTCTATCATATAGTCCAGACCCCGCATTGAGAACCACTGCTCTATCATATAGTCCAGACCCCGCATTGAGAACCACTGCTCTATCATATAGTCCATATGATACGTTTGACTCATCATCTGAGCAGACAGGTTGGACTCATCATCTCAGCAGACAGGTTTGACTCATCATCTCAGCAGACAGGGAGAGAAACGAGGGGGAAAAGACTCCTTCAGTTCCAGTATGAACACAGGCTTTCCCACAGACTCCAAGCTGCCAGGAAGACGGTCGATGTGACAAACAAAAAAAAACCCACAAACAGCTGCAATCCATTTGGTCTTCCCCCGTGGGAATACTGTACACTATGGTTCTGGGTGTTACCTCCATCTGTCGCCCCCTTGTGTCTCTGCACCATCACAAACACTCTGCCTTCCTCCTGACATCTCTTATTATAGCCGATAGTAACTGGTGTTCCAGCCAGCCGCTCGGCTCATTATACTGGCCACAGTCGTCTGGTCGGCTCAGCGGCATCATTGTGTCATTGTGTGTGGTGGCAGAGGAAACTGCCCGCTCTGTAGACACATCTGTGCAAACAGAAGCGTTGGGCTGGTCTGTGTTTTATAACGTCCACCCTTGATAAACAGCGATGATGTAGCTAAAGGTTTCCTTCTGCCATCAAAACAATGATATACGGTACACACTGTAGAGTAGATCTTCACATGGCATGAGGCAACTTCTCTTGTTTCGATGTGTTTTGCAGGCCATACAGTACAGCGTGTTGTGCTGATTCTCAACAGCACTTTTACTTTAGACACTTGACTGAAATGTGACAACCTGTTTGCGTCCTTGTTCCCGTCAGATCGATGTGGAAGAGGCCGTTCCTCGCTGGGGGAAGAACTCCAAGCTGGTGCTGGTCTCCCTGCTGCTGACCGGCCTGCTGCTGGCTGCTCTGCTGGTAGCTGGATACTACCTGAAGACCCACCGCAAGAGCTCCAAGGGAGTCCGACTGGTGAGTGGGTTGGTGGAAGTGTGTGTGTCGCAGCCAAATCTGCCAACTAAGCCGATGTTTCTCAAAAATCAGTAGGCCTTATAGGTGTCGAAGCTTCTGTTTTAAAATCAGTAGGCCTGATAGGTGTCGAAGCTTCTGTTTTAAAATCAGTAGGCCTGATAGGTGTCGAAGCTTCTGTTTTAAAATCAGTAGGCCTTATAGGTGTCGAAGCTTCTGTTTTAAAATCAGTAGGCCTGATAGGTGTCGAAGCTTCTTTTTTAAAATCAGTAGGCCTTATAGGTGTCGAAGCTTCTGTTTTAAAATCAGTAGGCCTGATAGGTGTCGAAGCTTCTGTTTTAAAATCAGTAGGCCTGATAGGTGTCGAAGCTTCTGTTTTAACTCATTGAGTGCCATGGATGGACATGTTCGTCATTTCAAATAGTAACGTAGAGTGCCAAGGACGGACATGTTCGTCAATTGCGTTTTTTGATGGTGGGGCGTCGATCAAAGCCTTCTGCCTCTCCTGTACAAATATTATAGCTATTGGAGGTCTATAACCTATTTTACAGAACCCTTAGGTGGCGACAGTGCTCTCCAGGTTAACAGAAAGGCAGAGAAAAACAGAGAATAAGTCGTTGGGGAAACGGAAATCGCATCGCATCCGTATGCATCGATATGCATGAAGTGTTTTAACGTTAGATGTGCCTGCAGCAGGCAGCAGCCAATCTGCTCCCACAATTGAGCTCCTCCATGTCCGCTGCGACAGGCTGTCGCCGACAGCCCATTCGCATGATCAGCCGTTATTATTCTCAACTGGAAGCATACAGTAGTAGCCGGTGACAAACACACGCGGAAAAAGCTGGATGTCGCCGACGCGCACCCTTCACAGTGCAGAGCAAACTCAGCAGAGAGCCACCTCCCATAAGGAGGAGTGTGCAGTTGAGGCGGGGCGGGGCGGGGGGGGGGGGGGGACGCAGAGCAGCACACAACACTGACCCAGACAGACCCAGGCAGCAGGACAGGGTTGGCAAACGCAAGCCAGAATATCCGATGCCCACCAGCAGCAAATCAAGATCAGCAAGAAGCTGCAACCAGCAGCGCACGCAGGGGCCAGCGCTGCTGGTTGCAGCTAAAAATATTATTCTGCCAAACAAAATTCCCTGGCCTTCACTGTTTTATTGAAGGAAATTATTTTTGAGGTGTGACTACATCAGAAAATTAGCTTCAGAGTCAGTGATGTGTTTGAAATGTTTAATTTCACAAAAGGGCCATTATCTCAGCTTCTAGAAAAAAACTGCTCTTTTTTGTTAAATCAAGCTATCTTCTCCGGCTGATAACTAAAGAACGGAAAATGATATCAATAAACCTGTTTTTGCTGATGATAGAAAAGAGTCTCATCGTTCTTTTTGCGTGTTCATTGTTTACATAGTAATATCACACAATATTCTGTGGGCCTCGAGAAATCACTGAAAAAAGCTCTGAAACTCTGGCACTGGGAGCGTCCGTTCTCCAAAAGTGGCTGGCACTCAATGAGTTAAGAGGAAGGTGTCAAGAAATCCCTGGAGACTATTCCAGAAAACAGAAAGAGGACAACTACATGCATGCAATAGTTTGAACAAGTCTGTTGTTTTGACATCACAGGCATTCACGGTCATCATCTACCTTGAGTCAAATGTATAGTATCTGCAGTAAGGGTAGAGACCCTGGCTGCATAACTGATATCCCTCCTGGGTCCATTTAATGGTAGAAACCCTGGCTGCATAACCGATATCCCTCCTGGGTCTATTTCTCCCCTGTATTGTATTCTTCAGTAAATGGATTGCATTTATATTGCACTTTACAATGCCTACATTCACCCATTCACACACCGATCGCGGCAGGCTACCACGCAGGGTGCTCGCGCAACCATCAGGAGCAATTTGGGCTTCAGTACCTTGCCCAAGAACACTTGGACACGCACTGTAGACTGGTGGAGCCGGGATTCAACCATCAACCTCCTTTATCCAGAACAATTAGTGGACAACCTGCTCTACCTACCAAGCCACTTCCGCCCATGGCCACCTCGTACTCAGTACTTCTTTGTCTTTATTTGAGTCATTGTGGACTGGTGACAGTGCAACTCATAGTTCAACTAAGACAATCCTGTGGTCCTACAAAATCCGGTTCACTGAGTCGATTATTGCATAAGGTGACGGGTTTATTAAAAAACATGTT
Source organism: Poromitra crassiceps (assembly GCF_964638095.1). Lineage (NCBI taxonomy): Eukaryota > Metazoa > Chordata > Actinopteri > Beryciformes > Melamphaidae > Poromitra > Poromitra crassiceps. The sequence goes on along the minus strand of NC_139650.1, from coordinate 10,527,226 downwards.
CTGTATGAATTTGTGGTCAAACTTGAAGCCATTTCCTCTCTCAGATTCACCCTGACTCAACCAGCCACCAGGCCCTTGCTAGGGGGCCACAGATGGTTTCAGTTGTGTGCATTTCTTACAAAGCTCATGACATCATTTTGAAAGAGCGTTCATATGATGACATCATGTTGAAAGAGCGTTCATATGGGGCAAAGCACCCAGCAGCATGTGGAACTGCCTTCATTTGGTGCCTTGTTTTTTTTTTTAATCAGTCGCTCTGTCACAGACATCAGGAATGAACCTCAACATTCTCGTCGGTTGACTAACGCACCTCACCAAACCAAACTTGAACAAAGTGGTTTGGGATTGGATGCTCAGCGAATAGACGCATCTTCCTTACGTCATGTGATAACCTCCCGAGAGTAAAGCAATTATTTACTAACACCCTTCTGCTGCAAAGCCAAACCATGTTAACCAAGAACACATTTTGCTCTTGCTTTTTTTGGAACAATGCACACAAACAAGTTCAATTTCCATTCCAACGCCTCCTCATAGTGTGCCTCCTCATAGTGTGCCTCCTCATAGTGTGCCTCCTCATAGTGTGCCTCCTCATATTAACATCATGTTTGTTAGTGTGCCTCCTCATATTAACATCATGTTTGTTAATGTGCCTCCTCATAGTGTGCCTCCTCATAGTGTGCCTCCTCATATTAACATCATGTTTGTTAGTGTGCCTCCTCATATTAACATCATGTTTGTTAATGTGCCTCCTCATAGTGTGCCTCCTCATATTAACATCATGTTTGTTAGTGTGCCTCCTCATAGTGTGCCTCCTCATATTAACATCATGTTTGTTAGTGTGCCTCCTCATAGTGTGCCTCCTCATATTAACATCATGTTTGTTAGTGTGCCTCCTCATAGTGTGCCTCCTCATATTAACATCATGTTTGTTAGTGTGCCTCCTCATAGTGTGCCTCCTCATATTAACATCATGTTTGTTAATGTGCCTCCTCATAGTGTGCCTCCTCATATTAACATCATGTTTGTTAGTGTGCCTCCTCATATTAACATCATGTTTGTTAGTGTGCCTCCTCATATTAACATCATGTTTGTTAGTGTGCCTCCTCATATTAACATCATGTTTGTTAATGTGCCTCCTCATAGTGTGCCTCCTCATATTAACATCATGTTTGTTAATGTGCCTCCTCATAGTGTGCCTCCTCATATTAACATCATGTTTGTTAGTGTGCCTCCTCATATTAACATCATGTTTGTTAATGTGCCTCCTCATAGTGTGCCTCCTCATATTAACATCATGTTTGTTAGTGTGCCTCCTCATAGTGTGCCTCCTCATATTAACATCATGTTTGTTAGTGTGCCTCCTCATAGTGTGCCTCCTCATATTAACATCATGTTTGTTAGTGTGCCTCCTCATAGTGTGCCTCCTCATATTAACATCATGTTTGTTAGTGTGCCTCCTCATAGTGTGCCTCTTCATATTAACATCATGTTTGTTAATGTGCCTCCTCATAGTGTGCCTCCTCATATTAACATCATGTTTGTTAGTGTGCCTCCTCATATTAACATCATGTTTGTTAGTGTGCCTCCTCATATTAACATCATGTTTGTTAGTGTGCCTCCTCATATTAACATCATGTTTGTTAGTGTGCCTCCTCATAGTGTGCCTCCTCATATTAACATCATGTTTGTTAGTGTGCCTCCTCATAGTGTGCCTCCTCATATTAACATCATGTTTGTTAATGTGCCTCCTCATAGTGTGCCTCCTCATATTAACATCATGTTTGTTAGTGTGCCTCCTCATAGTGTGCCTCCTCATATTAACATCATGTTTGTTAGTGTGCCTCCTCATATTAACATCATGTTTGTTAGTGTGCCTCCTCATAGTCTGCCTCCTCATATTAACATCATGTTTGTTAGTGTGCCTCCTCATATTAACATCATGTTTGTTAGTGTGCCTCCTCATAGTGTGCCTCCTCATATTAACATCATGTTTGTTAGTGTGCCTCCTCATAGTGTGCCTCCTCATAGTCTGCCTCCTCATATTAACATCATGTTTGTTAGTGTGCCTCCTCATAGTGTGCCTCCTCATATTAACATCATGTTTGTTAGTGTGCCTCCTCATAGTGTGCCTCCTCATATTAACATCATGTTTGTTAGTGTGCCTCCTCATAGTGTGCCTCCTCATATTAACATCATGTTTGTTAGTGTGCCTCCTCATATTAACATCATGTTTGTTAGTGTGCCTCCTCATATTAACATCATGTTTGTTAGTGTGCCTCCTCATATTAACATCATGTTTGTTAGTGTGCCTCCTCATATTAACATCATGTTTGTTAGTGTGCCTCCTCATAGTGTGCCTCCTCATATTAACATCATGTTTGTTAGTGTGCCTCCTCATAGTGTGCCTCCTCATATTAACATCATGTTTGTTAGTGTGCCTCCTCATAGTGTGCCTCCTCATATTAACATCATGTTTGTTAATGTGCCTCCTCATAGTGTGCCTCCTCATATTAACATCATGTTTGTTAGTGTGCCTCCTCATAGTGTGCCTCCTCATATTAACATCATGTTTGTTAGTGTGCCTCCTCATATTAACATCATGTTTGTTAGTGTGCCTCCTCATAGTCTGCCTCCTCATATTAACATCATGTTTGTTAGTGTGCCTCCTCATATTAACATCATGTTTGTTAGTGTGCCTCCTCATAGTGTGCCTCCTCATATTAACATCATGTTTGTTAGTGTGCCTCCTCATAGTGTGCCTCCTCATATTAACATCATGTTTGTTAGTGTGCCTCCTCATAGTCTGCCTCCTCATATTAACATCATGTTTGTTAGTGTGCCTCCTCATATTAACATCATGTTTGTTAGTGTGCCTCCTCATAGTGTGCCTCCTCATATTAACATCATGTTTGTTAGTGTGCCTCCTCATATTAACATCATGTTTGTTAGTGTGCCTCCTCGTATTTGAACAGTAACATCATGTTTGTTAGTGTGCCTCCTCGTATTTGAACAGTAACATCATGTTTGCGGGGGAAGTCACTGTTCGGGCACTCATCAGAGTGTGGCTTCTATGGAGGCATCTGCAAACAACACATCAAAAACAACACCATCAAATGCAGCAACATATTGTTTTGACGCAGCCTACCTTGATTTGCATTCAAACTGAATTCAGCTCATACAGGAAACACTGGTAAAGACAAGAGAATCACAGCAAATGCTGAATGGTTGCTTGTGGATGCTGTTCTTAATGTATTTTACATTTTATGTCCGCTTAGAAATATTGCTATGTGCAAAGAAACCAAACCAAGGGGTGAAGGCAACATTGTAACAAATGACTCCCTGATTCAGAACAAAGAAAATGAACTACAGGTGTGCAAACACCCTAGAACTTAAACCTAAAATCTGTCTAATCCTACTTGAGCTCTGATCTCAGTGTGTCACCGACCTGTGTCCCTTCCATAGGCCGAGTCTTTCCAGGTGGATGAGGAGAACCAGGCCAACACCCTGGTGTCCGTGGCCCCTCTCCCCCAGGAGCCGCTGGACAAGCCCACCGTCAATGGGGAGTCTCCCCCGGAGAACGGCACCAACCCCGCCCCCTCTACTAACGGACACTCCGCCACCCAGAGCCCTGTGGCCGACACGGAGATGTGAAGGACACCTCGACGACACCACCCCTCCCCGCCCTGTCTCCCACTGGGACCCACTCCACCACCCCAACCACCTCCGCTGCCTCAGAGACTGTCCGCACACTGTCACACATTCAACACCAATCCCAACTTAGAGTCACCCCCACCCCAGCCCCGCCCCGCCTCGCCCCACCCCTACCCCTTGGGACGACGATGATGACGATGATGAAGCTGATGACTATGATGACGATAACGACAATGCCTGTAATGTGAAGAGTTTGGGATCCGCTGTTTTTTTTGTTTTTTTTTGGTGCCGCTGGCGAGGAGCGTGTGCGCTGTGCTGTTGGGACAGAGGCAGGTCAGCAGGGGGCGCCAGCTGCTGATTTGTTAGCTGCCCTGACTGCGGTCTCTAGTAACAATCATTGCAGAAAAAAAGGACAAGAACAAAATCACCAAAGTAATGTCGAGTAGGCCATGTGCTGTTGATCCCTGATGAGAAGAACCACAGAACCCTGATGCAATGAAGCCATGACAGCAGGCAGAGGAGGAGACCAGTTTCCTAATACTGTTGTAAAAAGGACCTTCACTGCTTGAATGATTTTTCCATGTGATCAAGGAACCGTTTGCTTTTGTTTGCCTGAATCTCAGATAAGACAAATGCAAGACAACGTGTGAGATTAGCAATAAAGAGATGTCTTAAAGGGATACCTAGACACTAGAGTGACTAGACGGTATGAATTCAAGTTTTTTTTATCTCATCAGACACTTCTCATGTTGCAGGAAAAAAATACACTCATTCCTCAATTTAGTTAAAAACAGCTTGTTGTGTTATTATTCTTTTTTTCCATCTTTCAGAAACCTTCAGAAGCATGTTCATTCGTTTTGACTGAGGAACACAGATAATGCTAGTAGGCCTAAGCTGTTTTATGTCAATTCGAACTGTGTTTCCCTATGCTGGAACCGTGTTACCTTTGATCACTGCCTATCCATTGGGATATAGGCTATACCAGGTACATTTCTACGTTTTGTGTTTGGGGCTTTCGACATGAAAGCGTATTGTACAGTTTCTTACAAATGCTAAATGCTTATCTTTTTTTTAACTGACCGTTACCACTAGCCTGGGTAAACCCAGCCCCCACGTGACCTGCTCTCAGAGTTCTCAGTCACTATGTGTGTACCTAGTGACTGAGAACCAGAGGTCTGAGAGCAGGTCACGTGGGGGCTGGGTTTACCCAGGCTACGTTACCACTGCGTCTTTGGGAATGCTGAACCCACAGTAGTATCATGTTTTATTGAGGAAATCAGGAAAACAGACGTGGAGGTTTGGTGTCACCAGACCGGTGAACTCAATCTCTCGTGTGAAGCGCTGCCGTCAAACAAATGGCTGCTAAAAATATAATTAAAATGGGGGGGGGGGGGGGGGGGGGGTGCAGTGCGTCAGCATTCCCAAGACTGCCTTTGTCTCCTCTATCAAACTGTTTATTATGAAATACTTTTTTTTACATCGATGGTAATTAAACGTATCTTAGCTTCTCTTTTGAGCAACTGGTTGTTTTCATGACGTTACTGTAAATAGCCTGCTTTCTCTGTTAGTGCCGTAATACCTGTGTGTGCCTCATAAACTGTGATTGTTGACAATATTTTATGGTGTTTGGCTGATGTTGTCTTCAATTTAACTGGAGATTTATACGTGAAAACTTTGGAACTATACACACGTACATGAATCACAAATCAGTAGTCACGGTTGAGTTTATGCTTGATGTATTTTTAGCCTATTGATATGATATTCTGGCTCATAATTAGTTTCAATCTCATTCATGTCTAAGGTTTTTGAATCGATCTATATTTGCATATAGTGCTCCTTTAGCATCCCAGCTAATCCAGCCATGAACACTTTAAATGAATGAATGAGTTAATGTTAGCATTTACGGTAGATTGCACCGGCATAGAATATACACACACCTGTACAGGGCGAGCCTGTTCTCCCTGTGACTTGGTGCACCGTGACACCACTATTTAATGACAGATGAAGTCAAAGCATTACCCTAGACATCCTCTAGTCTCGCTTGCCAGATATCTCCGTTTTGTGCTGTACCAGCGCAGGAGAGAGTCTGGCTCCTCGTAATCTCACTCTGGTATAGCAGGAGAAAAGGCTCCGTTCACTTTACAACCATTGCTTTATTACACAATCCAAATCTTCGTCAAAACTTTTTCAGTGGAGAGGAGAGGGGAGGAGAGAAGAGGAGAGGGGAGCAGAGGAGAGATCTGTCACCAGAAGATACTCTGTTTATGCTCCGATTGTTGATAACCCCAAGTGTCTTCTTTCCTGTGTTGACCCTGGTTTTAAAGAGTGGAACACGTGGAATCCAGGTGATAAATGACTATTCGAAGGTGGTACTAGGAAATGATTTAACCAACGTCAGGAAGAATATGGGTCACCTAAGATACACTTTAATTTTAGAGTTCTACAATTTTGAAGTTTTCTAAACTCAGCACCCTAATATAGGGAAGGTCGCGGACCAGAGCAGTTTTTTTAAAGAATATTTGTATTGTTTATTGTTTATTTATTGTTTTGGGACAGAGAGCTTCAGACACACATCGCAAGGTCATGAGGTCACCTGTTATTCTATGTGTATGTACATGTGAGTGAGAGAGAGAGAGAGGGAGAGAGAGAGAGAGAGTGTGTGTGTGTGTGTGTGTGTGTGTGTGTGTGTGTGTGTGTGTGTGTGTGTGTATTAAAGTCTCTCCCACCCCTCTTTCTCTCACCGTGTGTGTGTGTGTGTGTGTGTGTGTGTGTGTGTGTGTGTGTGTGTGTGTGTGTGTGTGTGTGTGTGTGTGTGTGTACGTACAGTTTATGTGTTCAGAACATATTAACCTTTGCTGTCATTCAGATGTCACCCATTTCAGTCCTTGTTGTTGCACTGTACATGTAGCGTATGCTGCAACAGTTCACAGTGTTGAAGGCTACAGTAGGCCTACTGCAGTGATACTCAACTTGCGGCCCGCAAAAAAAAAATGCAATTCCCCCGCTGGCCGCATTTGGAATTGCTTTTTTTTTTTTTTTTTTTACAGTGCACCTGAACGCAACATGCAAGATACCCGCTGAATAAGTGTCCAAATGTTCATGTCATTCTGGCCAATACTTCTGTTATAGTATTTCAGTCTGGAATATGGAATATCTTTCAATAATCTATGATTTAGCTGCTAAATTGTCAAATACTGCCGTCTGCTCGCTACACACTGTTAAAACTATAAGTTCCTGGAGGAACCTTTAGGGGTTCTTCAGCTTGTCGCTGTGGAGGAACCCCTAGGTGCTTTGAGGAACCTTCAAGAAAAGGTTCTTCCAAGAACCCATTCTTGGGGTTACTTGAGGAACCTTTTGAAGCTCTTTGAAGAACCTTTAAAAATGTCTGCTGTGATGTTCTTAATATAATAATATTATTATTATTGTTAATAATAATAATAATAATAATAATATAATTGATGGTGATGAAACAACAGCTGTCTTTTAAGCAAGGTTTTATTTTTCAGAATTGTAATAAACTCAATAAATACACATTACACAGGGATAAGACACTACAAAAATACAATAAATTATTTTGTCAACAAAAACATTCCAAAGTGACACTTTGGATGGTGTGCTGGATGGTGTGCTGGAAGCAAAGAGATTGACAAGATATCATGAGGGGGAAAGGGAGGAGAGTTTGTCTGTGTGTTTGACCTTTGATGGGGAGTTGCCTGAGAGAGTGTATGTTGATTATTGTTGTTATAGGGTAAGGCCGTTTGAAAGAGCACAGTTGAGATGTTATTGCTGTCAAGAGTATGGTCATGTTGCTGCTGTGTGTAGAGGGGTCAGGAGATGTGGGAGATGTGTGGGAAAGGAGTGTGAGAGAGACAAGTGTTTAGAGGAAGACGAGGCAAAGTGCCTACACTGTGATGGTGATCATCATGCGGGTTCAAAACAGTGCCCAAGGAGAGTAAATGAGGTGAAAGTGAATCAGATTAGGGTAAAAGAGAAGGGTATGTCATATGCTGAAGCTGTTAAAAGAGTGGAGAATGAGAGAGATACAATGGAAGAAATTGAAAAGGAACCAGAGAAGAAACAGAAGGGAGTTGAACAAAACATTTGTGTGGACAAAAAAGGATTTTTGACATTTATGGCCATGGTGATTAATTGTACAGAGCAGATCAAGGGAAAAAAAGGAAAAGATTAAGATGATGATGGATGCAGCTAGAAGGTTTTTGAATGTTGTTGACATTTCCGGAGAGGAGATCGAGAAGGCGCTGAGGGATGAGTTCCCGCCGACTGAGTCGTAGAATGGATATATATATCGTGAATGGGAGCACTATGGGTGGATACATGATGAACACTGTAAATAGATTCCACTATAAAGAAGACATCAAATTCCATTTGACCTGTGGAGGGCAGTAATACGCCTAGTAGCGTCTACACTGCCGGAAATCAAAAAGAAGAAGAAGAAGAATCACAGCCCTAACAAAGAGCATGGAAGGAAAGAGACGACACTCCGGCCATTTTTGGAAACAGAATGCGCCTCGCAGTGGTCAGCTGCGGTAGCGCTGGCCCCTATAATCAGCCTCTCTAAACAGTAGCCTAACTCAACGGGAATTGAACCTCGGGTCCTTTTCATTAGGTATTTATCTAGAAAAAACTAAACAAAGAAAACGAAAAATTTTGCTTAGTTTCCACAATATGGTTGTTGTTTTACATCCCTGCACTACACCACTTCAATCAAGATTTGCAGTACGCCCGGAAAAGATGTTGTGGTGTTATCTGTTATGTTATCTGTTATGTTGTACACTACTGCCGCCTAGTGGACAGATACCGGGAGTATCCTGTAAGAGGGGTTCAGATTAAAATGTCCGAGTCACACATAAGACGTGTCGTTGTGAGCTCCTTCTTTACAAGTCTTCCCGTGCCATCGTATCATAACATGGTGTCAGAGTGCTTCGTTTACAACTGAGAAGAGTCATCTGAGAAGTTAGTGAACGGAGAGAACCCGCGGTTTTCGTTTGTTTTGAAACAGTGTCGTTCGTTTTAAAGCCTTGCTGGAGGCTAGGCTAGGCTAAGCTGAAGCTAGCGAGTGAACGAGCTAACGCTACGTGCGCGACGGTACGCAGCAAGAGAACGGGAGAAAGATAAAAAGAAAGAAGAAAAGTGAGCAAACATGGATCGGTTTCAAGTCCCTCCACCACCCAGCTTCAACGTCACAAAGCCAGAAGAGTGGCCCAAGTGGATCCGAAGATTTGAGAGGTTCAGGATAGCATCTGGTCTCGAATTGCAGGCAGATGAAAACCAAGTGAACACTCTAATATATACGATGGGAGAAGACGCCGAGGACATTATAACCTCACTCCGTTTGACGGAAGAGGAGGCGAGTGAGTACAGCACAGTTAAAGCTAAGCTGGAAGCACACTTTGTGGTTCGGAGAAATGTGATTTTCGAACGAGCTAAATTCAATCAGAGACATCAAGAAGCTGGAGAACCTGCTGATAGTTTCATCACAGCACTTTATTGTCTATCTGAACATTGTGGCTATGGAGAGTTACACAGCGAGATGATACGTGACAGGCTAGTCGTGGGCTTGAGAGACAAAAGGTTGTCCGAGCAACTTCAAATGGACCCAGAGCTAACACTGGAGAAAGCAGTCACTCGTGTTCGTCAAAGTGAGCTAGTGAAAAAGCAGCAGGACATGCTAACGAGCAACTTCAAAACAATGGCTACAGCTAATATGGACAGCGTTGGTGTGCAGCAGCGTACATTCAACAAAAGCAAACCTAAGCAGCAGAGCAAAATACACTTTAAGAAACAAAGTCAATTCCCTCTGTCACAGCCATACGGTGATACACAGTGCAAAAGATGTGGTAGAACACCAGCTCATAGCATACAGCAATGTCCAGCCATAGATGTATTCTGCAACCAGTGTAACAAAAAAGGACACTACGCAAAAGTGTGCAGGTCTGGGGCTGTTGGAGAGGTCCATGCCACCTGTGATGATGCCACTGAGGAGGACATTGCCTTTTTGGGCTCAGTAGGCACAAACATGTCAGTGGGCACAGTCGGAGGCCCAGAAGCCTGGCTAACAAAAATAAAAGTAAACGGCCATGAATCAGAATTTAGAATAGATACAGGCGCAGATGTAACAGCAATACCAGAAGCTGTATACGAAGCATGTGGACAGTTTCCAGAACTGGAGAAATCAGCTAAAACTCTATATGGAGCTGGAAGGAATCGCCTGCTTGTGAGAGGACAATTCACAGCTACACTGAGATCACACAGCAACAGCACAGTACAAGATGTGTATGTGGTCTCAGGTCTGAAGTCTGGTCTACTGGGAGGCACAGCAAGCGTAGCACTCGGACTGGTAGCCAGAGTACATGCCATATCCCTGGTCTCCAAAGAGTCAGTGAAAGAGCAGTACCCCAAGCTCTTTGAAGGGCTAGGCAAAATAGAGGGGGAATATAATATTGAACTCAAGCCCGATACAATACCGTTTTCTCTCACAACCCCGAGACGAATCCCCCTGCCACTTTTTCCCAAAGTAAAACAGGAACTGGCTCGTATGGAGAGCCTGGGCGTAATTTCAAGGGTTGAACAACCCACAGACTGGTGCGCAGGAATGGTTCCTGTGCCAAAGCCAAATCAGGAAGTGCGCATATGTGTCGACTTGACAAAACTGAATAAATCAGTCAAGAAAGAGAGGCACATGCTACCCGTAGTCGAGCATACACTTGGACAGTTAGAGTGCGCTAAAGTGTTCTCAAAACTTGATGCGAACTCGGGGTTTTGGCAAATCCCCTTGTCCAAGGAATCTGCACTCCTCACGACGTTCATTACACCATTTGGCAGGTACTGCTTCAACCGCCTCTGTTTTGGTATATCATCTGCACCAGAACATTTTCAAAAGAGGATGTCCCGGATCCTAGAAGGACTAGAGGGAGTATTATGTCAAATGGATGATGTGCTAGTCTTTGCAGAGACACAGGCCCTCCACGACACACGACTGCACGCGGTGCTCAAGAGACTTGAGGCAGCAGGAGTCACGCTGAAAAGTGAGAAGTGCGAATTCTCAAAAGATGGTGTCAAATTTCTGGGACAGTTGATCGATAAGTCTGGAGTCAGAGCAGACCCAGATAAAAGGGAGGCTGTCGCCGGGATGGAAGAGCCAACGGATGTGAGTGGAGTCAGACGGTTCCTGGGGATGGTAAATCACCTAGGCAAATACCTCCCAAACCTGTCAGAAATGACGCAGCCACTCAGGGATCTGTTGAAAGCTAAAAACATGTGGACATGGGGAGATGAACAACAGAAAGCGTTTGACAGTATCAAACAGCATCTGAGCACCACACCAGGAATGGTACTCTACAGCACCAAAGCCGACACAGTGGTTTCAGCCGACGCTTCCTCATACGGACTGGGAGCAGTATTGCTGCAGAGACAACAAGACAACCAACTCAAACCAGTAGCGTATGCATCCAGAGCGCTTTCTGACACAGAGCAAAGATACGCTCAAATAGAAAAAGAAGCTTTGGCCATTACATGGGCGTGTGAACGATTCTCTGATTTCCTAATTGGAATGGAATTCCACGTCGAGACTGACCATAAACCTCTCGTGCCGCTGCTGGGGTCAAAGAACCTGGATGAGCTACCTCCTCGTATTCAGAGACTGAGAATGAGATTAATGAGGTTCTCATACTCCATTTCCCATGTAGCAGGTAAAAACATAGCCACTGCTGATGTTCTGTCGAGAGCACCAGTGGGGGTCACAGGTGACACACAGCTGGAGAGTGAGGTCAACCTGTATGTAAACATGATCATGTCAAGCCTGCCAGCAACAGAAAAGAGACTACAGGAAATTAGAGAGCACCAGGACAAAGATGAAATAATACTGCAAGTGAAAAAGTACTGCACTGAGGGGTGGCCAGACAAGCTCAAGTTGGACAGAGCTTTTCTACCTTTCCTGCCATTCACAGCTGAGCTCACAATCCAAGATGGCATCCTGCTAAAAGGTTGTAGATTGGTGATTCCCAAGTCACTACAAACAGATATACTGCAGAAACTGCACGCTGGACACCAGGGCATAGCAAAGTGCCGGGAGCGAGCCAAACAATCTGTCTGGTGGCCAGGATTGAGCGTACAGCTGCAGAGCGTGGTTGAGAAGTGTGACACCTGTGCAAAGGAGAGAGTCAACTTCAAAGAGACACTACTGCCTACTGAGTTCCCGGACAGGCCATGGGCTATGGTCGGTGCTGATCTGTTTGAGTGGAATGGCAGCCAGTATTTAGTTGTAGTGGACTACTTCTCTCGCTTTCCAGAGATCGCTAAACTCACCTCAACTACAGCAGCAGCAGTAATTGAACACTTAAAATCAATCTTTGCCAGACACGGCATACCGTCTGAAATCAGAACCGATAACGGCCCTCAGTTTTCTGCAGATAACTTCAGACAATTTGCAACAACATGGGGATTCACTCACACAACGTCAAGTCCCCGTTTCCCCCAAAGTAATGGAGAGGCAGAGCGTGCTGTGAGGACAGTAAAAAGTCTCTTACAGAAAGGTGAAGACCCATACTTAGCTCTGATGGCTTACCGTGCCACACCCCTAGCCAACGGACACAGCCCGGCAGAACTACTGATGGGAAGACGCATCAGAACCACTGTTCCTGTCATACCATCTACCCTCAACCCAGAATGGCCTGACATCTCCAAACTGAAGGAAGTGGAACAAAACAGCAGACAGAGACAGTGGAAAGACTTCAACAGAAGACACAGGGCTCATGACCTGCCAGCACTGAAACTGGGTGATCATGTTTGGATCACTGACATAAAAGAAAAAGGGACAGTGAGGGCAACAGCAGACGCACCACGGTCTTACATTGTTGAGACACCAAGAGGAAACCTGCGTCGGAATCGCAGCCACCTTGTTGCCACACAAGAGCCTACAGCCACACCAGTGGGCTTACAGGACAGGGCACACCCAGACTGTACTGAGAGTCAACATCCAGCAGAGCACAGTCATTCTCAGCCACCGAGTCCTCAGGCTGAGAGACGCTATCCAGCGAGAGAGAGAAACCAACCGAGTTACCTGAAGGACTTTCATGTTGAATATTAGTCTAGTTAAATGATAAACCATAATACGGACTGAATAGAAACAAATCAAAAGAAAGTAATTAACGGTTGAAAATGTTTTGGTTAAATGTTGTGACAAGCTAATGGTTCAAAGGAGAATAATAAAACTCTGATAATCTAACAAAAGAAATTGAAAGAAAATGTAAGTTAAAGAAAAGAAACATCTTTCTAGAGTTAGCTATTTCGCTGTACAGTACAGTACAGTACCTAGAAAGGGGGATGTGGTGTTATCTGTTATGTTATCTGTTATGTTGTACACTACTGCCGCCTAGTGGACAGATACCGGGAGTATCCTGTAAGAGGGGTTCAGATTAAAATGTCCGAGTCACACATAAGACGTGTCGTTGTGAGCTCCTTCTTTACAAGTCTTCCCGTGCCATCGTATCATAACAGATGTGAATCCCCAAAGTTTAGAGTTGAGTTGAGTTACTGTTTAGAGAGGCTGATTATAGGGGCCAGCGCTACCGCAGCTGACCACTGCGAGCCTGTGCGAGGTTCTTTTGGCGCTGTCACGCTTCCAAAAATAAAAAATGGCGGAGGCTGCTGGGCGCTGATGTTGCAATGGGGCAATATGGAGCTGTCATTTCTTTCCATAAAAGTTCTTTGGCCCTAAAAAAAACCCCGCGTGATGTGAAACCAACCTCCCGGAAATCTACAAAGGTAAGTCAGCTGCCACTGCCAGGTGTGGACCATTGAGATAATGATGTCCATGGTGTGGACTGTGGAGTCCACGTCGTGTAGCCAAATCGTGTGGAGATTGAGCTACGTTTTTGTCGTCCCCTCTGGAGGATTGGAATATCCCTGCAGCCTGGCAGTGGAGTATATTTCCCCTCGGACTTCCAAGATGCGTCATGGCGAATCTAGGCCGCAAACCCCTCGCTGATGAAGGCCGCAACCCCCTCCTTGACGACTGACGGTTACGTGAGTAGTTGTCGCTGTGACAATACGTGAGTAGTTGTCGCTGTGACAACAAATTATACATTAACATTACTGTGCTGTGTATCAATTTCCCTTCTCTGTTGTTGAATTGCATTTGCACAAATGGGCTGTCGCGTTAACGCGCGAACGCACGCCGAACGCTATTTTGTCCCTTCGTCGCCCCGTACTTGTAGTCAAGCCGTTCGGTTTCCGTTTCCTGTCTCCTGTTTGTGCAGGGCAGGCAGGCAGTAGTCTCTTAAAACAGACTGTCTTATCTACATCCGGCGGATGCAGCTATATACAGTCTGTACTTCGTGGGGGAGAATCATGCACCAAACGGAAGAGGAAGTTGAAAGGCGGGACTTCCGCTCATTCGTCCAATCAGAATTTAACATTAGCTAACTAGCTGTATACTGCTGTAGCTATCGTTAGCTAACGCTGATTAGTAAGACGAACGATAAGCTCAGTAACGTTAGCAACTTACCTCATCACTTTCGTTTAACTCTGGAATAAGTGCACGTCTTGCACGAGGTTCCTCCAAGCCGCGGATACATCGTTTACGTCTATCAGGGTCTTCTTTCACCGGTTTCGTCGGCGTAGCTTCCATGGTAATTCTAAAGCACTGCTAGCATTAGCAACCTGCATCGGTTTAAGTTTCCGGGGGGAACATATTTTTCGTGGACACGCGTGTCGTGATTGGTCAGATTCCGTCGAACTTCCTTCCGGTCTGAAGGTTTTTTTCACTACTTCCTTGTGCATGTTCTGGGGGTCTAACGTACAGACGGTATGGCGAGAGCATTTGAAAATTGCGGAAGCCAACTCGTCTGTTCTAAGAGACTAGGCAGGCAGGCTTTTAAATGGATCGTTTTACTTCCCAAATGGCACAGTGGATAAGTCAAGAGCCGTAGTTTGCACCTTGTGTAAAACGGAATTAAAATATCACCGAAGTACATCGAGTTTGAGGCGAGCGATCACCTGAAAGTAGCTAGCAGCCAGCTAGCTAGCGCGAGGGAGACTGCCCCCTAGTCCGATACCTCACGAGTATTATTCCTTCAGAGTCTCGGATGCGCGGGTCCTCTAACCACTGGGAGGTCGGCTCCAATGGCTTCACGCGATATACACGTTATCAATACAGTTTCCAATAGACCAAATCAGCGGGGATGTTTACATTTACTTCCGGGTACCCCTGAGGTCCACACATTATAATGGCGGTGGACGGCACAAACTGACGTGTTGAAGACAAAAACAGACAAAGAAGACAAAAATGGTTCGTCCGTGTTGTGTTGTTGTTTAATATCATTCATAACAACACTTTCACTAACGTTAGTGGAGACCAGACTAGCTAATTTACCTGTTGGACCAGACTAGAGTAGACTTGAAGCTAAATTAAATTGACGTGGCGTCAGTAGCTCTGTCTATACCAGAGCCTGGTGACGCGAGGTTACTCTGTCTGTAACGTTAACGACTCTGCAAAAAAACAGCGAGTTTGACAGACAAACAAACGTTATTAGCTAGCTAACACTACATAAAACAAACACAGAAGAAAGGCTAGATACGTCGGACAAGCATGTTTACCAACCGTTTAACCATTTAAATTGAAAGTAGTCGGCCGAAAACAACGAGAGGGTTTGACAGCATTTATTTGACAACACGCACATTTAAACCTGCCGCCTTCCCCAAGTGGTACCCGGAAGTAAATTTGTTTACATGGTGACTTCACGGTGATTTGGTCTATACCGAGCCATTATTCACATGGAAGTGCAAAAGTTTTTAGCTCAGATGCAGCCTTCTTCGGCTGTGTCATTTTGGGTTTCGACTGCTCCACAGCGCCGCCGCTGGAAGTATCAGTTCTGGAGTGTTTACAATTATTGTGCATTTATTTTCTATTCAAGATGCATTTTGTGACCTCCTGTCTACATTGCACTGTCTACATTGAATTGAAAATAAATCTAAAATTCAAGATCACAAAGTACATTTATTTGCATTAATTTGATTCCCAATCACAACACACTGGTAATAATTATTAATATCTAATTAAAAATGCTTTGCAATGCAAAATAATAGCATTTTAAACATGCGATACAAAGACGTGATTAATTATAATTAATCGCACGATTAATCGCGATTAAGAAAATTAATCGTTTGACAGCCCTAGTGTTTTCTTTGCATTTCGCACTGTTTTCACGGGTGGATCCGCGGGATCCACCCAAATCCGCTGGTGTTCCTTCACCAATCTGTTTTTTCTTTGCATTTCACACTGTTTTCACGGGTGGATCCGCGGGATCCACCCAAATCCGCTGGTGTTCCTTCACCAATCTGTTTTCATCTCTGGCCAGGATAGGTGCGCTGTCACCGAAAATGTATTGCAATTTGCCTGTCAAGGTGCGCCATTGGGGCTGGCCGGTGCTGACTCGTTATGCTGTTGTGTGTGGCTATTACTAGCCACTGAAACTGTTCACAGCCTGGGCTGAGCTGGCCAGCCACTGTGAATAAGACTAGCTGAGAGAGCGTATGCTTTGTATGTTGCCATGCATGCCATGCATGGAAGTGGTTGCCTAAAAGGCTTCTTCTTAAACCCAATCCAGGCACCTCCTATCTTACCACGCTTGCTTGTTCTGCTTATCGTGTCAATTTGA
Organism: Poromitra crassiceps; assembly: GCF_964638095.1. Taxonomy (NCBI): domain Eukaryota; kingdom Metazoa; phylum Chordata; class Actinopteri; order Beryciformes; family Melamphaidae; genus Poromitra; species Poromitra crassiceps. Next base: position 10,510,898 of record NC_139650.1, on the reverse strand, counting down.
CGACCCGGGAGTTGGTGTTGTGGATATAAAACTGTCCTGGAGAGGTGTGGTTGCAGACCTGAGATTACTCAGCGCTTCCTGTAGGTGATTCTGAGCTGTGGTCCAGTGGCCCAGCAGCCTGCATTATGTTAGTCTGTCAGATAAACCATTCAAAACAAGGAGAGCTGCAGCTGTAATCCCCCTCATCTTGTGCACAAAGTATTCCTAAAACTGTATACAAAATCAAACGGATAAAATCCACCTTAAAAACACAAACTTAAGGGTCTGTAGCTGAGAATCCACCTTAAAAACACAAACTTTAAGGGTCTGTAGCTGAGAGCTCCTTCAAATCACATGTTTTTGCAAAGAGCCATGCAAAAAGACATATGTTCATCAAGTAACAAACAACAAACCAAGGTACTTATATTTATCTGTAAACTCAAGTTGTTGTCACCAATGCAAAACTTAAAACTACTTCAATAATGAGAGACTAGTAGAAAGTATAACAAGCTTTAATGAGACAACATATTAATTTTGGCGTATGACTCCATGATATGATGACGCTCTCCTGAGATGATGAGAGGGCGTCGTCAGTGAAGAATAGGATAGGAAATCCCCCATAGGGAATTCTTCAATCAGGAGTCATGACCGATGGTGGTGTCAGGGGAGGAGGTGGGGCAAAACAACTGCTTCAGCGATGATGATCAGCAACTGAGAATGACACATACACAGCAGATAGCAAACAGAGTAAACATGGACCCTGATATACTACGCTGATTAGGTGATTGGGATCAGCTGGAGAGGAATACCTTGGGCTGATTGGTTATTGCCACATGTGTGGTAAACTGTGAATGGGTGAGGGGACAGCATCAGAGAAAGGGGGCGAGCCTAACAATGAATAGGTTATACGACCTCAAAGAAAGGGGGCGTGCACTGTGATATGACGAGATTGGGCGTTGCTGTTAAGTAGTCTTCATTATTGAAAATAGTCTAAGACTTCATTTCAATAATGAGAGACTAGTAGAAAGTATAACAAGCTTTAATGAGACAACATATTAATTTTGGCGTATGACTCCATGATATGATGACGCTCTCCTGAGATGATGAGAGGGCGTCGTCAGTGAAGAATAGGATAGGAAATCCCCAAAAGAAGATAAAGTTAAATTGGATAAATGGCAATTTAACTTTATCAGGGGATCATGGAGCTCACCAAAATATAAATAAATGTAGGCTATGAGGGCAAAATGCATGCTGGTAGATGAAGGCCAGCTATGCGGGTTATTCACTATGAGGGGCAAAATGCATGCTGGGACATGGGCCAGCTATGCGGGTTATTTATTATGAGGGACAGAATGCATGCTGGGACATGGGCCAGCTATGCAGGGTTATTCACTATGAGGGGCAAAATGCATGCTGGGACACGGGCCAGCTATGCAGGGTTATTTACTATGAGGGGGAAATTTACTAAGAGGGACAAAATGCATGCTGGGACATGGGCCAGCTATGCGGGGTTATTTACTATGAGGGACAAAATGCATGCTGGAAGATGTAGGCCAGCTATGCATGCATGCTGGGAGATGTAGGCCAACTATGCAGGTGAAGGAATGGACAGGCTACTGATAAGGCACAGAGCGAGCCAGCAACAGACATGGTCAACAGGTGAAACCAGGTGTAAGCTTAAACGTGGGACATTAATTTGTAATGCGGGATCGAGATAAAGAACCACCACCATCGTATATGCATTGACTTACCGATTCACGGTCAAGGGGTAAACATTTTGGAGGACCTCAAGACTCTGCGGGACAATTACAGTTAATACATTTCATTAATGGAGAGAACATGGGCCGATAGTGAAGCCACTTGATCGGATCAGATAACACTGGTAGATGAAGTAAACTTTAATGATAGAACAAACACTTAAATTTGGCGAATGACTCCATGGTATGATGACGCTCCTCTGAGCCGAGAGGAGGACGTCCGTGATTTATAAGATAGAGAACCCCAAAAGGAATATAGAGAAAATGGGACAAATGAGATGCCTGGAGGGGATCATGGAGCTCGCCAAATTCAAGCAAATACTGTGACTTATAACGGGCTTGACCAACAGCCATCCGAAAGCACTTTACATTCATACTGTGACTTATAACGGGCTCGACCTGCCAACCGAAAGCACTTTACATTCATACTGAGACTTATTCTGGGATCGACTTCGGCCTCCGGTTGCACTTTACATTTACATTCATAATGTGACTTATAACGGGCTTGACCTGCCAACCGAAAGCACTTTATATTCTTACTGTGACTTATAACGGGCTTGACCAACAGCCAACCAAAAGCACTTTACATTCATACTGTGACTTATAACGGGCTTGACCTGCCAACCGAAAGCACTGTATATTCTTACTGTGACTTATAACGGGCTTGACCAACAGCCAACCGAAAGCACTTGTGACTTATAACGGGCTTGACCAACAGCCAACCGAAAGCACTTTACATTCATACTGTGACTTATAACGGGCTAGACCTGCCAACCGAAAGCACTGTATATTCATATTGTGACTTATGACGGGCTTGACCAACAGCCAACCGAAAGCACTTTACATTCATACTGTGACTTATCCCGGGCTTGACCTCAGCCATCTGACTGTACTTTATATTCATATTGTGACTTATCCCGGGCCTGACCTCGGCCAAACGGTAGCACAATAGCAAAACAGGGTAAATGGGGTAATGGGGCATGACATTGCAAAGGGACTGAGTGTGAACTACCACCAAGATATGCATTAATGACTTACCTCCAATTAGGGAAGGAGGGACCTTTGAGCTGACAGAATGGCATCTAGCTCTGGACGGACATAGGAAGCATAGGCTGAGGATGACCAGCGTCCTAGTTGATGTAGGGAGGCCGAAGACTCCCCTTGTGTGGCAGCCGTTGTGGCTGCACCAATCCTAAAAGAATGGCTAGAATACTTGTCTGCAGGGCTTAATGGGCAATAATCCGATATATTTGGGCTTTAGCCAGCAATGGTTGGCAATGACTGGAGAATTTAAAACTTGAGATAGCCAGCAATGGCAAGGGAGGGGGCAAGACCTGCTTGCAATGAATGGGTTTTAGCCAGCAATGGCTATGGCAAGGGGACCGACAGCATCGGCTTGCAATAAATGGGCGAAGGATCAGGATCAGTTTGATCTTAAGACAAAAGATCAGGACAGTGCTCTCAATTACTTTAAAATTGACACAGGTTTGCGATTTGCACCAAACACCCTCTTTCGGATTAGTCAACAACAATGACTATGATTTCAGCTTAAACCGTGACGAATAATTTGATTCCCAGTTTAGCCACCAACAATGGCTATATGATTTCCATCTTAGCCCACCAACTATGACTGTTGGATTTAGCCGAACCATGACATTACAATGATGACAATGATTTCTGCCAGCAATGCTGTATGGTCCGGACTGGAGTGACCGCAATGATCAAATGATGAGTTGATGAGCTGAAAAAATGATATGATGCCTTGACTGGATCACTAGCAGGAGAGACAGCCAAGATTACCCAGTGCAATGAACCTTCATAAAGCAAGGAAAATATACCTGAACAAGTAGGCAGAAATAAAATGCACAACACGGACAGCACAGTGGATAAGTGGTGAGCCGTGCCGCCTCACGACAAAAGGTCCCGGGTTCGACCCCCGGTCCATTTAGACAGCTGTTGGGGCTTTGGACAGCAATAGATAGGTCAGCAAAGACCTGTATTTAAGGTCAGTACTGAGTTGACCCAGATCAGCAACGACCTGCATTAGCAGGGCTTTGAACGCAGTGAATAAAAGGTCAAATGACCTGCATGAGCATAGCCAGCAATGGTTTAAAGGAATGGCAGTGGATAATCAACAACGACTTTGAATTCAGCTGATTGGTCACACTAGCTGGAGAGGCAGACAGACTTGATAATAGCTTCAACACTTTCAGCCCTTTCAGGGACAATTATTTCAAAAATAACAAGCCAATAATTCATGGGAATGCAAGCCTTATTAGTAGCTATTTGAATGAAAAAGATACGGTGATGGCCGGTGATGATGTCATCAGATAACGACCATCTTTTTCCCCCAACAAACGCCTGTTTGCTACTACGGACTGCTCATAGCCCTGCTGGCGCAGCTGAGGCCAGACCATGGGGAAGTCTGGGCAGATTCACGGTGATTGACGGGACCCGGCCTGGAGAAGCACTGATGCTTAAGTGCCATAGCATCTCGGGCACTCTGGACACGCCGAAAGATCCATGGGGCAAACGGTTCATTCTGGCGGCAACCCTATAGAGCTTAAATGTAATGCATGAGATAAAGAAACTGGTTAATAAGCAAATAGGAGAAATACAATGGTTTCACCGCCTTGCAAATGCACCATAGACTGCTAGTTGCAACTCGCAGTGATATATGTTGGCCAACATATAACGATGGGATTGGCAGCCTCTTGTTACATGACTAGCATGACACTGTATTAATTATTTTAGCTTTGGTATTATTTATGGTTTAAAACAAACGCCAAAGGCATTTTACTTTGAAATTCGTTAACAGGAAGTGGTGTGTTAAGACTGGGTAACTTGACACGGAAAAAACGTCAACATTCCCTGGGCCGTCTGACTTAGGTCTTAAGGTTATACAGTAAACACTCTTTCTAAAATGACGCTCAGACATGCTCCATGAGCCAAGGGTGTTTTGAATAACCCATTGCGTGATTTTTTACCGCATATCACATGATCTCAACAACGTGAATCAATTGTGAATTAAATGTACAATGTGCGGTGATGACGTCATCGTCATCAGGCAGCGATATGACATCTTTCAACTCGCACAAACTCCCGTTTATTTACGGTTTAAGTAAAGACTTAACTGCCTGGTGATAGCAGAGGGATCCGCGCCTGTAGTACAATTGACCACAGGCGAAGTGGAATGGGACGGCCTGGTGCTGCCTGCTTGCCTGGAGAAGCCTGGGGACGCGATGATCATGGTGCAGAAGCCATGCTTGGACGCCTGAACACCCGTCCGATGAAGAATAGTGAGCCTCCATGCATTGCTGCTTGCTGAACAAAAATGTTTGGTCACTGATTGACAGTCTGAAGTCTGTTGTTGACTTGAGACGGACTCCTGGCTGGAGGGAAATGGCCGCTTTGTTTGAACCGATTTACTCCATGAATGGAGAGATATTCCTTAGCAAGGAAAAGATTGACGACGAGCAAAACAACCAGAACATGAGGACGATCAGACAGCGACTACAGCGAAGCCGGTAAGAGCAAAACAACTGCTTCAGCGATGATGATCAGCAACTGAGAATGACACATACACAGCACATAGCAAACAGAGTAAACATGGACCCTGATATACTACGCTGATTAGGTGATTGGGATCAGCTGGAGAGGAATACCTTGGGCTGATTGGTTATTGCCACATGTGTGGTAAACTGTGAATGGGTGAGGGGACAGCATCAGAGAAAGGGGGCGAGCCTAACAATGAATAGGTTATACGACCTCAAAGAAAGGGGGCGTGCACTGTGATATGACGAGATTGGGCGTTGCTGTTAAGTAGTCTTCATTATTGAAAATAGTCTAAGACTTCATTTCTTTCTCTACCTGGATTTCTAAAGTGCATTACTGGTTTTATTTTGATTCATATTTTTATGATCAATTATTTACTCATATTTATTTTGTATATTTCATTGTGCTGTATATTTCATTAAAAAAAAGAGAAAAAATATTCACATTTTTGTAAACATTAGTCCACACAAGAGAACCACAAATAAAAATACCCTACAATAACAGAAAATATAAACATACAAAACAAAAATCAAGAGCTAAACCTAACAAACCAAAAAAAAAATCTTAACTGTGCATTGATGACTTCAACCAGCTAAATGTAACTCTGTGCATTGAATACGTCTATCAGCTCAATGTAACTATGTGCATTGATTACTTCTATCAGCTAAATGTAACTATGTGCATTGATTACTTCTACCAGCTACATCTAACACTCTGTGCATTGATTACTTCTACCAGCTAAATGTAACTATGTGCATTGATTACTTCTACCAGCTAAATGTAACTATGTGCATTGATTACTTCTACCAGCTAAATGTAACTATGTGCATTGATTACTTCTACCAGCTACATCTAACACTATGTGCATTGATTACTTCTACCAGCTAAATGTAACTATGTGCATTGATTACTTCTACCAGCTAAATGTAACTATGTGCATTGATTACTTCTACCAGCTAAATGTAACTATGTGCATTGATTACTTCTACCAGCTACATCTAACACTCTGTGCATTGATTACTTCTACCAGCTAAATGTAACTATGTGCATTGATTACTTCTACCAGCTAAATGTAACTATGTGCATTGATTACTTCTACCAGCTAAATGTAACTATGTGCATTGATTACTTCTACCAGCTAAATGTAACTATGTGCATTGATTACTTCTACCAGCTAAATGCAACTATGTGCATTGATTACTTCTACCAGCTAAATGTAACTATGTGCATTGATTACTTCTACCAGCTAAATGTAACTATGTGCATTGATTACTTCTACCAGCTAAATGTAACTATGTGCATTGATTACTTCTACCAGCTGCATCTAACACTATGTGCATTGATGACTTATATCAGCTAAATCTAACACTGTGCATTGATGACTTATATCAGCTAAATCTAACACTGTGCATTGATGACTAACATCTATCTAACATATTTAGCAAAACCAGGAAGACACTTTAGTTTAGCCTTATAATGAGTCACCTGATCCCTGCTGCTCTGCCATGTGGCAACATTGGCGAAATAATCAATCAATCAAACCTTTATTGGCAGACGCTTGGTCCATAGATGACACATACACAATTACAAAAAGCACATAAGGGAAAGAGCCTCTATGTATGACTGTAATCTTGATATCAAGGTCTGTTTTTTTATGTTTTGTATTGTATTGTATAGTGTTATGTTCTCCTAATGGACCTTCCTAATTGTCTGGAATAAAGCTGAATTGAATATCCTCAAAATGCCCAGCTTAGCACAAAAACACTGGTGGTTGGCACGCCTGGTTTGACCAGGAATGGGGTTCAAATCCCTGCAGTGTCCTGCTTATTGTTGTGGCAATTTGAGGAAATAAAATATTGTTTTCTTAATTAACTATATAAAAAATCAACTATCTAGTTCATGTACATTTTCATGGTTGGTTTTAAATTCATTCGTTTTAAATTCATTACACACTGTGTGTGTGTGTATATTAGGGCTGTCAAATGATTAATTTAACACTAATTATAAACAATTATTCAACAAAAGTTTTTGCCACCAAAAACTGCATAAAAGCAAAGAAATGCAAAACAATGCACACATGAAAAAAAGGGCAATACAGAATTGTTTTCTCCTCTTTTCCCCTCCCTTTCTCTCTTTCTCTCTTTTTCTTCTCCCCCTTTTTCCCCCTCTTCTCCTTTCTCCCCCCTCCCCTGGGCAGACTATTGTTCCCCAGCTTTGGCGGAGGAGGTAGAGCGGGTCGTCCACGAATCGCTTTGGATAAAAGAGGTCAGTGGTTCGATTCCCGGCTCCTCCAGTCTGCATGTCGAAGTGTCCTTGGGCAAGATACTGAACCCCAAATTGCTCCTGATGGTGTGCCAGCACCCTGCGTGGTAACCTGCCGCCATCGGTGTGTAAATGGGTGAATGTACCTACTGACTGTAAAGCGCTTTGGATAAAAGCACTATATAAATGCAGGCCATTTCTTCCAGTGGATTTTGTTGTACAGTAACAACACAAACCACACATTTCCCACTGCACCCATACTGTACACTTCCAGACACCACTGATACCGACTACCACCAGTGTTGGGCAAGTTACTTTCAAAATGTAATATACTACATTACTAGTTACATTCATTTGAAAGTAATAAGTTACTTTACAATATTAACTCGTTATTACACTGCTTTTGCATTACTTTTACCAAAACGGCAGCAGCAGCAGAATGACATTGCCGCCCCGGAACCAACCCGAAAAATAATTTCAACCGCCTTGTAAACAATCCAAAATTCTAAATGTTATCATTTTCCTTTGTTATTGTCATCTTATAGTGGTTATTTGCATAAAAACAGTTTGATTAGGAAATGATTGTATCTTTTTTAAATATGTGCTTTGATTTAATCAAATGTAACTCAATTTGTAACTTGAGTTACTTGACAAAGTAACTGGTATAATATTACTGAAACCCTATAAGTAATGTTATATTAGAGTTACTGCTAAAAGTAATATATTACATGTAATATGTTACTTTTATGAGTTACCCCCAACACTGATTACCACACTCCATTGTACTTTTTGTTGTCTATTCTTTACTTTCTCTTGGGTTTGGTAATAAGTTCAGTTTATTGTTCAAAAGTGCTCATGTACATCTCCCTCTTTTCTTGTGGCCTATGAGCCGGTCATAACACTGTGTGCATACTTGAAATGCCAACAAGCCGCAAGTTTGTGGGCTGCAAACTATTGCCTAAGTTGAAGAGGCTCATATGCTGCTGCATTGCCTAATTGACTTTCAGAGATTCAAGTGTTGGCTTTTGTCACGAGTGATTGCCAGAAAACATATCCCCAGCACTTGGCGTATCCCCTGCAAAGTGCATTGTAATTGTTTGTAGCATTTCTTTATTTATTTTTTATTTATTTTTTGAGTCTTGGGTGTCTGTGTCTCTTGTATTATTATTATGTTTTGTCCTATTTTGGTGCTTCATGCCTTGCTTTTCCTTATGTCTCTGTTTATATGTAGTATGTTTGAAATGAAAAGCCCAATAAACAAATTTGAATAATAATATGCTGCTGCATGGCTGAAGTTTGTTTTATCCATCATATTCCTCAAATGTTCTGTTGATTGATTTGGTTTCAGTTTTTGTTTGATTCACGTGTGTTCAGTTTCAGTATTGTTTTCACTTTGTTACTTACAGTATTTGCCCCAAAGTGTCATTGGAGCGAGGCCACACCAGGGGGCATCCTCACCCAAGGATATCACATTGTTCTGTGCACTTCTCTCGAGATGGACCTATCTGAAACTCATTCAGGTTGCTGCAAAAGACTTGTCGCAAAACAAATAAAATGGCCTATTTCAAAGGGTCCGCATTTCAAATGAAGCTTTTATGGCTATTATGAGACTTCTTTATTGGCTGGAATCAGATTAGATTAGACCTACAAGCAGGGGTGTTCAAACTTTTTTAATGGGGGCCAGATTAGATAATGTGAAATTACCAGTGGGCCGGCCAGCTGCTTCTCGCATCATATGGGTTATAAGAATAAAAATAAAAATCACATACATTACAATTGTACTTTTGTTTACCATCTGAAAACATTAGTTCTGCCTGTGTTGTTCCTACTTGGTGCTCGTCTACAAACTGTATGATAGTGATGTCATCATTAGGTGAATGGAAAAAATGCTAAATGAACTTGCTTGATTAACCAATACTGTGTGGAGGAGGGCCACATATAGTCTATTTTGAGAGACAAGCCGAGGGCCACTTAAGATCGGTCAAAGGGCTGCATCTGGCCCCCGGGCCGGACTTTGGACATGCCTGACCTACAGGCTTTAGGGATCTTGTGCAGTTTTACCCGCAGTGCTAAAGTCACATGTAATAAATGAAGAGATCTTCTGAGATGAATGGCTTGGTCCTTCACTTTTTACCACAAGGTGTCATTCTCTGTAGGCCTCATCTCGGCGGACAGTTGCATCACTGGAAAAAAGAGACGATGCTTTCCAGATTGTTTCCTTCTTCAGCAGATGTGGTGAATAGACAATGACAACACGTACCGTTATGTGTTGTTTAGGTGTTTAGGTAACCATGGAGACAAAATATGCGGCCTAATAACATCTTACAGTTTTCATCATTCATTCATTCCTTTTTTAATGTGTAGTTCATCCTTTAAAAAAGCGAGACAGTCGATATAAACTCACCAGAGTCAAACAGTCAAAAACAAGAAGCTAGTAGCAAGTAGGAATATGGTGATTTTTCATCGGGGCTAAACGTGTGAATTGTCCATTAGGCCAATAGATGAGAGAAGGATGAGCTTTTTGCGTGGCTGGCTGATGATGGGACAGTCTAACATGCTGGGTGTGTCCGGTCACGCCCTCATGTGCGCACATCAGTCAGTGGGGCCCCTGATTTGACGCCCTATAGGCTAGGCCCCTCCCTTATAAACGGAGTATAGTACATTCCTGCTGTTTCCCATGATGCATGCTGCAAGTGTGACTGTATATGAGGCTTCTCTTCTCTGTGTGTGTGTGTGTGTGTGTGTGTGTGTGTGTGTGTGTGTGTGTGTGTGTGTGTGTGTGTGTGTGTGTGTGTCTCCTGTGCACGCATGGGCGTTTCACTGCACATGAGTAGAAACATTCCACAGAATCATTCCATAGAGGTCAAGTGGTGTAAATTTCAGAAAGCCCCTCTGTCACTTTCACAGACCCTCTCATGTGCAGTACATTTCTTTCAGTCAGGAGGACCACTATAGTCAAAAGAACTTTTATTATCACCATAATTCAGTGTTAGTTTTGGCGCTTTGGCGGTATGACTCTGTTCTCGGAGTCAGCAGCAGCAAAAAGACCCCCAGGTACACAGGTGGCAACACTGACAACACAAATGACTTTGTTGAAGTCAGACAGTAAGGAGGAGATGGGTTGCAGAGGAGGCAGAAAAGGGTATAGGCCAGACTGAAGCAGCTTTAAATTAGGTGCACTCAATGAGATCTGCCAATTAAATGCATAGAAGGGAATCAGCTGAGCCATCAGCTGATGTGGATGTGTGATAAATATGATTAGTGTATTTGTGTCATCTTGACATGCTGTAGTATGGAGGTAAATATGACGACGGACGTCACAAATGAGCGAGGAGGAAGACGATTTCTAGCCCAATTTATGGTAAACTACATCTGGGTTGTGGTCACATTATGATCCAGTTTTATTTCAAATTCTTTTACTTCATAATTCTCTGTCAGGTGCACTTAATTGTTGCAGCCGTTTGTCCTGGTTGACCCTCGTCGAGATGCAGGGCAGGCCCGTTTGGTTTTGTGTTTTGGTTTTGTCTGCTGATAAAATCAAGATGAGACATTTCTGTTGTTGATGTAGAACACCCAGCCAGACCAAACTGTAGCAGTGCAGTCAATTGTGAAAGATCGTTTGTTGAGTGTTCTCAATAATAACAACACATTTCTGGCCTGGCCAAGGCCATATTTTTTCGAATTTTCTTTCATTTTGTTGACTTTTTAAAGAGATTTATCTTAAGCCATGATAGGCTACATGTGATGTGTGCAACGATATTTATTTCTTTTCATTGAATTGTGACATTAATCTATTAATCTTGACACACAAATGTCAGTTCTGGAGCTCTGGTGCAACTTAACATGCTGCTAAACGTCCAAGGAATGATTCTCTTCCACTTCCAGGCTGGAATGAGCAGGCAGAAGGGAGGAGAATGTCGAAGCTTCCAAACGCGACGCTTCACGCGTGTGTTTTCACAGCGGGATGACCTCTCAGCAAAGGTCATCCTGTGCAGGCCGTGTGGCTTGACCAGTCTTGAATCAATGTCCCGGTCAATAGAGAGCCAAAATGAACGCCACTTCCTGCTTCAGGACTGTACCAGAGATTTTCATCCGCCATTTATTTTCCCATAGACATTTCGTAAAATGCTTATAAAAAGAGTTTTAAAAAGAGTTTTAGGCCTACTGGTTCAAACTAAACGGTTCAGCTAACGCTATAATCAGGAGAGACCATAGAACATTTAACTGGGACCAAAACTAAAGAACAACATGATCGAAATAAATATTTTCTTCAAAACACATTCTTTTACGTTTTGGTCCGAGTGAAATGTTATGCGATCTCTCCTGTTTCTAAATATATCTGAACCGTTTGGTTTGAACCAGTAAAACTATTTTTGTAAGCATTTTACAAAATGTTTATGGGAAAATAAATGGTGGATGGAAATCTCTGGTACAGTGCTGAAGCAGGAAGTGACGTTCCACTTTGCCTCTCTATATGAGAATTGTATGTTGCAAGAAGGAAAACAGTTGGTCAACATTCCTTGTTCTATTTCCTCCTATAGCAGGAAAAGCCGGGAAGAAGAGCTTGATAAAAGTGAGAGAAGAAGACATACTGTATTTGTAGAGTATTATATTTAGTGTGGCCGTGAAGTGCCTCATTTATTTTGGCTTTAACAGTGACTCGGACTCCACTCTGTTGTTCCAGGTTTTCACCTCTGTGACCTTAGCAAGACAGCATGCCAAAGACTATTTCCCCACTCATACTATTCACTATTTCAAAGCAGTTATTAGCCCATATCAAAGGCCTGATGGGACGTTTAGCGCTTTAAGATCTGTCAGGGTTTATAAGCTCTCATTGTCATGAAAATGTGTTATTCATTGTTTTTGTTTTTATCAACTGCTCAAGTCCTATTTCATGTCTAGCTTATTAGCTGAATGACTGGATTTCAGGTTGTCTGTTAGAACAGACGAGTTGGCTTCCGCAATTTTCAAATGCTTCCGCCATACCGTCTGTACTTCGTGGGGGAGAATCATGCACCAACCGGAATGGGAAGCAGAAAGGCGGGTCTTCCGCTCATTAGTCCAATCAGAATCCAATATGCCGCATTTTTCGTGGACACACGTGTCGTGATTGGTCGCATTCCGTCGAACTTCTTTCCTGTCTGAAGGTTTTTTTCCCAACTTCCTTGTGCATGTTCTGGGGGTGTAACGTACAGACTGTGTATAGCTGCATTCGCTGGATGTAGATGAGACAGTCTGTTTTAAGAGACTAGTCCTGCCTTGTCTGCTTTGCTTCAGTGCTGCAAAAGTGAGAGAGAAAAATACATCCATGGCTGCTTTCATCCAGAAGCTATGCGCTTCTTCTTCTTTTGATTTGATTGGCAGCCACTTACCGGACTGACAGAAAGAAAAGCCATGTCTGAAAGCCAGATCAGTCCCCATTAATCGAGGAAATATACTGTAGTTCCTTCACATTTGCCAGTTTCATGAGCAACTAGTGTATATGGCAGTGTTGGGGATAACAAAAGTAACACATTAGATGTAATATTATATAACCTTTAGCAGTAATTAAAAAAAGATACAATCATTTCCTAATCAAACTGTGTTTTTATGCAAATAACCACTATAGATGACATAATAATAATAATAATAATAATAATAATAATAATAATAATAATAATAATAATAATAATAATAATAATAATTATTATTATTATTATTAGTTTATAGTGTTTTTCAATTACTCAAAGACATGCTTGGGAGAAGAAAGCCTTTTCAGAGTAAAGTTTGATTTCAGTGAGATAAATTCAAAAACATCCTCACAGTATGATAAAGATGGGGACTAGTCACACATACAGTGACTTGAGACTTGGCTTGAGACTTGTCCTCAAAGACTTGTGACTTGTAAAGACTTGAGACTTGACTTGGACTCTAGCTCAAAGACTTGAGACTTGACTTGGACTTGCAAAAATGACTTGTGAGTATCTCTAGTATATATACCAGAGATACTCACAAGTCATACATATCTTTAGGCTACTATATTTGGATATCGTATGATATCAAAATATAGCCTAAAGAGCCTGCAGGAACCTTAATTCAAATTGGGTTCTTTGAGGAACCATATTCATACTGCGTAAAAAGTAAAGGTTCCTGCAGGCACCTCTGAGAGCATTGAGGAGCATTGAGGAACTTCTGAGTTCTTGGAGGAACCCCTAGGTTCTTGGAGTAACCTAGAGGTTCCTCGAGGAACCTGTAGTTTTTACAGTGCAGGCACTTATGTATGTACTTAACCTAACTAACTTAACCTAACTATCCACTGTGTGCACAACATTGTCAGACTAAACTCCGGCTGACACCCCAAAAACCTACAATCCGCTACAGAAAAATGTATATTGTTTGTTTATTAGCTGGCCCCTGGCCTTCTATCATTTCACGAAAGTGGCCCCCGGGCAAAGCAAGTTGAGTATCCCTGGCCTACTGACTTCTGTTTAGTTGCTCCATAAACCTGAGAGGGTGCAGAGCTCTCCGTGGTGCAGGGTTTTCCATTTATTTTCAGAACTTGAAGATTTGGTTGTTGTTGGTGGCTCAGTAACCCCGGTCCGTCCCAGGTCCTTTCTGTGTGGAGTTTGCATGTTCTCCCCGTGTTCGTGTGGATTTCCTCCTCCGGGTGCTCCAGTTTCCTCCCACCACCAAATGACATGTATGTTAGGGTTAATACTCCTGTCAGTGCCTCTGACCAAGGCACTGGCTAAAGAACTGGAGTTGGTCCCCGGGCGCTGCACAGTGGCTGCCCACTGCTCCTAGTTCTAGGAAGGTTCCTAGTAGAGGATGAATTTCTCCATGGGGATAAATAAAGGAGAACTTAACTTAGTATGCTGTTTGCTGATAGTACCTGGGCAATCTGATTCATGATGAGACAACAAGACTCTGTTACTGAAGATTATAACAATTTATAACAACCAATATCTCAACATGTAAAATGTCAGTGGTTTTGCCATATATGTGTATCAGGACTTTCAGAATTCTTTCCTGTAGTTTTCCATCCTTCTTGTGTCATTTTGGGTCTCAAAGTTTTCAAGGCCTGGAAATGATGAAACTGCTATATTTATTTCCAGGATTTCCACAACCGCCTAACCCAGAGGACGTCTCCAGATGCAAAAGTGGAAATATTACTGTCATTTTGTTTCTATGATTTGCATGGGAAATAACTTATGAAGAATCTCAAAAAGCACATCTCAAAAAGCACAAGCAACTTACAGCAAACATCTCCACCTACTGGGAGTTCCTCATCACAGCAAACATCTCCACCTACTGGGAGTTCCTCATCACTCCTAAAGTAAACACACACACACACACCAGTATTTTATAGTTGAGGATTAGGGAAAGGGGGGTGCATAGAAATCTTCAATCTGACAAATTTCAAGACAATATAAATATAATGGCGAAACTTTAAAAAAAAAGCTATATACATAGGCTACACATACTACTAATACTATAAGAGGTAAAAAAAAAAAAAAAAGAAAGAAAAAAAAAGTCAGGTCACTGCAAATTTGCCATTGAGTACCATTGACACAGTATACTATATTATGGATATGGAAAATACCATGAAGCTCTATAAGGTAACAACTTGTTACTAACAAGACAGGCAATAAAAAATGCTTTCAATTCACTTCAATGTATTATGACGCCATCTGCTGTAATAAACCGGGAATTGCAATGCGATTTTGCCTCGTCTAGGCTATTAAGATAATCTGGACACCAAAAACACTTTGCACAAGAAGCATTTTAACCCTTACCAAAGGCTCTATATTGACCTATACTCACCAAATAATATCCATATGATATTCTTACAATTTGGTGAGGATTTAATAGGCTAGTTCTTTCCAGGGCCGATCCTGGCCATTTGGGTGCCCTAAGCGTAATTGTTCTGTGGTGCCCCCCCCCCCCCCCCCGTAAAACTTTCAATAACTGTCAAACGAAAGACTGCAAAATCATTAATTATGAACGATACTAGTGTATCTCACATTTCATTACATGTGGGAAACAAACAATTGTTAGAATTACTGTACATGTCAGCAAACAAGTGATTGTTAAACTGTACATGCAAGCAGGGGCGGACTGGGATCATAATTCAGGCCAGGCATTAGATACCAAGCAGGCCAGGCCGATACAGGCCGACGTGCGTGCCGGCGTCCGAAGGGTGGCGGCGAAAAATTTGGGCTGTTTGAAGCCCAATTTGGGCCGTTTGAAGCCAGATTTGGGCTGTTTGAAGCCAGATTTGGACCGTCTGAAGCCCGATTTGGGCCAGTTGAAGCCAGATTTGGGCCAGTTGAAGCCAGATTTGGGCCGGTTGAAGCCAGATTTGGGCCGCTTGAAGCCCAAATTGGGCGAGTCCAATTTTACAATGAGATGCATCCTGAATAAAGTAATAAAACCACTAGTAAACCAGTAGGCGGCGCCTGGCCTGCTGTTCAGTGAGTGGCCTGACTGAGGGCACCAAAAAAAAAAAATTTTTTTTTTTTTTTTTTTTGTGTGCCCTCAGTCACGTGATGCCCTACGCAGTCTGCGTACTCTGCGTAATGGGTAGGAGCGGGCCTGGTTCTTTCTCTTTTGTTAAAGGGTTAAATAGGTTAACCCCCCCCGCCTCAGTCTCTCTCTCTCTCTCTCTCTCTCTCTCTCTCTCTCTCTCTCTCTCTCTCTCTCTCTCTCTCTCTCTCGTCGGCGTAGTGGTTTTTGAGCCTGTGTTGGTATATATCATTTGTATTATGTTTTATATTGTATGTATATATTTGATTGATGTGTGCTGTATATAGATATGTGTTGCTGTATGTCTTGTTTCCATAAGACCAGGGGCAGGGGGACCATGATGTAAATAAGTGCTGGCACTTTCTCATGTTTTTATCCCTTGGATGCTGTCTTTTATTGTCCACAATAAAATCTCTCTCTCTCTCTCTCTCTCTCTCTCTCTCTCTCTCTCTCTCTCTCTCTCTCTCTCTCTCTCTCTCTCTCTCTCTCTCTCGCCCCCTTCCTTCCTCCCTCCCTCCCTCCCTCTCTCGCTCTCCCTCCCTCCCTCTGTCGGTGCGACACAGACAGATCAGCTGGAAGGCGCGTCTGAGAGTGAGTAGTTTACGGTAAAACGGCGCGGCCCATATTACCATGTGATTTCACCGATGTTTGTAAACATGCGTCAGCCACATGTGATTCTGGTGACGACGACAGACTCTCCAACCAACGGGCCAATCAGCGAGCGGGGGAGTGTCAGGGGCGGTACGTTCCCATGTTGCGCTATGGAAAAATCGATAGGGGGAAATACTGTAGGTAATAATAACGCGTGCTTCAAGATTGACAATAATGGAACTGAGACTGGAAAGGGAACCAGCAGGACTGACCAGCCATTCGGCCATTCAGTGGTCTGACTTCAGGGCAGTGGAGGAGGGGAATGGACGAGACTCTGCCTCGGTACGGAGGCGAAAGCAGGCTTGGGATAAACACGTAAGTAATTTATGTTATTATAGGACTCGAGTAACCCGAAGCTGCGTAATGTACGTAGAGAATACCACTATGTAATTCATAAACTACTCGGCTCTGATGGGTGAAACGGTAGGAATAAAAGAAGCCTAGACAGAGGGGTTTTGTTGCGAAAGAGTAGAAACAGGAAAAAAGCTGCTTACTTTTACATTGTATCGCAGTCGGGCTTGTCTGTGAAAACGGCTGTAACGCGATCACTTCTATTTATCGCGAGTCATTGGGTCAACAACAGGTAAATGAAACTGCGTCAGCGAGCAGGAGCGACAAGCCAAATGAAATCCTGTGGGAATTTCCACTGCGTAATTGTGTAACACGCAGCAACAGCAGTCAGGTTAGGACTTTGAGTAGACTTCTCTCTGGGTTTTATTACGCTTTAAAATCGTGATGTAAACAAAGCGTGGGGGGGGGGGGGGTGGCGTGTGAAGGAAGGGAGGAAGGAAGAGGTTGGAATATGATGCTGCGCAAGAGATGGATACAGTGCGTAATCCTGCTGTGGGAGTGAGGACGCTGTTACGCAGTTCATATTGGCACGATCATAGCCTACCTCATGGCATAATGCTCTTTCCCGCCCCTGTTGTCACAAACAACCGACACTTTTATCAATAAAAACAGCTCAGGATCATTTCTAAATGTATTAAACAAGGAATTGCCCATATTAAATTCTTATTTCTGGGGGGAATAACTACAGGCTAATAAGGCTGTGTGTGAACATGATGGTGATATTGTCTATATTATTTCGTTTGAGCTTTTAGGTGTCAAAACCTCTTTGCTGCGTGACTTAGAGCCAAATATAGGTCCTTAATAGTAAACTGGGATGTTGGTGCGCACTTGATATGATGTAAACAAGTCGTACTTCCCAACATAGGGGGCGCTGTTTTGCATCACAATCCTTGCTCATCTAAAGTGATGTTTACATGGAGATATTCTCTCCATAAACACTCACCGTTTTTATGTGTATGCATTTTTTTCCTCAAATATCCTCTTTTGTGTTATTATTGACTTAGGGGACATGTGACTATGTTAAGCCAGTGATTCTCAACTTTTGTTTTTATATAATATATCACTCACAGAGCCTAATTTAGTCCACATTAATAGGGCCATGGACCCCCGTCTGATGAGATTCAGCCTGTCAGACCCAAATCTGAGATGATTGTTATTGTTATGATTTTGTCCAGCACTCCAAGTCAAGTCAAGTCAAGTCAAATTTATTTATATAGCACTTTTCATACACAAAGGCAATTCAAGGTGCTTTACAAAAAAATAATTGAAAAAACAAGCAGCAAAGCAATGCATATATAAAAAAAAAACACAGAATATATACTCAAATTAACAAGCATGAAACATTATTTCTGTTTTAAATAAGTTACAAGGCATTCTTCAGTATTATTATTACATGTACAGTCCATTTGTTGGAAATGTACTCTTTACATGACTATCTGTACTGTAAAGAGAGATCGACAGAGAATCTATGATCAAAACAGTAACATTCTTCTACATTCTGATGTTAACTTCTTGTAAATGAAATAATACTGAAGTTTAACGTATTGATCATTGTGCTGGGGACCCCCTGGAACCCCCTCAAGGACCCCACTCTAACAACCACTGGCCTAAGCCATCACATTCCCTCAGCTGAGTTGCAGTGTTTCTACAAGGCCTCTGGTCAAATCTGGCGTGGTCGTGGGAGAGAGAGAGAGAGAGAGAGAGCCATTTAACAGATTTGTCATGTCTTTGGCGGAGCATGTAACGCACACCTGCCAGAGCACAATGGGAGCCTGACACGCCTGATGTGATGTCACTGTTGTTGTTGACGCCGCCCCGGGGCCGCTGGCTTGTTCCTGCCTTCCTAATCGCCCGGGTCACCGAAAGGTGCGCTGCCTCCCCTCCCACCCCGCCCTGCCCCGCCCCGCCCCGCCCGGCTGGAGGTGAGGAGGTGAAAATGAGACGCACAGGAGGAGCACCATGTCTTTCCTCCTCCATTCCTGCCAAGTGGATTTGTTTGCTCAGTGGGTGAATCAGCAGTGGACTTTAAAGGGGCACTCTCACACATATCCCAAAACAAAAGACAACTGTCGACAGTTTTGCATTTAGTTTGACAGATATGGAGAGTCGTTTTGAGATGCTGCTGCTGCCAGTGATGTCATCGGAAGGCACCGAATCATTGGGTTGTGTTAATCTCAGTCTTCTGATGACATCACTAGCATCAGCTTAACTCAAGTCAACTCTCAATAACTGTCAAACTAAATGAATGTCTGCAAAACGGTTTACCCTTTTCAGATAATATGTGTGAGATTGTGCGCAAAATAAATCAGCATTGTTTTTCGGTGAAGTGGCCCTTTAATGAGTGGATAAGAATGAGAGAGGGAGAGAGGGAGAGAGAGAGAGAGAGAGAGAGAGAGAGAGAGAGAGAGAGAGAGAGAGATTGGAGGTTGCCTTCAGTTTTAGGCCTGGTGTTAAAATCATGTTTTATAACCATTTCATAACCACCCTATTTGGGTTGATGCTATTATACAAGGGGAACAGAGAGACTGAGTGGAGATGCAGAGAGAGAGAGAGAGAGAGAGAGGAGAAAGAGAGAGGAGAAGCAGAGAGAGAAAGAGAGAGAGAGAGAGAGAGGAGAACCAGAAAGAGAGAGTGAGAGAGAGAGAGAGAGAGAGGAGAGAGAGAGAGAGAGAGAGAGGAGAAGCAGAGAGAGAGAGAGAGGAGAAGCAGAAAGAGAGAGAGAGAGGGAGAGAGAGAGAGAGGAGAAAGAGAGAGAGAGAGAGAGAGAGGAGAAGCAGAGAGAGAGAGAGAGAGAGAGGGAGGAGAAGCAGAAAGAGAGAGAGAGAGGGGTGGTAGACCTTTGATTATGTGTCATAAATAGAAACTTGTTTGTGATCGTTTTCAAACACACAGGTCATGGAAGGATGCACACAGGTCACAGGTCACAGGTCATGGAAGGATGCACGGCCAATTATTGGAAGCGTGTCAGGAATGAGTTAGCAGCAAAGCAGCACTCTGATGTAGCCTGAACATGAAAAAAAACAAAAACAGAATCTATTCTCATATCAGGTCCGGGCTGTTAAACCACACAAGAACATTTGTATTGACGGGCTAATGGGCCTTGAGAGTGGGTATCATGTTCTGTTGACCCGTGTGCTGACCGGTGAAGACAAGTGACGCGACCCACTTTCACGGGACAAGGAAACGTGACCCCAACAGTTCTTTAGCTCTTCTTTTCACGGGGGGACCCTGCTGACTCTCAAGTCAAAC
Organism: Poromitra crassiceps; assembly: GCF_964638095.1. Taxonomy (NCBI): domain Eukaryota; kingdom Metazoa; phylum Chordata; class Actinopteri; order Beryciformes; family Melamphaidae; genus Poromitra; species Poromitra crassiceps. Next base: position 10,490,589 of record NC_139650.1, on the reverse strand, counting down.
AAACATGAGAGAGGAGGACCAGTACAAAGTGGGCTGAATGAGCTCAACCCAGTTTGTGTTCAGAGCTGTTTTGCAGAAATGCCACACTGATGCTTTGCTGTTATGGAGTGCTACAAAAAAAACATCCTTTCTCAGCTGAACCAAATGCATTTCAGCAGACGCAGGAACACAGGAGGGATGGGGGGGGGGGGGGGGGGGCAGCATCACTTGTAGCTTATATAAACATCAAAGGAATCTATAAAAGAGGGAAGAGTCATTACATCATACCAATGGGGTCAGACCTTGGTGGCAGGTCTATTGAAGCCTATAGCATAAAGATTGAAGCACACTAACACCCAACATGTCTATGTTGGACATGTATGACCTTGATGAAATGCCTCTACCAGGTGAAAGAGCACGCTTCAGAGAAGACTGATTTTTGCACGTGTTTATTTGCTGCTGTTCTCCAAATAGTATCCAGACATGATGTGAGATGTTGGCTTTTAGTGTTCTTCACCAGGCAGCTTCAATAGAACTGCTACCAAAGTCTGGCCCCATAGAACGTTGGTATGATGTAATGACTCTTCCTTCTTTTATAGGTTCCTTGTACACATCCAGGAAAACAAATGGCATGGCGACCGACCCACTGCCTTTGAAAACAGACTCCTCCTACACAGAGAGTAGGCCTACAGAATGGGAGGTGACACAGTAACAGACCCCTCCTACACAGAGATTAGGCCTACAGAATGGGAGGTGACACAGTAACAGACTCCTACACAGAGATTAGGCCTACAGAATGGGAGGTAACACAGTAACAGACTCCTCCTACACAGAGATTAGGCCTACAGAATGGGAGGCGACACAGTAACAGACCCCTCCTACACAGAGATTAGGCCTACAGAATGGGAGGTGACACAGTAACAGACTCCTACACAGAGATTAGGCCTACAGAATGGGAGGTAACACAGTAACAGACTCCTCCTACACAGAGATTAGGCCTACAGAATGGGAGGTAACACAGTAACAGACTCCTCCTACACAGAGATTAGGCCTACAGAATGGGAGGTGACACAGAGCCCTCCTACACAGAGAGTAGGCCTACAGAATGGGAGGCGACACAGTAACAGACTCCTCCTACACAGAGATTAGGCCTACAGAATGGGAGGTGACACAGTAACAGACTCCTCCTACACAGAGAGTAGGCCTACAGAATGGGAGGTGACACAGTAACAGACTCCTCCTACACAGAGATTAGGCCTACAGAATGGGAGGTGACACAGTAACAGACTCCTACACAGAGATTAGGCCTACAGAATGGGAGGTGACACAGTAACAGACTCCTCCTACACAGAGTGTAGGCCTACAGAATGGGAGGTGACACAGTAACAGACTCCTCCTACACAGAGATTAGGCCTACAGAATGGGAGGTGACACAGTAACAGACTCCTCCTACACAGAGAGTAGGCCTACAGAATGGGAGGTGACACAGTAACAGACTCCTCCTACACAGAGATTAGGTCTACAGAATGGGAGGTGACACAGTAACAGACCCCTCCTACACAGAGAGTAGGCCTACAGAATGGGAGGTGACACAGTAACAGACTCCTCCTACACAGAGATTAGGCCTACAGAATGGGAGGTGACACAGTAACAGACTCCTCCTACACAGAGATTAGGCCTACAGAATGGGAGATGGCTCAGTGCCGACAGATGACTGTGCTAAATTTAACCTGCCTGCCCTGCTGCTGATCAGATATTAATAGACCAGTGTGAGACAGCGTTCATTCGCAGCAGGTATCATTAGCAAGCAGCGAGACACCTCAAGTGAGGGAAAATTAATACAATATACTTTGTTGAAATCCACAACACACTCCTCCTTATGGCCATCAGTGCTTATCTCAACTGCCTATTTATCTCTGTCAGATGAAGGCACATAGACGAGTTAAAGAGCGGGGGATAGCTTGTTGCTCTTGGATGAAATTGTAATTTGTGTTTACTTTAATGAAAGTTTGCTTTATATGCTGGGAAAGTTGAATAACCCGGCCGCCACCTCTGGTGTGTTTTCAAATCAGACTCATCAATGCGGGAGACGAGCCAGCTTTCCTCTGTCTTCCCAGAAAGCCTCTCATGTCTCCAATGATTTCACAATGTGTTGCTCTTTAAAAGGAGGTGGTGCAACGTGCAAGGCAACATCCTTAAACCTAATCCTAACCTAACAAGGCAACATCCTTAACCTAAATCTAAGGCAAGGCAACATCCTTAACCTAAACCTAAGGCAAGGCAACATCCTTAAACCTAATCCTAACCTAACAAGGCAACATCCTTAACCTAAATCTAAGGCAAGGCAACATCCTTAACCTAACCTAACAAGGCAACATCCTTAACCTAAATCTAAGGCAAGGACACATTCTTAACCTAACCCTAACCTAACAAGGCAACATCCTTAACCTAAACCTAACCTAACAAGGCAACATCCTTAACCTAAACCTAACCTAACAAGGCAACATCCTTAACCTAACCCTAACCTAACAAGGCAACATCCTTAACCTAAACCTAAGGCAAGGCAACATCCTTAACCTAACCCTAACCTAACAAGGTAACATCCTTAACCTAAACCTAAGGCAAGGCAACATCCTTAACCTAACCCTAACCTAACAAGGTAACATCCTTAACCTAAACCTAAGGCAAGGCAACATCCTTAACCTAACCCTAAGTCAAGGCAACATCCTTAACCTAACTCTAAGGCAAGGCAACATCCTTAACCTAACCATAAGGCAAGGCAACATCCTTAACCTAACCCTAACCTAACAAGGTAACATCCTTAACCTAAACCTAAGGCAAGGCAACATCCTTAACCTAACCCCAACCTTTCAAGGCAACATCCTTAATCTAACCCTAAGGCAAGGCAACATCCTTAACCTAACCCTAACCTTTCAAGGCAACATCCTTAACCTAATCCTAACCTAACAAGGCAACATCCTTAACCTAAACCTAAGGCAAGGCAACATCCTTAACCTAACCCTAACCTAACAAGGCAACATCCTTAACCTAACCCTAACCTAACTATGCAACATCCTTAATCTAACCATAAGGCAAGGCAACATCCTTAATCTAACCATATGGCAAGGTAACATCCTTAACCTAAGCCTAACCTAACAAGGCAACATCCTTAACCTAAGCCTAACCTAACAAGGCAACATCCTTAACCTAACCCTAAGGCAAGGCAACATCCTTAACCTAACCCTAACCTAACAAGGCAACATCCTTAACCTAACCCTAACCTAACAAGGCAACATCCTTAACCTAACCCTAACGTAACAAGGTAACACCCTTAACCTAACCCTAACCTAACAAGGCAACATCCTTAACCTAAACCTAACCTAACAAGGCAACATCCTTAACCTAACCCTAACGTAACAAGGTAACACCCTTAACCTAAACCTAACCTAACAAGGCAACATCCTTAACCTAACCCTAACGTAACAAGGTAACACCCTTAACCTAACCCTAACCTAACAAGGCAACATCCTTAACCTAAACCTAAGGCAAGGCAACATCCTTAACCTGAACCTAAGGCAAGGCAACATCCTTAACCTAACCCTAAGGCAATCAACTTTATTGTGTCCAAAATGACATCAGGGCACTGAAATAGTACATTTCATTGGGAATTTAATAATTATAAATAACTATATAAAAAAAAATATATATATATATATATATATATATATATATATATATATATATATATATATATATATATATATATATATATATATAGATAACTGATTAAGAAAAAAGACCAAATATGCATAAAATGCTGCCTATATAGCTTTAAGAAAATGGCAACATATACGCCGATACAATAGTATCTGTGATAGGCCAGTATCGGCTGATAATATCGGTCGACTGATATATCGGTCGCGCTCTACTGGTCACTTGTGGTTTGGTTTTACAGGGGGATGATGATGCGCCTTTAACTCATTGAGTGCCAAGGACGGACATGTTCGTCATTTCAAATAGTAACGTAGAGTGCCAAGGACGGACATGTTCGTCAATTGCGTTTTTTGACGGTGGGGCGTCGATCAAAGCCTTCTGCCTCTGATGTACAAATATTATAGCTATTGGATGTGTCTAACCTATTTTACAGAACCCTTAGGTGGCGACAGTGCTCTCCACATAACAGAAAGGCAAGGAAAAAACAAAGAAGAAGTCGTTATGGAAACGGAAATCGCATCGCATCCGTATGCATCGATATGCTGAAGCACGTTACTGCAGCTGTGCCTGCAGCAGCCAATCTGCTCCCACAATTGAGCCGCTCCGTGTCGGTTGCGACAGCAGATCCGCACATCCACACCGTGGAGTTGTTATTATTCTCAAGTGGAAGCATCGTTGCCGGTGACAAACACACGCGGAACGCTGTAAAAAAGCAGGATGTCGATGTCCCTTCACTGTGCGCACAGCAAACTCAGCAGAGAGCCACCACAGACAGGAGGAGGAGTGTGCAGTTGAGGCGAGGCGGGGCGGGGGGGGGGGGGGGGGGGCACGCAGAGCAGCACGCAACACCCAGACAGACCCAGGCAGCAGGACAGGATTGACAAACGCAAGCCAGAATATCCGATGCCCACCAGCAGCAAATCAAGACCAGCAAGAAGCTGCAACCAGCAGCGCACGCAGGGGCCAGCGCTGCTGGTTGTAGCTAAAAATATTATTCTGCCAAACAAAATTCCCTGGCCTAAACTGTTTTATTGAAGGAAATTATTTTTGAGGTGTGACTACATTAGAAAAGATTAGCTTCAGAGTCAGTGATGTGCTTGAAATGTTTAATTTCACAAAAGGCCAATTATCTCAGCTTCTAGAAAAAAATTGCTGTTTTGGGATGAATCAAGCTATCTTCTCCGGCTCATAACTAAAGAACGGAAAATGGGATCAATAAACTTTTTTTTGCAGATGATAGAATAGAGTCTCGTCGTTCTTTGTGCGTGTTCAGTGTTTACATAGTAATATCACACAATATTCTGTGGGCCTCGAGAAATCACTGAAAACGCTCTGAAACTCTGGCACTGGGAGCGTCCGTTCTCCAAAAGTGGCTGGCACTCAATGAGTTAAGGGGCACTGGATGGTCAGGTGACTTGGTAAAGCAGAAGCAGAAAGCAGCAACTGCCTTGCAAAAAGCAGCAGCAGAGCAGAAAGGAGAGCCACAGAGAGAGAGAGAGTTGGGGGATAGATAGCAGAAAGGAGAGCCACAGAGAGAGAGAGTTGGGGGATAGATAGCAGAAAGGAGAGCCACAGAGAGAGAGAGTTGGGGGATAGATAGCAGAAAGGAGAGTCACAGAGAGAGAGAGTTGGGGGATAGATAGCAGAAAGGAGAGTCACAGAGAGAGAGAGTTGGGGGATAGATAGCAGAAAGGAGAGCCACAGAGAGAGAGAGAGTTGGGGGATAGATAGCAGAAAGGAGAGCCACAGAGAGAGAGAGAGAGTTGGGGGATAGATAGCAGAAAGGAGAGCCACAGAGAGAGAGAGAGAGAGAGTTGGGGGATAGATAGCAGAAAGGAAAGCCACAGAGAGAGAGAGTTGGGGGATAGATAGCAGAAAGGAGAGTCACAGAGAGAGAGAGTTGGGGGATAGATAGCAGAAAGGAGAGCCACAGAGAGAGAGAGTTGGGGGATAGATAGCAGAAAGGAGAGCCACAGAGAGAGAGAGTTGGGGGATAGATAGCAGAAAGGAGAGCCACAGAGAGAGAGAGAGTTGGGGGATAGATAGCAGAAAGGAGAGCCACAGAGAGAGAGAGAGTTGGGGGATAGATAGCAGAAAGGAGAGCCACAGAGAGAGAGAGTTGGGGGATAGATAGCAGAAAGGAGAGCCACAGAGAGAGAGAGTTGGGGGATAGATAGCAGAAAGGAGAGTCACAGAGAGAGAGAGAGAGTTGGGGGATAGATAGCAGAAAGGAGAGCCACAGAGAGAGAGAGAGAGTTGGGGGATAGATAGCAGAAAGGAGAGCCACAGAGAGAGAGAGAGTTGGGGGATAGATAGCAGAAAGGAGAGCCACAGAGAGAGAGAGAGAGTTGGGGGATAGATAGCAGAAAGGAGAGCCACAGAGAGAGAGAGAGTTGGGGGATAGATAGCAGAAAGGAGAGCCACAGAGAGAGAGAGAGTTGGGGGATAGATAGCAGAAAGGAGAGCCACAGAGAGAGAGAGTTGGGGGATAGATAGCAGAAAGGAGAGCCACAGAGAGAGAGAGTTGGGGGATAGATAGCAGAAAGGAGAGTCACAGAGAGAGAGAGAGAGTTGGGGGATAGATAGCAGAAAGGAGAGCCACAGAGAGAGAGAGAGAGAGAGTTGGGGGATAGATAGCAGAAAGGAGAGCCACAGAGAGAGAGAGAGTTGGGGGATAGATAGCAGAAAGGAGAGCCACAGAGAGAGAGAGAGAGTTGGGGGATAGATAGCAGAAAGGAGAGTCACAGAGAGAGAGAGAGAGAGAGTTGGGGGATAGATAGCAGAAAGGAGAGCCACAGAGAGAGAGAGAGTTGGGGGATAGATAGCAGAAAGGAGAGCCACAGAGAGAGAGAGAGAGTTGGGGGATAGATAGCAGAAAGGAGAGCCACAGAGAGAGAGAGTTGGGGGATAGATAGCAGAAAGGAGAGTCACAGAGAGAGAGAGAGTTGGGGGATAGATAGCAGAAAGGAGAGCCACAGAGAGAGAGAGTTGGGGGATAGATAGCAGAAAGGAGAGCCACAGAGAGAGAGAGAGTTGGGGGATAGATAGCAGAAAGGAGAGCCACAGTGAGAGAGAGTTGGGGGATAGATAGCAGAAAGGAGAGCCACAGAGAGAGAGAGTTGGGGGATAGATAGCAGAAAGGAGAGTCACAGAGAGAGAGAGAGAGAGAGTTGGGGGATAGATAGCAGAAAGGAGAGCACAGAGAGAGAGAGAGTTGGGGGATAGATAGCAGAAAGGAGAGCCACAGAGAGAGAGAGAGTTGGGGGATAGATAGCAGAAAGGAGAGCCACAGAGAGAGAGAGAGTTGGGGGATAGATAGCAGAAAGGAGAGCCACAGAGAGAGAGAGAGAGTTGGGGGATAGATAGCAGAAAGGAGAGTCACAGAGAGAGAGAGAGAGTTGGGGGATAGATAGCAGAAAGGAGAGCCACAGAGAGAGAGAGAGAGTTGGGGGATAGATAGCAGAAAGGAGAGCCACAGAGAGAGAGAGAGTTGGGGGATAGATAGCAGAAAGGAGAGCCACAGAGAGAGAGAGTTGGGGGATAGATAGCAGAAAGGAGAGCCACAGAGAGAGAGAGTTGGGGGATAGATAGCAGAAAGGAGAGTCACAGAGAGAGAGAGTTGGGGGATAGATAGCAGAAAGGAGAGCCACAGAGAGAGAGAGTTGGGGGATAGATAGCAGAAAGGAGAGCCACAGAGAGAGAGAGTTGGGGGATAGATAGCAGAAAGGAGAGCCACAGAGAGAGAGAGAGAGTTGGGGGATAGATAGCAGAAAGGAGAGTCACAGAGAGAGAGAGAGAGTTGGGGGATAGATAGCAGAAAGGAGAGTCACAGAGAGAGAGAGAGAGTTGGGGGATAGATAGCAGAAAGGAGAGCCACAGAGAGAGAGAGAGAGTTGGGGGATAGATAGCAGAAAGGAGAGCCACAGAGAGAGAGAGTTGGGGGATAGATAGCAGAAAGGAGAGGCACAGAGAGAGAGAGAGAGTTGGGGGATAGATAGCAGAAAGGAGAGCCACAGAGAGAGAGAGAGAGTTGGGGGATAGATAGCAGAAAGGAGAGCCACAGAGAGAGAGAGTTGGGGGATAGATAGCATTGTTGCACAGGGAAGGATAAGAATAGCAACAACAAGGAGAGGAGAGATGAAAGAAGAAGGGTTGTGGCCTCAGTCTGCATTCATGTCTGCTTCAGTTACTGCAGACACTGACAATGTGTTTACCTAAATAGCCAGAGTGCCGTTTAACTGCGTGTGTGTGTGTGTGTGTGTGTGTGTGTGTGTGTGTGTGTGTGTGTGTGTGTGTGCGTGCGCGTGTGCGTGTGTGTGCGTGCGTGCGTGCATGCGTGTGTGTGTGCGTGCGCGCGCGACTAAACTTGATTATCAGTGGAAAAAAATGTAACTATAATCAATACAACGACTGTAATTTTAGAAGCCAAGTTAACTAGAAGAGCAGTGAGGAGGATTAGGAAGAGACAGACAAGGGACTTGTCGCCGAAAGACACTCTGAGGTTTTGGGATTAGTCGCCACGTCACCTGTCTTATATGAGCGAACTCCATTCTCAGTGGCAGAAATGTGACTATAATCAATACAACTGCTGTCATCTGAGAAGCCGAGTGACTAGAAGATAGAGCAGTGAGGAGGATTAGACAGACAAGGGACTTGTCCCCGAAAGACACTGAGGTTTTGGGATTAGTCGCCACGTCACCTTCTCGCATCGACAGGACAAGAGAAGCTCAACGCCTTTGACTTCCCCCCCTCGCATTTTCATTTTGTTTCTATTCTCTTTTGTGTTGCGTTTGTCGTTTCAACAGAGAAGCAGGAACAGTACGGGGGGGTGACACACAGAGGAGAGTTTCACACTCAAAACGAGTTCCCCCGTCGACGCAACACTGTAAATATTGCACGTTTCACAGCGAGGGACGACAGGAGCGACTGCTAATCCATCCGTTTACCCGTTTCGAACTTTGTCTCTTTTTTGTTGCACCTACAGTTAACCTGGACCCATGGGCGGGACAGGATGCCCGAGGGAGACCCAAGAGAGGACACAGGATCCTATTGTGCCTTACAAGGAAGTCTTCAGGACCCTGTGGACATCTATGTCCTCCTCCAAGTATGATTCACAGATATTATTTTACTGTTACGGGTTCATCTCTGGTGCCAGTCTGCTCGCTGCTATGGCCTTTCCTGGTTTTAGGTTCTTGGTCGAGTGATGCACTACGGCTGCATCGGTTATATTCATTATCTATGAATCTGTCGGTTATTTTCTCGACTAATCGATGAGTCGTTTGGTCTATAAAATGACACAAAATGGTGAAAAATGTCCATCACTGTTTCCCCAAAGCCCAAGATGACGTCCTCTTGTCCTGACCAACAGTCCACAATCTGTTTACTGACCAACAGTCCACAACGCAAAGAGAATCAGTTTACGTCACAGAAGACTAAAGAAACCAGAAAATATTCACATTTAAAGGGCTACTTTGCCGATTTTCAACCAGCTGTGTATCATTATCGGTAGTATGTACATATGAACAGTTTAACTTACTTCCCCCATCTTGCCTGGACAGAGAGCTCGCCGTTCATTCATAGAACTTCCTGGTCCAAATGATGTCATAATGATGTCATTGAAGCCTGTGTTTTTTTACAACAGCGCTCCTGCCTTGATGTTGCAGTGGAACCACTGAGTGGAACAACCTATTAGCCTTCAGTTCTCATCAATTTAAGTTCTTTGGCACAGAATCGTCAAAGTTGTCCTGTTTTGCTACTGCGATTGGTCAAAGAGTTCGATGATTGACAGCAGACAGCAACCAATTAGTTGGTTGCTGGTTGAAAAATATGTCACCGAAATTAGTGGCGGATAGGCTTGAGTCCAGAACCTAATGAAGGATCATAGGGGCTGGTTACCAGGCCTGCAAATGAATGAATGGTTGACTCAGCAATCCTCCTGGGTCAACGATGCCCTAGTCTCGCTGGCCAGCCTCCTCTCCTTTCCGTCCGAGGAGTCTGGCGCCGCAGGTCTCCATAACAGGGATAAACCCTCCCCTGCTCTACAGCTGCTCTCCCATTGGAGTGACTGTTTCGGTGGCAGCCGGATGTCCGCTCCCGGCTTATTACAAACTCTGTCATTGGCTCCGACCATGTCAATCAGAGCGGCTTCCACTCCCTCCTCCGTGTGTGTCGCTGTAAATAGTGCCCTGCTGCCTCAGTGAAAACAACAACGTTAACTAGCTAGCAAGCTAACGGCAGAAACCTACACGCTAGCTCGTTGCTACACGCTGAAAACGGCAAATTGGATTGTTGGAAACTATTTTCCAAGGGCACTGCCGCTAAGCGCCGCCCATCGCAATCCCACTATGGAGACCTGCGGCGCCAGACTCCTCGGACGGAAGGGAGAGGAGGCTGGCCAGTGAGACTAGCGATGCCCCTGCTGACCACCCGGAAGAGACCACAATAGAGTTTGGAGACTTGAGAGTCCAGCAGGGGGCGCCCGGGGCGGATTCCTAGGAGGAGATCAAGGGAGACCTCTTCCCTACTATAGTAATGATACAAAACTGGCTGAAACTCAGCAAAGCGGCCCTGTAAGAAGTTGGAAACGAGATAATTGTAGTACTTTCTTTTCTTAAAAGTTTGGCCAAACAATTAATAGATTATAAAAAGTAGTAATTAATTCTCTGGCGATCGACTAATTGATGAATGGACGACATGTCATTGTTGCAGCTCTACTTCTAACAGAAGTGCTGCTGTGTCAGTCTGAGAGTGGCCATGATGACGCAGGGGAGCTTCCTGTTGTTGTCATGACACTCTCTCTATGCCAGCTGTGCCAGTAAACACTATCTCTCTGCATCTGTCTGGGTCAGACTTTCTGGACATTTCTCTGCTCATCTGTCTGTCTGTCTGTCTCTCTCTGTTGTCTGTCCCTGTCTCTGTCTGTCTCTCTTTCTCTCTCTGTCTGTCTGTCCCTGTCTCTGTCTGTCTATCTATCTCTCTCTCTGTCTGTCTGTCTGTCTGTCTGTCTGTCTCTCTGTCTCTCTGTCTCTCTGTCTCTCTGTCTCTCTGTCTGTCTGTCTGTCAATTCAATTCAATAGGCATATTGATTATTGGCATGAAGGAACAAATGTTCATATTTTCAAAGCAACATTGCGATTACAGAAATAATTATTATCCTATACATCACAGCCTTTTATACTTTAACACTCGCACACATACATAAATGTATATATACATAGGTAGTTCTATAAACATACACATGTAACTACATTACACAGGTATGTAACTGCAGTACCTCTACACACCTACTGTATATAGATACAGATGTAGGGACGACAAAGGAGCGGAGGACTAGTTGACCCAGCAAGTCGCTGGCGTCCTTCATTTCCTTATCATGTTACAGCATGTTGTGGCTAACAGGGTTCGGCTAGCTAGCTGCTAGCTGCGGCTGTGCTAAGGTGACCAGATTTTCTCAAATGAAAATCGGGGACATTTCCAGTCCCGCAATCAATATATCATTCAAATATCCAATGTTATTACCTATGAAATAATAAATATTTTGCCCATGGCTGTTGTACTGTAATAAACAGTGTCGGGTTCACAAATAGGCCCCTGGTGCCCCCAGGTTCATTCACTGTGCCCCTTTACGAAAATTTCAAGGTGTTCTCCAGCAGCATTTAGGCCTGGCCATCCAAACCTACCGCGCCGAATGTTTTATGAAAAGCCTCAGATCTCAAAAAGTCTTCTCGGTGTAGCCTGCTCCTCCTAAGTGCTTCTTCATTGTTCAAGATTTGCTGAAAGAGTAGCAGCAAAACGTGTAAACACTTGTTGGATGCCTGGATCAATGGACTACATAGACATGTGATGCTGTGATATGCTTCTAACCCGCCCGTAAGCCTCCTGCAACCGTCCTGCTTGAGTGGTTGGCCAGTGGGCACGTCTGTAAAGGGGAGACTCATGGGTACTCATAGAATCCATTCTCATTCAGATATCTTGAGGTGAGAGCGGGTCAGGGGTCCCCTTTGAAATTGACCATGCCGGTTTTTTTAAAAATTCATTATTTCGCTCCCTTCCTTCCCAACAAGGTAGCATGGCATTGTTGGTCCCAATGGATGCTGTAGGTCTTTACAGTTTCATAGCCTAGAAGTATCTTCACTCTAGATTTAAGAATGAGCCCGCTAGAGCTAGAGTCATATCGGCCGCAGACGCCAGTAGAAAATTGGGGACATTTTCGGGGACAGCTCCAGCCGGGGACAGGTCACCAAAAACGGGGACTGTCCCCGAAAATCGGGGACGTCTGGTCACCTTGCAATTGTCAAGCAATGATGTAGCTTATATAGCCCAGCTGCCCCTCCAACCAGAGTCACGTGACTGCACTTGAGATGTCTGTCCCAAGTCCACTAGAGGTCGCTAGCAGTCTATTTGTGGTTGCCACAGAGATATATTAAACTTCCCGTGCACTTAATATTCAACCATTCTACCTTCAAAGGAGCATAAATGATTATGCAGTACATTGTGGTATCACAGTACACTATAACAACAATGTGTGTTATGTCTGTTTTATTTGATGATTGATTCATTTAAGTTGGTATAATATTGGTTGTAATCAAGTTGTGACATTTCTCTACTAGTTTAATGCATATTTTTGGCATTGATTTTACCTAGTACTAGTAGTAGGTAAGGCACTTTTTTCAATGTCAGTTTTGGTCTGGAATTCTTCATCTCTTTGTGTGATTTGGGGGAAAGAGCTTTGTCTAAAGTGTTGGTAGTGTGTGCTGTGCACGCTGCGAGGAAGTGAAGTTCACTTTCTACTTCCTGTGATGCACAACTTGAGCACAACCGTTCTTCTCTGGGACGCCTGTGACGGCCCCTCTCGATACTCAGGTTATGTTCACTGAGTCTGTACATAGTGTTTTTCCCCCCGTAGTTTTCTATCCCGTATGGTGGTGAGGTAGTTTGCCAAATCATGTATAATTTTGATTCAAGGACAAATAGCGTTGTAATTTGTTTTGGGTTTGTGTCATGTCTTTCCAGTGGATGATATATTTTTCTTGTTTCGGGTGTATAGTGTGTGTGCTGTTCAGAGGCTCTGTGGGGTTCTGATGTTCAGAGGCTCTGGAGCAGCTGGACTCTCATCTCTTGGCATAACAGGACTTTGTGTTGGAAGCTATTTGCATCACTTTGGCAAAGGTGGAGGTAGAATTGAATAGCTCTTTTTTTGTCTTTTAATTAATATTGAATATACTCCTAATTAGCTCTGCAGCTGTTGCTTGGGGTTTTGTGTTGCACTCTTCTAGTATGTTTTTACAGAACTGTGCTGGCAGGGTTTCCATTGTTGGGTGTGAACATGGATTTGTTTTTTGTAAGTATTTGTGTGTGTGTGTGTGTGTGTGTGTGTGTGTGTGTGTGTGTGTGTGTGTGTGTGTGTGTGTGTGTGTGTGTGTGTGTGTCTGTCTCTCTCTCTCTCTCTCTCTCTCTCTCTCTTCCCCCGTATAATGGCATCAACCCAAATAAGGATGATAATTATAGTTATTATAATTTATGGTTATAAAACGTTCTTTTATACAATTACAACACAGTGAAGGCAACCTTTCAAACAGACTGCGTAAGATGTGTTTACCCAGGCACAAAAGATGTTTTTTGGCTCTGACCCGATCTGCTTGTGCTTGTATCAACAGGGAGAAACAACATGAAATCTGAGCTTTCCCTGTTAAAACAGCCGTGAGAAGAACAGATCAGCGCCACAAAGAGTTAAGACTCAGGTGTTCTGTGCCTGTGTCAATGCAGCCAAAGAGTTAAGACTCTTCTGTGCCTGTGTCAATGCAGCCAAAGAGTTAAGACTCTTCTGTGCCTGTGTAAATGCAGCCAAAGAGTTAAGACTGTGTTCTGTGCCTGTTTAAATGCAGCTATAGGCAAAGAGTTAAGACTCTTCTGTGCCTGTGTCAATGCAGCCAAAGAGTTAAGACTGTGTTCTGTGCCTGTTTAAATGCAGCTATAGGCAAAGAGTTAAGACTCTTCTGTGCCTGTGTCAATGCAGCCAAAGAGTTAAGACTGTGTTCTGTGCCTGTTTAAATGCAGCTATAGGCAAAGAGTTAAGACTCTTCTGTGCCTGTGTCAATGCAGGCAAAGAGTTAAGACTCAGGTGTTCTGTACCTGTGTAAATGCAGCTATAGGCAAAGAGTTAAGACTCAGGTGTTCTGTACCTGTGTAAATGCAGCCATAGGCAAAGAGTTAAGACTCCAGGTGTTCTGTACCTGTGTAAATGCAGCCATAGGCAAAGAGTTAAGACTCCAGGTGTTCTGTACCTGTGTCAATGCAGCTATAGGCAAAGAGTTAAGACTCAGGTGTTCTGTACCTGTGTCAATGCAGCTATAGGCAAAGAGTTAAGACTCAGGTGTTCTGTACCTGTGTAAATGCAGCTATAGGCAAAGAGTTAAGACTCAGGTGTTCTGTACCTGTGTAAATGCAGCTATAGGCAAAGAGTTAAGACTCAGGTGTTCTGTACCTGTGTAAATGCAGCCATAGGCAAAGAGTTAAGACTCAGGTGTTCTGTACCTGTGTCAATGCAGCCATAGGCAAAGAGTTAAGACTCCAGGTGTTCTGTACCTGTGTAAATGCAGCCATAGGCAAAGAGTTAAGACTCAGGTGTTCTGTACCTGTGTAAATGCAGCCATAGGCAAAGAGTTAAGACTCAGGTGTTCTGTACCTGTGTAAATGCAGCTATAGGCAAAGAGTTAAGACTCAGGTGTTCTGTACCTGTGTAAATGCAGCTATAGGCAAAGAGTTAAGACTCCAGGTGTTCTGTACCTGTGTAAATGCAGCTATAGGCAAAGAGTTAAGACTCAGGTGTTCTGTACCTGTGTAAATGCAGCCATAGGCAAAGAGTTAAGACTCCAGGTGTTCTGTACCTGTGTAAATGCAGCCATAGGCAAAGAGTTAAGACTCAGGTGTTCTGTACCTGTGTAAATGCAGCTATAGGCAAAGAGTTAAGACTCAGGTGTTCTGTACCTGTGTAAATGCAGCCATAGGCAAAGAGTTAAGACTCCAGGTGTTCTGTACCTGTGTAAATGCAGCCATAGGCAAAGAGTTAAGACTCAGGTGTTCTGTACCTGTGTAAATGCAGCCATAGGCAAAGAGTTAAGACTCAGGTGTTCTGTACCTGTGTAAATGCAGCTATAGGCAAAGAGTTAAGACTCAGGTGTTCTGTACCTGTGTAAATGCACCTATAGGCAAAGAGTTAAGACTCCAGGTGTTCTGTACCTGTGTAAATGCAGCCATAGGCAAAGAGTTAAGACTCAGGTGTTCTGTACCTGTGTAAATGCAGCTATAGGCAAAGAGTTAAGACTCAGGTGTTCTGTACCTGTGTAAATGCAGCCATAGGCAAAGAGTTAAGACTCCAGGTGTTCTGTACCTGTGTCAATGCAGCCATAGGCAAAGAGTTAAGACTCCAGGTGTTCTGTACCTGTGTCAATGCAGCTATAGGCAAAGAGTTAAGACTCAGGTGTTCTGTACCTGTGTAAATGCAGCCATAGGCAAAGAGTTAAGACTCAGGTGTTCTGTACCTGTGTAAATGCAGCCATAGGCAAAGAGTTAAGACTCCAGGTGTTCTGTACCTGTGTAAATGCAGCTATAGGCAAAGAGTTAAGACTCAGGTGTTCTGTACCTGTGTAAATGCAGCTATAGGCAAAGAGTTAAGACTCTCCTGTACCTGTGTAAATGCAGCTATAGACAAAGAGTTAAGACTCAGGTGTTCTGTACCTGTGTAAATGCAGCTATAGGCAAAGAGTTAAGACTCAGGTGTTCTGTACCTGTGTAAATGCAGCCATAGGCAAAGAGTTAAGACTCAGGTGTTCTGTTCCTGTGTAAATGCAGCCATAGGCAAAGAGTTAAGACTCTTCTGTGCCTGTGTAAATGCAGCCATAGGCAAAGCAATTAGGGATTAGCTCCCGAACTGCAGCTTAACGATCCAACATTTTTCAGTTTCAGATTTCATGATTGTAATTTCAAATACTCTTTGGTTCAGGATAACAATAGATACAGTCGGTCTGTGTGGGAACGCCCACAAAATGTTACTACGGATGGCGTGTGAGTGGGGTAAAACCCCCCATATATCTCAATGGGCTGACTCACCAAAGGATGGTGCTGCAGCTCTACACCACAGGATTGGGGATTCTAGAGCAGATACATAGACGTCTGTTCAGATGTGCCTTTACTGCGGGGGTTGAATCACCGATCCTGTCTGCCTGGGCTGGGCTAGCAGCTAAATGCTAACTATGTTGAATGGGTAGAATGCGAGGATTGACCCCACCCTGACCACGCCCCTAGCCAGCTACCCCAGCTATGTCTATGGCGTAGTCTATGATGAGACATATAACTGTATCTGTAATGTCCATGATATTTTGCAAATGTATTTTTTTATGAACTTGAAGACAATACCAGACCCTGATTGGCTGACAACACCAGCTCCTCTAATTGAAATGAGGAGAAACTGCTGAGTGCAGGCTTTCCAGTTCAAACTGCAAACTTGCCATGATTGGAAGATTTTAGTATTTGTTTAGTGAGGGGAGCCAATCAAGACCAAGGCCAGTTGTGGTGCATTGACAGTTTAAAACTTCCTGTAAAAAAAAGGATGTTTAATAACTTTAAATTTAACCACTCAAACAGGAAGTGGGCTGGGGTTCAATTTCGAACGTCTTTGTCGTCAAGTTAAAACCGTCTATATAAATAGAAAATTATTACAATTTCTTTTATATGGCGTTGGTGTTTATATGGTGTTAAAGAGCTATTGAATTGCCTGACCAGGTAGCATCTTTCTCCTTATTCCTTATTAAGTATAGATGTCATTCCCACCCCCTTTCCCATTTCATGTTTTTGTATTCATTCAAGTAGCATCAGAGCAGGTGGATCTGGGGTCAGTATCATGTGAACATTTTTGAACAAAGATGCAGTAATTGCCATAATTTCCTATAAATAAGAGTCAGGCTCCACGGGTCATTATTTATACAAAGTTCTTGGCTCAAATTGTAAAGATGGATTTTTTTTTAAATTATTATTTTAATTAATAATTTTTTTTTTTCAATAATATTTTTATTAAATTTTAAAATTTTACAAGACAAGACAACGACAAAAACAAAACAAAAAAAAGGCAGGGCAGCTCAGACACTTCACAAATTAGCAAAAACATAGATGTGGACAACAGTAAAGGAAAGGATGGACAAATGAATGAGAATACAATAAAATTAATTAAATTAAATTAGATGTACAAGGCAAAAGGCAATAATCAGGTGGCAATATCACTTCCGTTGAGGTATCCAATAGTCAGTGTCTCTGCTAGGTTAGGGTCAATATATTTCAAATAAGGCTCGCACACTTTATAAAAGACATCGGTTGTTGAGTGCAGCATACATGTCATGAACTCCAGAGGCATAAGCTGCATAATTATCTGGTGCCAGTTCCTCTTTGTTGGAGGTTAATTCATATTATTTGATTATCTGTGTGTGTGTGTGTGTGTGTGTGTGTGTGTGTGTGTGTGTGTGTGTGTGTGTGTGTGTGTGTGTGTGTGTGTGTGTGTGTGTGTGTGTGTGTGCGTGTGCGCGTACATGCGTGCGTACATGCGTGCGTGCGTGTGTGCCAAAGTCAGAAAAACAAAAGGTAGCTACATCTCTGCATGTACAGTAGGGATAGTTTGGTAGCCAGATACGGTAATTCATGATCACAATCTGATGCTGGAATGGTTAAGTGACAGTATAGTAGGATCTCGTTTCTAATTTGAAGCAAAATGGTGTCCAATCCAACACGCAGAACAGAAATTGCAGAAATTGCTTCAATTGTGTTGCCAGTAATTGTTTCTTGTCTCTTTTTCCCCCTCTACCTTTGCAGAAGGGCTCATGGCTTGAGAATGTGGACTGTCATAACTCAGAAGAAGGCGTCCTCCTCCCCAGGGAACCGGTCTCAGATGGTGTTTTAGAGTCTCAAATCACATCTAGCACCATTTGAAATCGGTGTTCTTGAGCTGGAACAGACTTCAAGGATAACGGCAATTATGTAACTCATTCACCGAATCGCAAAAAGCTTTAGGATGTAGAACTCAACCGTCACGTGACTTTCCCTGATGTTTCCTGCCCCGGAAGTGAGTTCTCCATTCATTTTCAGTAGGTCACGGGTTAGCTTGGTTCCAGCCTTAAAACTCCTTATAAGGATTTTTCTAAAAAGATTTCATTTGCAAAAACGGGTAAACGCCATTCTTAAAATGAACAAACAACATCTGTTTGATACTCCCTGGAGTGCACATAGAAAACATTATTGAGCTGATTTATGTCCAAATTATCAGATGAATATGTTTTAGTTATGATATAATAGGATTTTCGCAAAAATAAATTAATTACAGTATAAATACATCAATGTATAAAATAAAATGTTAAAAAAATCCAAACGGAGATACCTGTTTTTGCAAATCAACTCTTAATGTCTATGGAGAATTTAATGAATGGGGAACTCACTTCCTGGGCAAGAAAGGGCACTTGACTGCTCAGTTTTATAATAAATGTAGCCACACAGAAGCTTAGTGCCATTAAAAATGAATTTGGTATCTACTGATGCAAATTATGGTACCACTGCACAGTTGCTTTTAAATGTGCATTTTTATTTATTTATTTATTTATTTATTTATTTATTTATTTATTTATTTATTTATTTATTTATTTATTTATTGGGGGGGGGGGGGGGCTTCATTCTACCAATTATGACAGATATGAAACACATCATTCTACAGGATCAATTCTGTTTATAGCCAATCCCCTCCAGTAATCAGAAGGAAAGAGTGTGTTGGATGGAGTCCGCCCTCTCACCAAGGCTGACCGTTTTCCTCTGGTGTTCAGAGTTAACATCATGTCTAGCACCATTTGAAATCGGTTACAATGTAGAGGGACTATCATCAGCACAGAGACACGTGATGCAAAGCATGGAGGACTGCTGCAGCCGCCTGATGTGCTACTCAAAAGTACCACAAGATGGCAGCCATGTGCCGTCATCAAACAACTGCTCTATTTTCAGCAAGGCTAAAAGTAGTGAAGTGTCTATGGTATTATTGTTCCAGTTCAGCTCAGCACCTGCCCCTTTTGGGTTTGGATGATTGATTGATTGATTGATTGATTGATTGATTGATTGATTGATTGATTGATTGATTATTTTATTCATGGACACCAGCATAGAATCCCATTGCAGTGGTACATTAACAACTGCTCAAACCAAACAAACAACAATACACAATACAATATATAAAATAAATCATTACATCACACTCGAAACAAAATGTTCTCTCTTTGTTCCCATGCCTGACAGATAACATTTGCTACGAAGAAAGTTCCTTTCTTGAAACACAGCTCAAGTTTCTCATCCATCTAAAAAAAAGGTCAACATAAATAGAGGACATTTTCTATAGAATATGCCCCCTATCTTCCCACTGGCCTTAGGCGCAAAAACTGGCATTAAACGCAAAAAGCATCATAATCAAAATAGCATCATGTTTTCATCATCACAGCCCGGGATGAAACTAGGCGAAGGCATGACCCGCCCCTCTCTGCCTCTGATTGGCTGACTGTACTCGGCTGCTCCCACCTTCTTTCCAGGCGAGCCAGAAGTACCTCAAATGTCAGCAGCAGGTGCAAAACAATCATTAAATCAACAAGCATGAGATACTTCATTATGGAACGTTGCAATTGCAGACCCTATATCGGAGTTATTTAGGCCTACTTAGCCTATTGCACAGACGTGTAATTTTTTCTTGTCATTCCAAATTTAATCACATTGTTGCTCTGATTAAGTAGAAGTACAGTTATTTGTGTAAAAAAAAAAGACTGATAAAGCAGAAGTACTGATTCAACTTAATTAGCCTACTCAAGTAAAAGGAAAAAAGTACAGGCTCTGAAATGTACTCAAGACTATAAAAGTAAAAGGTGTTCTGTGCAAGGCGAATAGAAACTCACGTCATATTAATATAATTCAAATACTATTCAACTTACAAGGTCCCTTCAAAACATATTTTAAGATGCATAAAGACTATACTTTAATCTTCTAGTCTTAATCACTATGACCCACTAGCTCAGAGAGTTGGATTGCTGTCTAGCAGTTTGGCGCTTGTGGGTTTGAGCCTCAGATACTTTTGAGGTTGTGGGTTCGATCCTCAGTCAGTTTTGAATGTCGACAGCCAGAGGAAAGAGTCATTTAAAAGAGAAAACCTCATTCAATCAGTCTGACTCGGTGGCACAGAGAGTAAGCTGCCCGGCAATATTGAGACCTCTGCCACTTTTGCGGTCGTGGGTTCGAGCCTCAGTCAGTTTTGAATGATGTCAGGCAGAGGGAAGAGACAAGAGCGCCCGGAGAAGAGCTGTGGATGTGAAGGGCAGTTGGTGGTGTGAAAGAATAATACACACAGAGACACCGGGGCCAGAGGTTGTGGGTTCTAATCCCGTTCAGCTGGCACTGCCTGGATCTAAGGGGGGGGATGTTCTCCCCCCCTGACCTTTGCAGAGACATGAGCTGAGGGTTATGAGACAGAAAACAAAGTTTTACTGACATCGGAAGTTCATTTAGGGTAGGCGGTGACTGCGGCTGCCGCAAGGTGTAAAATAACTTTTTGAAAAACTGCTCTAGACTCAGTATATGACATACATGTCTGGATCTCTTTGCAGTCTGTCCACAGTGTCCATTTCTGTGGGTCTGTAGGAGGCGCTGTGTCGCTCTGTGTATCTGCCTGTAGGAGGCGCTACGCTGGTGATGTTAAAGACAGGGCAGTGCTGTAATGTCTCCTCCATCGGGAATCGAACCAATAGTCTACCTGTCAGACAGAGACAGTGACACAGCCGCTCAGCCCACTGAGCTATGAGCTGTTGGGAGTTATGCTTCTGATTTCTACACACTGTGTTCACACTGACAATAACACAGCATAAAGAGTGAGACAGGTGAGATTTGTACCAGTGAGTTGAGCTAGAGTCAGGGACTGACTAGTCTCCTTCATCAGCTTATTTCTATCAGTGTTCAAACTACTGGTGATGATAAAGAAGGATCACTGTTGCAGCTTATAATGAGAGTACTTTTTAAGAAATTTAAGAGGCTGGGATTGAACCAACAACCTTTGCATATCACACAACATTCACATGTTTATCTGAGTGAGCTATAATCCACTTTCTCTCAAGCTCTTATCATATTTAGTCAACCTCATCCTGATTTTATTTAGTCAAGTTTTCGTCAACTAAGTGTCTAAGTATTTTCATCTCATCTTAGTCAAAGAAAACCGTAACTATTCATTAGAATTTCCAAACTTATTGTAAAGATATATTAATCTGTTATTCTGGAATTGTTTTAAGGTTTGAATGTGCAATACAGACACAGATGTTTAACTAATTCTTCTCTTCTGATTGGATCTCTTCCCAATTCGTCCCTCCCTAACATTTTTAGTCTAGTTTTCACCAGTGAAAATAGGTAGTCGACTAACATTTTTCCTCATAGTTTTCGTCTACGAAATCAACACTGCAGTGCTAACTTGTGCTTTTTTTTTGTCTTCCATCCATAATTTATGAAAGATATTTTCAGCCATTGTATACTTTATTGACAGATGTATGTTGCTTTACAGCTGAAATTGGTTGAGAGAGCTGAAATTGGGTGAGAGACATAGAGAGAGTGATAAAGAGAGAGAGAGGTTTTGGTGAATAGCCCACTGTAAAAGTTAATGAGACAGGTCGAACTTTTCATAGTGCACTGTGAAAAGTTCCACCTGTTTGGTTAGCAGGGATAGCAGGTAAAAGTGTAAACACTTATTTCCAACATGGTCCCTGATGTTTTATTGTGTTCTCAACCTCAATGATTTTTTAAATGTACTGTATGTATTCCTGCTGGGCAGTTGTAGATGTATATTTTCATCAATTATCAAATAAATTAAATCAATCAACCAATCAATCAAAAGGCTTTTTCCATTGTGGACTTTTGTGTGACTTTTTCTTACCCTGATATTAACCTCCTCATGCCTAAACCCAACCAATCATCAGTCATGCCTAAACCCAACCAATCATCACTCTGCATGCATAAACCTTTGCATGTGAAAGTTTCTGCCATTGGCTTGTGGTCACCTGTAGTATTATAGCTATATTTTGTATATTCTTTGGCCAAATTAATTTATAAACTACATTTATTTTGAATGTGCTAAGGTGTGTGTGTGTGTGTGTGGGGGGGGGGGGGGGGGGGGTAAATCGACTATTTTCTTAGCACGCATATAGGACGAATCAGCGTGACGTCACTTGACACCCAGAAATGCGGAACCCCGCGGCAGTTAATAGTATGAGTTGTGCCAAACAAACGTTAATATCTCAAAAACTATACATGATATCGCTTGTATTTTGACATTCTGAGTGAGAGCAGAAGTAGCTCAAGAGTTTGATGTATAGTATATGCATGTCGTGTTAAAGTTGTGTGAACTGTCGCCGTTTTTAAAATGTAAACAGAGTTAGCTGGCTAGAGTCAGACAATCAAGCCCCGCGCCACTTGTGCTCCATATGGTTCCATTGCCATTGCCACCCAGTGAAGCGGTTTGTTTACCAAAATGCTGCTCGGCTGATCCCTCGTATTGGTCTAGCCTCCCCCGAGCCCCCCCTGGAGCCGTGCCTGTTCCTTTCATTTTATTGCCCAAAATTGTAGTTTATGTAGTTAAACTACACCAAAATGACCAAAAAGTCGTTTAACTACTTGACTCACTATGCAAATATGAATGTAGTTGAACTACCAGCAAGCTACTACAAAATGTAGTTAAACTACGTAGTCCAACTACATGTAGTTCACTACTCCCCAACACTGGTTATTGCACATTGGTTTATTGCACAAAATGCATGCAGTATTGAATAAGTAGCCTACTGCACAGTTAAGCTGTATATAAAATAAAATAGAATATGGGTTGTGAAGTTGCTGATGGGCAGTGTTGGGGGTAACTCATTATAAAAGTAACATATTACATGTAATATATTACTTTTAGCAGTAACTCAGTAATATAACTTATTACTTATAGGATTTCAGTAATATTATACCAGTTACTTTGTCAAGTAACTCAAGTTACAAATTGAGTTACATTTTATTAAATTAAAGCACATATTTAAAAAAGATACAATCATTTCCTAATCAAACTATGTGTTTTTATGCAAATAACCACTATAGATGACAATAACAAAGGAAAAGAATAACATTTAGAATTTTGGATTGTTTACACTGACTTCAAGGTGGTTGAAATTATTTTTCGGGATGTTCCGGGGCGGCGATGTCATTCTACTGCTGCTGTTGTTTTGGTAAAAGTAATGCGAAAGTAGTGTAATAAGTAATGAGTTACTCTACACAGAAAGTAATATTGTAAAGTAACTTATTACTTTCAAATGAAAGTAACTAGTAATATGTAGTATATTACATTTTGAAAGTAACTTGCCCAACACTGCTGATGGGTGAAATAAGTCCAAGGGCCAGACCAGTCTAGATATTTACTCAGCGTCTGACAGGCAGGAATGACTGCCTGTGGCGCTCTGTGGCGCTCTCTGGACAAAAGCACAAACAACTTCAAACGTACAATGTAGCTTCATGCCCCCTCTGTGTTTTGTTCGTCTGTTTTGCATGTGGTTGTTTTCTTAACAAACCCGTTTCCTCTTGACCTTGTTGGCAGAGTCCTGCTGGGCACACTTACTTGGCTGTTAAGAGCAACAGTTTCGACTTCACTATCTTGTCTCGAGTCCCTTCCCCAGGAAGAGATGAGACATGAGGCGCTTATCTAGTCAAACACACTGGGTCCCCACTAACTGCTGCCGCAGTCCAGAGGTTATGGGAAATGTATGTGAGCCCTTCCACAGATTTGGCTTTACGTCACTCACAAATGGTATAAACATTTTCCTTTACAGTTAAATGATACAACTGTAAATAACTATATATAGGCCTATAGCCTCCAGTCCAAATAGTGATGTTAGGAAAAGGCGATCTGTGCAAGATTTCATTTCATTCTTTAGTCAGCTTTTTCTAATTCAATGATCAATGGATGAGTTGACAATATTGTTTTGCTTTGAGCAGCACAATCAAGGCCACAAGTCTCTTAATTAAGTCGGTGACATTTTATCTGTTGCACAGTCAGCATGTTTTGGGGAAGTTCAATATATTTAATATTCTAAAATAAGGAAGCAATAACCTCTAAATCAGCATTTCTCTGTAAACGGAACACTGAAGCTGCAAAATCAAGTGTCAATAGCCTACAAGGCCCTACATTAATGTTTTAAAATGACATTTTTTTATTTATATTTTTAAATGAATACTGCAGAACGAGGGACAATTCGGTGATCAAATGTGACACGTGTCCGACAGGAATGACATAAGTTCGAGGGCAATGGCTGAATAATTGAAGCATAAATCAAAGGGTTTCGGTGCCTGAGTTTGGTCATTATGCTGTCAGTCTCCTGTCTGACGGTTTGGAGCCCAAAAAAGCCCCGTGTTCAAAGAATGACCTGCAGAGCCATGACATAGCCCTTTTCCCACATGCGCTTTGTACCGCAAAATGACCGGAACGTGGTGTAATGCCTGCATGTGGGAAAGGCGCCGTGCCGGTATAAGCGCGACCCCGTCGTCCCCGACATTTCACCAGTTTCGAGCCAGTCAGAAGAGCGGTATGCTCTTAAGGGGACGCAAGTGGAAACGGGTCCAGTCATTTTCCGCGACAGCGGTCGTTCAATCATGGGCGAAGTGTAGCCTACACACGTTGCTTAATGTTCCAGCGGGCATAATCTAATCATTCGCGCACATTAAAGCAAACTGGCGAAATGATCTTGTGATAGCCTAATAAGAGCAGTATGTCAGCTTGCTGATTTCCGAAGGCAACCCCGGACACATCAAACGAAGCCAGTCTGTAAAAAGGGCTTCAACGCGACGCAGGTGAACGGATAAACATCGAACCAGCAACTATTTCTCTCAGACACGGATCCCAACTTCTTCAAAGTGCATCATCTAATCATTCGCGCACATCAAAGCAAACTACTTCCACATTTCGCTTCGTGCATTTGCTTTCTCTACATACATAGGCTACAAGCGTTGGGCAGCTTGCCTTGCAAGCCTCTGCCATTCTCGCTTTGTCTGTCCTGTGTCAGGCTGCTGCGAAGTACGGAGGACTGAGTGAAGTTTTGCCGACCCCCCAAATAAGCTCCCCCCGCCCCCCAACATACCGGCTATTTGACGACTAGATTCCCATATGCGCGCGCTAAGGTGTGAAGGGAAATTCAGGGAAATGTCCGATATTGACTTACAGGTAATTTTCCGGTACGCATGTGGGAAAAGGGCTTTAACATAGATCATGTTGCCTGGTTCATGTAATGACTAGGTAGGCCTACTGTAGATCAGGGGTTCCCAACCTTTTTTTGTGCCAGGGACCGGTAGATACAGTACATGGGGAAAAAAGTCGCGGACCGGTTGTCAATTTTAATGGTTTTAGTTACATATATATTTACTCACCAGGTGGCGACAAAGGGTAAATAACAGCCTTTTGTGTTGTAGCCTACTGTATGTAGCCTACAGTATTTATGTTTTTGTTTCAACTACAAACATAAATAAACGTCAACTTGAAACTATGTTTCAACTACCACACACAGCAAAAAACGTTTTTTTTTTTTTACCAGGCTCGCGGCCCGGTACCAAATGTGTTGCGGCCCGGTACCGGTCGGCGGCCCGGTGGTTGGGGACCTCTGCTGTAGAGCAGCTATCACCTTAATCTACATAAGACATTACAGTCCTCCTTTAAGAGGAGTATAGCTCTTCAGATCAATGTGTCTGAAGACCATAATCCTTTTACAGGGAAATGTGATTTGATCTGATCTTATTGGATCAAATGTGACCCACCACCGGATCAATGTCACTTGACTTTGATGGTGAATATTTATCCACTCCCATTACTACCAGACATTGGCTCCGTTTCCCAACAAAGAAGCTTCTTAAGGAGTTAAGAAGCTTCTTAAGGAGTTAAGAAGGCTCCAAAGAAGTGTTTCCCAAACGCCTTCTTAACACATCGCTTAAGAAGCATCTTAACTGGAGCTGTCCACCATCTCGATGTGCGAGGTCCTCTGCGGCCCACTAGATGGCACTCTGAGCCCACCAGTGGCCCACGACCCAGTGGTTGAGAAACACTGTTGTAGAATAACCTAATCGTGGTCATGTTAAACAAGAACTTCTTCTATTAAAGCAGCTACGAGCAACTTTTTCGATTGTTATTAAACAGTATAAATTTAATATCAATGCATCACATCTTACCTCTAATAGTCGACGAGACCAACGCAGAGTAGTCTCGCTTGAACCCTGAGTGAATCGGCCAGTGTTAGTCTCTCTGTGGCCAGGGCAGATCAGGAAGTGAAATGAAACGGTTTGCAGCAGCCACTTCGGCCATAACCACAAAATAACTTCCAAAAAACCTGTTAGAATATAACGAGAGATGTTCCCGAGAGTATGCGTGGCGTTCACATTGTTTATGTTATGTTGCTAGGCAGCGCAAACGGCATAGGCAGGCAGCTGCGTTTCACTTCCGGGTTTCACTTCCGCATTTCACTTCCGGGTGTAGCCGGGCCGGCGGTAGGAGAGAGAGAGAGAGAGCCCCCTGTTGACGCGAGTTTAGACAGACACATACTTAATAATCACCTAAGGGAGCAATCTCCGATTGACACGGCTTTGGTCTCAGCTACTATTATAGGTAAGATGTGATGCATCAATATTGTAATTATACTGTTTAATAACAATCGAAAAAGTTGCTCGTAGCTGCTTTAAACATTATTTATTTCAGACATGGACTGCAGTTCAAATTGCTTTATATACACAGCATACAACAAAACTGCGAGAAACACTACAGAATTTAAGCGACCTTGGGTTCTGTGAAAGGTGCTATATAAATCAACAACATTCTTATTATAAAAGGAATCCATTCTGATTAGAGGAATATAGCCTACGGTAAAACATTTAAAACACAAGTAACCATACATACAGGGGAGATTTTCAAGTGTTCCCCAATTTTAAACACTAAAGGGTGCATGAAAGAAAGGAAAAAGGGAAAAACACAAGAGGAACAGTGGACACAAGTATCTCCTTTTGCCTGACGCGGCTGGATCTGCCAGTGTTTCGTCATTAAGAAGGTGTTAAGAATGCCCCAGACCCTTCTTACAAAACCTTCTTAACGAAAGATCATCTTAGCGCTAAGAAGCTTTTGGGAAACGCAGCCTTCTTAACAAAAGATAATTTTAGGCTAAGAAGCAATCGGGAAACGCGTTGGCTTCGTTGGCTTCTTACGGGAGCCTTAAGAAGGGTCAAAGAAGCTTCTTAGCGCTAAGAAGCTTTTGGGAAACGCATGCCTTCGTAACGAAAGATCATCTTAGGCTAAGAAGCAATTGGGAAACCCGTTTGCTTCTTAAGGGGGCCTTAAGAAGGGTTAAAGAAGCTTCTTAGCACTAAGAAGCTTTTGGGAAACCCAGCCATTATGATTTTAACAACTGCAGGCTGGACAGTGTTCTCCCGTCATTTAAACAATATGTCGACATCCCGACAAGGAAAGGAAATGTTTTGGACTTGTGTTATGGGAATATAAATGTGTTATTGGAATATAAATGTGTTATTGGAATATAAATGTGTTATGGGAATATAAACAATGCTTACACCGCTCGTGTGCAGCCTCCGCTGAGCTCCACAGACCATAACATTGTCCTTCTACGTCTTCTGCAATACACGCAAGCACTGAAACATCACAAGCCACTCACCTATAGCGTCAACCAGTGGTCGGAGGACACAATTGCACAACTACAAGGGGTGCTACTGGAGTATTTTTGATGGTGATCTGAATACAAAGGTCGAGACAATCACGGATTACATCAAGTTTTGTGTGGCAACTTGCATTCCAGCCAAAACTGTTAAAAGATACCCCAACTCCAGACCAAAATTTAAACTCAAGGAAAAACAGCATTCCATAGAAAGGACTGGCTTTCCCTTAGAGACATAAACCGCTCTGTGAAAAATGAAATCAAGAAAGCAAAACTTGCATATACAGTACAGTAAGGACAAACTAGAACAGGATTTCAGCAGCATGAATAGCAGACAGGCCTATCAGAAGGTGAGAACGCTCACTGCACGCCAGGGGCATATCTACGGGTGGGCCTGGGTAGGCACAGGCCCACCCACTTCTTGCCCTGGCCCACCCATTTTTTTTTTTTTTTTTTTTAATTGGTTGTTTTCTAGAGGCAAACTTGCTGCTGCCTTGCTAGCTAATGGTTTTGTAGCTTAAAAACGCAGGGCACATCATCTCCAGAGTCTAATGCATGACAACTTCATGACATCTAGGAATTATGCACGCTTTGCGCGCAAAATTTCCTCTCCTCCATTCTCCACGCCATCTTCAGCGAGTCGCTCCAAACCACAACCGTCCCCACCCTCTGGAAAACAGCCACCATCATTCCTGTCGCCAAGAAACCCCGCCCCTCTGAACTTTTAAACGATTTCAGATGGACAAGCCCGTCTTTTATTGTCACACGGTTACACATCAACACATGCACGGAGGGCCACAAACACACACATGCTGACGGTGGCCGGTGAAATTTGTCCTCTGCATTTAACCCATCCTGGCTTTGTCCTTTCCTCCGGGGGGCAGGCCAGGAGCAGTGGTCGCTTTCTCGTACAGCGCCCGGGGACCGACTTCGGATGTTGTCGTCACTGGTCGGATGACGATGACGATCTGATCTTCTGCATGTTTTTAATGGGGGGGGGGGGGGGGTTATATACGGAGGAACCCCCCTGGGGGAGCACGGGGAGAACATGCAAACTCCACACAGACAGAAAGGCCCAGTAGGCACTGAAGATATGGGGGGAACACAACCACAGCGCCCGCAGTGTCCCAGGCGAGAATCGAACTCAGGACCTTCTGACTGCGAGGCGACAGCTCTACCACTGAGCCACCGTGCCCCCAGAATGCCCCCAGAATGAACTGAAATGAACTGAATCACTACCAACAATAGCAGCCTACTACCCACAATGCATCACCCACTTCACCCAGTGATGTACGGACAGTCACCTCCTCCTCAACGTCACCAGGACAAAGGAGCTCATAGTCGACACCCGCAATAAACTCACCACCCCCCCACTGCCCCACCTCCATCAACACCACCCCCCCACTGCCCCACCTCCATCAACACCACCCCCCCACTGCCCCACCTCCATCAACGGCCAGCCAGTGGAGCTGGTGGAGAGCTTCAAGTACCCTCGGCATCACCACCCTGGACAATAAACTGAACTTTGACCATCTCACCACAGACACCCGTAAACGCTGCCAACAAAGACCCACAAACTCTGGGCCCTCTCAGTCAAACCCCTCCTCCTGCTAGATCTGAACTCTTCAAGAAAAAGGAAAGACATTCCTCAGGACAGGAGCAGGTTTACTTTGTCACAGGATATAGTTCCTTAGCAAATCCTACAAAAAGGATAATATACTCAAATTGGGATCTTATTAAAAGTGACCCTATTCTGAGGGAGGTTTTTCCTGCCCCTCCTAAGATCAGCTTCAAGAGGGCCCCTACATTGTGGGACAGACTAGTGCCTAGCCATCTCCCTGCCAATAACAAAACTACTTGGCTCCATCGATCACTAAAGGGCACTTACAAATGTGGCTGTTTGTAACCATCAGTGCAACTATAAAGGAATGTAAACAATTCAATGACTTAAAGACATATAAGATGTATGACATCAAAACATTTATCAACTGTAACACTACGTTTGTTGTGTATCGTTTATCATGTACCTGTGGTTGCTTTTACATAGGCCGGATTAAGAGACGCCTCAAAGATAGAGTCTCTGAGCATAAGTATGCAATCAGAAAAGATCATTTGGATTACCAAATTATTGGATTATTAATTTGGATATTAGAAAATATAAATAGTGACATTTCTTAGACAAATAGGAATAGTGACGTTTCTTAGACAAATAGAAATAGTGACGTTCTTAGACAAATAGAAATAGTGACGTTTCTTAGACAAATAGGAATAGTGACGTTGATCCTATGTATGAATTTCTTTCCAAAGCCTTTGCCTTTGCATCAAGGCAAAGGGCGGCTACCTTAACTAATCTAAAATATAAGATCGTTTTGATTCGTTTAATCTTTTTTTGGGGGGTCACTGCATAATTCAATTTGTGTTATTTCATAGTTTTTATGTCTTTCTTTTTATTCAAAAATGTGGAAAATAGTACAAAATAAAGAGACCTTTGATGGGCAGTGTGGAATCTCTTTCAAGTTTCAACATAAACACCCAGTTGTCTAAATGTCCTACAAAGTGACCAGTGATAGAGTCACTGCAGCAGCCAAGGTCTATTTTCTCAGCCCCTTTTTTTGGCTGCACCATTTGAGTTCCAGCTATGAATTACAGGCCAGCCAAAGTCACTTGACACTGTTGAGCCACGAGTGACAGTGCTCCACTCCACCCTCCTTTTAGCTTCCTTTGCCATGTTTTCCTTCTTCTCACAGGACGGTACAGCAGGCTTAGCAGCTACTGTCGTCCACAACACATCTTGCATGGATGACTCCGATGTGGGACTATAGAGGTTTAACCAGTGGACAATCCCACCCCCTTTCTTCTGAAGATGCGGAAGTCTTTGTTTAAGCTGTAATTCCTCGAATAGCCACTTGAGGCAGGACTCAGAAGTCCCGTCGTTCCTGTTAAAATGCCCCACTTTGTAACAGTAATTAAACATCTTTACAGAACTGGACCGAAACATGGTTTTGGTCTATATAGCTAATTTCACCTTTTCATAACAAGTGTAGGGGGTCATTTTTTATATAACTCGCCCGTTTGGAGTGAAATAGATGATAGAAAAGGGGATGATTGACAGATCGCCTGTCCAATGATCAAGCAGCTTGCCGATCACGGACCAATAGCAGGCGGAGCTGCGGCTCTGGGAAACTCCCATCTCACGTGAGGTGCGGAAGGACTCGACCCATTCCCTCCCACTCTGCTGATGAAAAATCAAGATGTTGAAGGCCAACATTTGAAACTCCGCCAGGGAGAAGAAATTGAATGGGATATGTCCATATTATTTATGTCTATGGGTTGAACCCACCCAGACACAGGACCAGAGAGGATACTGTGGGAATAAAGAGATGTCCACATTGAACACATTTCATACACGCTGTTTGTGTCTCTCCTTTTAGTATCCCAGTCCCTGCTATATTTCATTAAGCACCTTAGCCCCATATGTTCCTCTGTTCTCCGTTCCTTTGTGATCCACGCTGAATCAGGGTCACACAGCGTTCCATAAGAAAATTGGGGGGGGAGGGGGTCGAGCGTTTAAAACGCTCTCCTACCCGTCTCCGACGTTCGATCGCAGATCCTAAGATATAATAATCTCCCTACGGAAGCAATGTGA
This sequence comes from Poromitra crassiceps, assembly GCF_964638095.1. Taxonomy (NCBI): domain Eukaryota; kingdom Metazoa; phylum Chordata; class Actinopteri; order Beryciformes; family Melamphaidae; genus Poromitra; species Poromitra crassiceps. The sequence continues at coordinate 10,459,479 of NC_139650.1, read as the reverse complement.
AACAACCATTGATAGAGAAAATTTACATCACATTAGCCTTTATTTGGACAATCACTAGTTATTAATATATTCATATACATTTCCATTTTAGTTACATGACACAGACATACTTCATATTTAGATGACCTGTGTACATACACAGACATACTTCATATTTAGATGACCTGTGTACGTACACAGATAGACATCATATTTGGATAACCTGTGTACATACACAGACAGACGTATTTAGATAACTTGTACCTTACATTTGCAGCTCCTCTCTATCGCACACTGTGCCCTGTCACCGTGCCACGGTGCGCTCTACAGGGCCAGAATAACAGATAGGTTGAGTCTACAGAGTGGCCTTCAAGTGTGCGTCAAGACATGTCATCTGATGTGTGTCCTATAAGTATCTTTGACTTTCTGTTCAATGTAAGCCTGTGTATCCATCCGTGAATATACAAGAGTGCATCTCTTGGCCAAGAGTGCATCTCTTGCTCTTGGCCAAGATCTATGTCAAATACATCATATCAGATGACTTCTTCTGACTCCTGGCTCCATCATTTCATTTCAACTGGTTTCCTTCAAGTGGTTCACTGTTTACCTTTTGGCTGTGGAATTTCATTCTCTATCAACTGGCGTCACGAAGAACGGATATCTACAAACAGTTCGGAAAGTTGAATTAAATTTTATAATTCCTTACCTAACTGTTTGTCTGATATAAAAGAACCTAAGTTAGTTGTTGTGGGTTTTCTTGAGACTGAAGGGGAACGCCCTGGGTAATTGGCAAGGCCAACACCATGCAAATAATAGATCTCCTCAGAATGACTAAAAACTCACTCGGCGGGGTGTAGATTGGCATAGCCGACACACTGTCTTTTATTGCGCACTGGCCAGGATCGGCCAGAGATACAAGCACCGAGTGAGCCTGAGAAGTGTTCTTTCACAGGTTAACATAATTGTAGTAGGCGGAAAAAGCCACACATTATTGGGGAAACCAACATATTCTTTCACACGTTGACATAATTATAGGTGGCCAGAAGGCGACACACTATGTTTTAGTCGACATAGTAGGTGGAAAAAGGCCACACATTATTGGGAAACCAGTTCAAGAATATAATATATAAGGAACAAGTCTGAAACAACCCCACAACCATACTAATGAAACCAAAAGCATTATAAACAGCAAAAGTGAACAAATTCATACATTTCCAAATCCATACATTTCTCAAGAGCCAAAATTAAAGGAGTACAATAATTGTAAAATATGGAAGTTCGCAATGAAGTATTCCCTAACTGTTTGTCATACTAACAACAAATAACATCTGGGAGAAGAGCAAATTAATCTGCCACAAGGTTTCTGATTCCAGGATGCTGAAGCCGTGAGAAAAGATTTGTAATCAGTGACATTGCCAGGTGGAAGTTCTTTGTTGATGTATGCTGATCACCTGCTGATAGCATCACCAACTAAGGAGGTGTGTGAAATTGACTCTGTTACACTGCTGACCTGCCTTGCTGAGAAAGGACATCGTGCATCACTTGCCAAGTTACAGTTTTGCCTGCCCACTATAACACACCTTGGTCAGCTGTTGTCAAATGGCCAAAGACTGTTGTCCCCAGAAAGGGTGAAAGTACTGTGCTCCCTTCCTCCTCCTGCCATAAAGACAAGCATGACATCGTTTCGGGGGGATGGCAAAGTACATGAGACACTGGTTGCATGATTACAGCCGCAATGACTCGATCCTGCGGCCATCAACACTGAAACAAGGATTACTTGGTTACAAGAAATGAAGAACGCTTTCCAAACCCTAAAGCAGTCGCTTGTCACCGCACCAGCCCTCAGTCTCCCAGACTATCAACAAGCCTTCCACTTGCATGTCCATGAAAAGGATGGTTTTGCCACAGGCATCCTTACACAAAAACATGGTCCAGTATGCCCAGCCCCTATCAGACTCAGCCTCAGCCACGCCCTATGACCTGGCCTGGTCCCCATTCTTCATGGAAGACACCGACTCCGAGGAGGACCTTCAAAGCACCGACATCTGATTGCGTGCACAGCCACGTGCATTCTGGGGCTCCAGGATGTTTCCATTCAGCAAATATTAAAAGTTGATTTGTTCTCTTAATATAGACTATTACAGTTTTTGTGCTCTTAATATAGACTACTACCGTTGATTTGTTCTCTTAATATAGACTACTACCGTTGATTTGTTCTCTTAATATAGACTACTACCGTTGATTTGTGTGATTTTGAAATAGTGCATTTGATTTTGATATGTTCCCCTCTCTGTCTCTCCCAAACCCCCCCATTTTTTATGTGTTTTATCCACAGAATGTTCATATAGAAATCAGTCACATTGCTTTGGAAGGCCATGATTTTAGATAACTATAATTGTATTTAAATTTTCAATATTGTTGTTACAATTGAAACAGTAACAATAGGAGGGACTGATAGAGAAAATTTACATCACATTAGCCTTTATTTGGACAATCACTAGTTATTAATATATTCATATACATTTCCATTTTAGTTACATAAGTTATGACACAGACATACTTCATATTTAGATGACCTGTGTACATACACAGATAGACATCATATTTGGATAACCTGTGTACATACACAGACAGACGTATTTAGATAACTTGTACCTTACATTTGCAGCTCCTCTCTATCGCACACTGTGCCCTGTCACCATGCCACGGTGCCCTCTACAGGGCCAGAATAACAGATAGGTTGAGTCTACAGAGTGGCCTTCAAGTGTGCGTCAAGACATGTAATCTGATGTGTGTCCTATAAGTATCATTGACTTTCTGTTCAATGTATGTAAGCCTGTGTATCCATCCGTGAATATACAAGAGTGCATCTCTTGGCCAAGAGTGCATCTCTTGCTCTTGGCCAAGATCTATGTCAAATACATCATATCAGACGACTTCTTCTGACTCCTGGCTCCATCATTTCATTTCAACTGGTTTCCTTCAAGTGGTTCACTGTTTACCTTTTGGCTGTGGAATTTCATTCTCTATCAACCATTTAAAAGCAGTCTTTCCGCAGCCACAGCCAGTCAGAGACAGGTAGGAGAGCGTTTTCCCAATTTTTTTTCCTTATGGAACGCTGTGTGACCCTCATTCAGAGTGGATCACAGAGGAGCAGAGACCAGGGGGTCATATGGGGCTATGAGCACCTATGACTTGATATAAGTCCAGTGGAGCAGTAAGCTTTAGTTTACTGGATGAGTGAGCCTGGAAAGGGAGAGAATTCTCTACACCCCCATCTTGACCCCAATTTTGTTTTCCAGCCAACCTGCCAGACGACTAAACTTAGATTGAGAGTGCGTGTCTGTTTCCATGTCAACAGCAAACAAGATCCTAGATCATTATCCTGTCATCCAGGGTGAATCACTACAAGGGAGCGTCTACGTTTGAAATGAAAACATCATCACTTTTTGATGTCATGCTGCTGTTGCTGCTCTGACTTGCCCTGCGGTCGACTATGATGTGGTGAGTGTGTCTGTGTTGTGTGACTGTGTGACTGTGTGTGTGTGTGTGTGAGTGTGTGTCTGTGTTGTGTGACTAGAGTCTTTGGTTGCGTCGATTCGCCCCTAACCTCAGCAGATGTGGGAGGAGCCCTGATAATTAATGACTGAAGTGATGTAGCCAAGTCGCGGTATTTTTCTAGGAAATGATCCAGCAGTGCGTGGTTGGTTACTTTTTGCCCGTTAGTCATCGAACTCACCTTTCCATTTAGGGTGTGGTCCTCCTTGGAAATCTGGCTGATCATTGATCAACAAATAGAACAAATGTCTAGGCTCGCCCTCGGCGCGGGCCTCGCCCACAGCTCAGCCGAGCTGAGCTCATTACTGACCAAAATCATCTTATGACGGCACTGATGATGTCATAGGCACTGATGATGTCATAGGCATTGTGACATCATCAGTGGGACAAAATATAAGGATGATTGTGGGAGGTAAAGGGCCTGATGGCTGATGCTGGTGACGTCACATACTCCTTCGGTTTTAACTTGACAACAAAAACATTCTAAATTGAACCCCTCACTTCCTGTTGCAGTGTTTGCTATGGACATAAAAGAAAAAAACATTCAAGTGCAGGACTGACCATTCTGTGAAAACCGTCTATACAGCTGAGCAGCGAAAACAAAAGTAACGATGTCGAGTGAATATTTCTGCAGTTTGCCAAATGCTGAGAAAAAGGAAGTGCTGTGGGGTTGCGCTCTGGTGAAAACCGTCTATACAGGTCGTTGGTTAGCAAACTAATCTTGTTCAGGGCAAACAAACCAAGCTTGTTCACCAACTTTCAGTGTGATTTTCTCTGAATGTTCCTTTTAGGAGTACAGTACGGTCATTCAAATAAGCACATCTTCTTCAGCTATTTTCAGATTTCAATGTATCTCAGTCTGAGGACGACCTTATATGGTCACTTAAGTACTGACAAGTGCTTAAATAGATCTAAGATCCCGAGGCTAGAAAGAACGTGTGGTAGTGATTTCAAAGTAAAGGTATGCTCTCTGCTTTGACATCATGTTCTCCACGCTGAACATCTGTGTTTCTGGCCTGATGCCCAGAGGCATCATGTCTTGTTTGTCTTAAGGTTGAACATCACCAGCTCTACATGAGAGGAACTTTAAGTTCAATCTAACTGATGCGCCAACAAATATGATAGATTTTATTCAACAATACAAATGTAAAATTATCTATTTTTGTCAAAGATAACACAAGAAAGCAAGTATGCTTATTTCCATTGTGTTCGATGGAAAAACAGGCTTCCAATGGTTGGAGGAGCAATCAATACATCATATTTTAGTGAATGGAAATAGCGTTTGCTGAATCAGGGAGGACGTGCCACCATGCGTACTTCCTGCTGTGGCTCAAGCTGTATCACTCACTTCCTGTGCTGCAATCACATCTGACAGGAGGATGTCCCCATCCGAACACACACACACACACACACACACACACACACACACACACAGACACACATACACACACACACACACACACACACACACACACACACACACACACACACACACACACACACAGACACACAGACACACACACAGACACACACACACACTCACACACACACACACACACACACACACACACACACACACACACACACACACACACACACACACACACACACACACACACACACACACACACACAGATGATGAAGATGTCTAGACAGCACATCCAGGCACTCATGATGCAATTACACAGTCACAGTGCTCCAATTGTATCATCCCCCAGGATTGAGTTGTAGAACAAAGGCTCTGTCTGTATTACTGTCATCTCCATTGTGAGGCGTGTGAGGAGATGAAGAAGCATGGACGGCAGGTTAACCTGAAGATCACAGGTTCCATCCCCCAACAGTGAAGGCCAAACCCGGTGCTCGAACCTACTGTATAGTTCAAGTCAAGTCAAGTCAAGTCAAGTATTTATATAGCCCTAATTCACAAGCATGTCTCAGAGGGCTTCACAGAAAGTATGTCTAGCTAATTCTAGCTGACACAACAGTAGCAAGAATATACAGAATAAACATAACATTTGAACAATTGATAATATAGAAAATATAGAAATGAAGAGAGAGCAGAGGAGAGAGCAGGAGAAGGGAGAAGAGCAGGGGGAATGTGAGAGAGTGATGGGGTGGGGAGGGAATGGGAGATGTTGGAGGGTATAGGAGGTGGGGAAGGAGCAAGAGGAGAGAGCAGGAGAGGGGAAAGGGGGGGGGTGTGGGGGAGAAGAGAGCAGGGGGAGGGAGGAGGTGGGGAGAGAGGGAAATGTGGGGGAGGAGAGAGCATAAGGAAGAGTATGAGAGTATAGAGGAGTATGGGAGACTATATGGAGAGAACAGGGAAGGGAGGGCTAACTGTCTAACTGACTGTGTCTAACTGTGTCTAACTGACACAACATTAACAATTTACAATAGTAATAATAACATATCGAGCAATTATATGATAGAGAAATATAGACACACATCTTGCAAACGGACATATGTCAATTTCTAAGCAACCAAACTATGCCTAATTTAATTGGCTGCAAGCCTTTAGTAGTGAGTCCTTTTGCCAAATAAACACATGTTCACATATAGAGCTTATGGGTGCCTTGCTTTAGGGAAGAATGGGTGCCATGCTTTAAATAGTGGCGAAATACTAAGAGCATGGGTGCCATGCTTTAAATAGTGGCGAAATATTGGAGGGAATAGAGTGGGTGCCATGCTTTGGAGTAGAATGTGTACTATGCTTTAGAGTAGTGGGGGAAGGGGGGAAGAGGAAGAAACACCGGGAAGAGGAGAAAGCAGGAGAGTGGAGGAGGGAGGGAGAGCGGGGGGATGTGGGGGAGGAGAGGGAGGAGGTGGGGAGAAAATGGGAAATGTGGAGGAGGAGAGAACAGAGAAGGAGAGATGGGAGGGTGCAGGGGAGGGAGAGCCAGGGTAGAGGTAGGGTCTAGGGTTGGGGGAGGGGAGGGAGTAGGATACGGGCCCGGATTAGGGCGAGGGTGGGGAGAAAATGGGAAACGTGGAGGAGGAGAGAACAGAGAAGGAGAGGTGGGAGGGTGCAGGGGAGGGAGAGCAGGGGGAATGTGAGAGGGAGGAGAGGACAGAGAGGAGGAGAGAACAGAGAAGGAGAGGTGGGAGGGTGCAGGGGAGGGAGAGCAGGGGGAATCTGAGTTCCTGGGTTCTTGCGCCCCTTTCCACTGCTGGCCGCCTGCTCCAAAACAGGGCTGAACCAGGAACTGAAGATCCAGGCTAGATAGAGTTCCTGGGTCAAAGTGAAATGGAGAGTGGGCTAATGCAGCTGAAGGCCAAAAGCCCAGGAACGTTGCCCCAGGAACTCTCGTCTGGAACATAACTTGTAAAAGTGTTTACACTATATACCACCTGGTCCATGCGCAACCATGACAACTAGTCTACTTTTTCTATAGGCTATATAGCACCCCCCCCCCCCCCCCCCCCCCGCCCCCGAAGAAAGCTGCTGAAAGTAATGCAGATTTAAGAATGAACATACCTAAGGTAGAGGCTCGTTAATGTAGGAAAAGCTGCACTCGGTTACAGATGTTACTAAGCAACGCCCAGTGTTTGAAAAAATATAGAATGTGAATATGAAATGTATAAGCATCAGGGCTAACAACAGCTGAGACTCTGGAACGAGCAAGAGGGACTTGAGTTCCTGGACTAGCCCTGTTTTGGCCCAGCCCAGCCCAGTGGAAAGGGCTCAGGAACTCAGGAACTACTTCAAGCACCAGGCTTGGCCCTCAGTGGAAAGGGTAGTGTCCATCAGCAGCCACGTGTGTCTGTGTGGAAATGTCCCTGAACATTGTCTGCTCTTATCATGATGGAACTAAACTGATGGATGTTTCCTGTTTGTGATGAAACTGTTTCCTCTTTCCTCCTCTTGATGGATTCCACTAAAAGGATCTCACCGGGTTTACCTTATTTTCCTATCGCCCATAAAGAAATCCTCCTGATGTGATGGATTTTCAAACCAATCAAATGTATGATCTAAGGAAGAAAAGCGGGAGAATTCAGTAGCTTTACTGCAGCGATGCTTTGTTTGATAAGAACTTATCACAGATATAGTTTCAGATTGAATGCGTGAATAATAACTATGTATCGTTATAGTTCAGTTCTAATTCTAGTTTTATATCATGGGCACCAATGGCATTATTAATCACACCGACATTCTCTTTGATCAAGTAAATGTCTCTGTCTTTTGAGTCCAACTGAAGCTTTAGAATGATTATTTAGAATTACGACCACATAAACCGATAGCAAATTGTGACCTAGTCACCGTATGTTGCCCCGCCCACTTTTTCTCTTCCCTGTAAGACGCAATTGTATTTGTTCGTCCTAACTTGTGACCTATAACCTTTGCTCTTTTGACCTGAACGTCTTGTCAAAGCAGAAACAAGAAGGCCTCTCAAGAGAGATGACAAAAGACACTGTTCAAGCCTTTGACACAGCAGCAGAGCCAAGCACAATGGAACAGTGTCAGGAACGTTTTAGTGCACTGTTCATTCTCCACTACGTCCCTCCAAGGCCGACAGACTCAAATATTGCTGCTCTGTAAGAGGTGAACAATGCTTCAATATGTAGTTAATCAAATTAATTTCACTGAATGGAGGGTTTTCCCCCCCCCGTCACATGTGTTGCAGTAGCCTACAGTGCAGCATTAAATGCAGTTTTGCATTTTCTTGGTATAATCTTATTGTCTCTTTGCAGGTTTGACAGTCTATTAAAAAAAATTGGTCTAAGTTTGTAAAATGTTTCTCAACATATCACAATAATAATAATAATAATAATAATAATAATAATAATAATAATAATAATAATGAATTAATAATAATAAAAAGGTGTGCAAAAAATATTGGTGTTTTCCGCTCCAGCGGCTGTATTAATTAATTCATATATTCATGATGGGATAAAAGTCTTTTTTTTTAAGTGTTTATTGGTGTTAGCTTACTCCGCAAGGCTCTTTTCTCATAAATAAAAAAAAATGCTATTGAGGGCTGCAACGAATGATTATTTTCATTGTTGATTAATCTGACGATTATTTTCTCGATTGATCGATTAGTTGTTTGGTCTATAAAATGGTGAAAAATGTCGATCAGTGTTTCCCAAAGCCCAAGATGACGTCCTGAAATGTCTTGTTTTGTCCACAACCCAAATATATTCACTTTACTGTCATATAATAAAGTAAAGAAACCAGAAAATATGAACATTTAAGAAGCTGGAATTTTGACTTTTAATCTTAAAAAAAACAACAAGAAAAACACAACAAAAAAGGAGAATACACAACCTACTTGAAAAGGCCACTGAACAATAGACAATGAAGAAATGAGTCAGGAGGTGAAGAATGCAGCTGATTGATCGTAATCAGTCCCCATTTGAGTCTGCAGACCACATTGTGCCTTTTGACGCTATTTTTCATTCTTCTATTCTTATAAAAAAGGCTATCTTAAATCATTTTTACAATACTTCACAATACTTGAAGGACATTTCACTGTGTTCATTCCAGTCTCCAACATAAATAGCGTACAAAATAGAAATACTATAGTGGCGTTAAATATTTACACTTCAGTGGCAATAAAAAATAAAATCATTACAAAAAAAAGTGCTTTTGATTACCGAGATATTTACGGTGCAAAAACACTGGAAACGGATGTGGTGTGGCGTGTAAATGCAGCCTGGCCCTTCAGAGCAGAAGGGCTCATGTTTGACTCGGCGCTGGTCACAGCTTGTACTGATTTCATGCCCGGCTGCATACGTCCACTCGTGGCCTGCGTCATAAAACAAATAGACCAGACTTGATTCTGGGTCCAAATATTTGACTGGTACTGTAAGGCCTACAAAACAACCCTTCAGCCAGAGGCAGAACTCGCCATCTTTGGCTACTCGGAGTCTTCTCTGAACTTCCCCACAGCTGTGCAACAGTCTCTGACACAGGGGACAACTGTTGGCAAGAAACTAATCCTGAAGGAATGGAAGTCCACCTCTTCACCCTCTTTTCCAATTGTGGCTGACGGATATGACCTCTGTTATACGGATGGAGAGACTTAGCTTACTGAGGACCGACTGATTTAAGAAATTCTCTGCCATTTGGGACCCCGTTTCTAGCCTACCTCTGTGATTTGCCGGGCTGGTCTCTCATGGAGCCCCTGTGTGGGATCCCGTCCGGGCACTATACCACCTAAAAGCACCGCGTCGCGGCCGGTGTGACCGGGTCTGATCTGTTAACAAGGGCATCGAAATGAAACTGCCTGCGTTTCCAGATGCTTCGTCTGAATCGTCTCACTTCCCGTTTCCAGTGTGTTTGCGTTTCCGTTACATCTGCTGTGTGAAGTGCAATATGATTCAGAACAAGTGTCTTTTTTTCCCACGGCGCTGAGCTCAGCGTCGTACCAGAGGATGGCAGAGTCAGGACTGAGGACACTCACTCACGGACGTCTAGTGAGTTTTGTGGGAATAGGAAGGTGGTAAGAGAGTGGGTAGAGGAGTGGCTAGGGGAATGTAGGTGGTGGGAGGGGCGAGGATAGGGGGGCAGGGGCCGTAGCTAGGGATAGCGTCTTTGGTCAGCTTCTGCTTTCGGTCTTCTCCGGTGTCATATGAACTAGGGTGCCATCAAATAAGGAACATGTGTCAGAATCGTTATGTTAATTTGTTATTCTGTTAGTTGAGCCGCATGCTGGATTCTTGTCTTGTTGTGTCGCATCCTGCAAAAGTAGAGTTAAATGGCTAATTAGTCAGTGCACTCTTGAGAGTTAAGACTGTGAAGGAAGAATTTTTAATTTGGCTCAGTGCAATAAGCTCAAGCTCACGTTTGTTTATGTAGAGAAAGTCAGTACCATCTTGAGAGTTAGAAAGAATTTTAAATTTGGCAATAAGCTTTTAGGTTTGGCAATAAGCTAACGTTCATGTTTGTTTATGTAGAGAAAGGAATGTTTCTCTGGGTGAATCATAGGCTAATCAGGGTGGGAACTGAATTTCAAAAGAAGGATACCTGGCTGTGTTATCCGCCTTCATGCCTGTCTTTTGAAACAGAGATTAATTTGCTTCAATAAATGGATGTTTTATCAGCATCTGTCCTTTGGAAGGGACATATATATATATATATATAAAATAACATGAATCTCCAGTATAAAAGCTCATCACAGATGTCAGGGAATCTGTCAATGTGTTTCTGCACTAGAGCTGGGTATTGGTTCAAATTTCAAGAATCGATTCGATTCCGATTCGCAAGGTTGCAAATCGATTAATTTCGATTCGATTCGATTCGATTCGATTCCGATTCGATTAATTTCAATATCGATTTGGTTAGTGATACCAAAACGTGTTTTTTGGGCTGTACCCTGAATTACATGACTGTCTAGTTATGTAACACAGGAGTTCCCAACCTTTTTTGCACCAAGTAGATACATGGGAAAAAAAAGTTGCAGACCTGTTGTCAATTTTAATGGTTTTAGTTACACATATATTTACTCACCAGGTGGTGACAAAGGGTAATAAATAACAGCCTTTTCATCTGTCAATAAAGACACTTTCACAATTATGCACAGTGATTTGATTTCAGCCTATATAATTTCTAAAAGTAGTAGTATTAATGAGCAAACATTTCCATTTATGTAGCCTACAGTATTTATGTTTTTGTTTCAACTACAAACATAAATAAACGTCAACTTGAAACTATGTTTCAACTACCACACACAGCATAATATTTTAGCCTGTTTATTATTATTATTATTATTATTATTATTTTTTTTTTTTTTTTTTTTATTATTATTTTTTCTCTGGACATATGAATCGATAATTGAGGATTAAAATAAAAATCGATTTTTTTTTTAACCCAGCCCCTATTCTGCACGGTTGTGACGAAGGACAAGTTTGTGTATTTATTGTACTTGATGATTAAAGTGATCCGGATTGATTCTGACCCTGAGGGAATTCCCTTTCCTGGTCTTATTAAACTTCCTCCTGACTTCCTTCATTCTTCAGCAGACAGGAAACAGACATGATCTCCATTTCCTTCAACAGCTCAAAAATGGGAAGGGGGGGGGGGCAGCAGCAGCAGCAGCAGAGAAATCGAAACTGCAGTAGAGTTAGTTACTAACAAGATCAAAGCCAAGAGATGTGTTAGATGCCATGCTTACTTTACTATAAGCTATGCTTATTAAATATGTATGAATGTTTTGCTGTAGTTTAGATATTTACTGTGCATTTAATGATAAGCGTATAAACAGCGTATCAAGCCTCAACAGGTGGGAAGAGCAGAACTTGCTGACAGACTGATGAAAAAACACACCATGCAAAAAACAAGTTATAATAGAATATTGGTTCTCACCCTTTCCTCTTCAGATGACGGAATACAATGAACAGCACTACAAGTACAACTGTAAAGCACAGAAATATAAGCATGAATATAGCAAGAATATTTGTATTTTGACCACAATGTAGCTCCAATGTGAATTCAAGAGATAGTATAGCTTACCTAGTAGAGTGGCTAGCACACTCACAACAACAGGTGTGTAATCTGAAAGACACAGTCAAAGCGAAATGGAAAACATGAATAGTCATGCATTTAAATATCTTTTAACTATGGGGTTAATAACTCAAAAATGTCCTCATTAGTATCTACATCCACACGCTTTTCTGCAATTATACAGTCGTTTTATTAGTGCAATGCAAATTATGGAAAATCTATGTAAACTATCTCTATTGCCAAGGACAACAGGACTGTCAGTGCATAACAGAGAGTCTGTGAGAGAGGAACTCAGGACGTCCACTGTTGTATCCAGACATGAAGAACGGACTGATACCTGCAGGGCCCAGGGGGGCATTTTCTGATTGAAATATCATTGCACTGCAATCTAACTTTCTAGTGTGGCACAGAGGACTTCAAACATGACAAAAAACAGAGAGTGATTTCTCACTGGGAGAGGACCAAAACTACATGTTAATGTAAATGGTACACATCATGGCTACCTGAAAGACATTGGAAAACACATTTTCACAAGTCTGTGAGAGTCTGTAGGTTCTCTACACTGCTACATGGCAACCACTAATACTGTATATACCCATATTCAACTTTGCAAATAATGACAATTAAAAGGCCAAGTTACTGTAAATGACAGGGTTGTTGGGTTAAATCTGTAGCTGCGTGTATTCCAGGATTTTTTTATATGGCAACTGCATCTAAATGAGTATCTCATTCAGTGTGCGAGGAGTATATCCAAGGCTGACCTGACTGTTCTCTGCACGACAGGCGTCCGGGTGGTGTAGCGCCAGATTCCATGCCTACCAACACGAGGGTCGCAGGTTTGCGCCCCGGTGTTACCTCCGGCTTGCTCGGGCACGATTGGCCGTGTCTGCGGGTGGGAAGCTGGATTGAGGGTTTCCTGGTTGCTGCACTAGCACCTCCTCTGGGTCGGTTGGGGCGCCTGTTCGGGGCGGAACGGAAGTGGTGGGAATAGCGTGATCCTCCCACGACCATGTGCTACATCCTGCCGGTGAAGCTCCCCCGCTGTCAGGTGAAAAGTAGCGGCTGGCAACTGTGCATGTGTCGGAGGAGGCGTGGTGCTAGTCTACGGCTCTCCGGGAGAGGGTGGAGCAGCAGGGGGGGGGCAGTGGCGGACTGCATAATCGGGCACGTCGGGCAAATGCCCGGTGGCCTGGCCTGGCCTGCAAAAAAAAAAAAAAAAAAATTTGCAGGCCAGGCCAGGCCACTCACTGAACAGCAGGCCAGGCGCCGCCTACTGGTTTACTAGTGGTTTTATTACTTTATTCAGGTTTAAAGTGGGTGCATCTCATTGTAAAATTGGACTTGGCCCAAATTGGGCTTCAAACGGCCCAAATTGGGCTTCAAACAGCCCAAATCTGGCTTTAAACGACCCAAATCTGGCTTCAAACGGCCCAAATTGGGCTTCAAACGGCCCAAATTGAGCTTCAAATGCCCCAAATTTTTCGCCGCCGCCCTTCGGACGCCGGCACGCGCGTCGGCCCGTATCGGCCTGGCCTGCTTGGTATCTAATGCCCGGCCTGAATTATGATCCCAGTCCGCCCCTGGGGGGGGGTAACGTCGGTCCCATATAGACAACTATTTTTGGTAAATAAACGGCCCAGGCGTTCCCTCCACTGAAACAAGTGAAAGCAATTCAAAATAACAAAACGTTGACCACCTATAGAAATAAAACACTTGTCTGTCTAATACCAACGAGGATTAGACGAGTTATGGAGGTTATGTTTTTGTGAGTTTTTCAGCAGGACTATGGAAAAAAGACTGGTCTGATTTTCATGAAACTTGGTGGAAGGGTGTAGCATGGCCCAGGAAGAGTCCATTACATCTTGAAGGGTGTAGCATGGCCCAGGAAGAATCCATTACATTTTGAAGGGTGTAGCATGGCCCAGGAAGAGTCCATTACATTTTGAAGGGTGTAGCATGGCCCAGGAAGAGTCCATTACATTTTGAAGGGTGTAGCATGGCCCAGGAAGAGTCCATTACATCTTGAAGGGTGTAGCATGGCCCAGGAAGAGTCCATTACATTTTGAAGGGTGTAGCATGGCCCAGGAAGAGTCCATTACATTTTGGAGTGGATCCAGATCTGACTCACGAACAAGCAATTTGCCTTTGGCGGAGGTCTGCACTCTCTGAGCGCCTTTCCAATGACTTCATCTGATCATCCTCTTATTCAATTCCCTCCAGCTTTTGACAACAAAAAACTATTTGAAGGAAGTCTTCATTGCTTCTTGGTGAAATCACTCTGATGACCTACCTCGAAATGGAGGTGAAGGAGTTGCTGGTATCCTGGTTGCGCTGATGGTTGTGGTGATTGTATCTTCGGTTGTCAAAGCGTCTTCCAGCCCCCGGAGAACGCCACCTTTTGAAGAGATAGAACGATTCGTCATTCTTCTGGAGAGAGTTTGGACAGCCTAACGTAATCATGTCCACAAGCCATTCCTGAGATGCATGCAGCACAGAGACAGTCTGTGTCTCGTCATAGACGCTGGGGTACTAGCTGGCTGGGGGGCGTGGTCAGGGTGGGGTAAATCCCCCGTTCTCCCCATTCGGCATAATTAGCATTTAGCTGCTATCTCAGCCCAGGCAGACACGATCAGGGATTCAACCACCGCAGTAAACGCACATCTGAACAGACGTCTTGTGTTCTGCTCTAGAATCCCCAATCCTGTAGTGTAGAGCCGCAGCACCGTCCTTTGGTGAGTCAGCCTATGGAGATATACAGTCTGTTGGTTTTTTTACCCCACTCGCACGCCAGCCGTATATCATTTTGTGGGCGTTCCCACACAGACCGACTGTCTCTATGCGTGTACAATGTTACCTTCGCCGTGGAGCTTGTGTTTTTGGTGCCGTTTGTCAGCAGGATTATGGAAAGAGTACTGGCCCGATTTGAAGTCAACTTTGTGGAAGGGTGTAGCATGGGCCAATGGAGAAGCCATGACATTTTGGACCGGGTCTGGATCATTTTGGAGCGGGTCTGGATCATTTTGGAGCGGTTCTGAATCCGGCTCACAAACAAGCAATTGGTAGAAGTCTGGACTATTGGCCTTGGCGGAGGTCTACTGCCCTCTCCGAGTGCCCTTCTAGTTCATTCATATAGCAGCAAGCCCCACAGATGTTCAGACCATGCATCAAGTGAGTAAAGTTCTGATGGCTTTGTTTGGAGACATGTTGTCTCGTCTGTACCTCGTACTGTATGAGACATGTTGTCTCGTCTGTACCTCGTGCTGTATGAGACATGTTGTCTCGTCTGTACCTCGTACTGTATGAGACATGTTGTCTCGTCTGTACCTCGTACTGTATGAGACATGTTGTCTCGTCTGTACCTCGTGCTGTATGAGACATGTTGTCTCGTCTGTACCTCGTACTGTATGAGACATGTTGTCTCGTCTGTACCTCGTGCTGTATGAGACATGTTGTCTCGTCTGTACCTCGTACTGTATGAGACATGTTGTCTCGTCTGTACCTCGTACTGTATGAGACATGTTGTCTCGTCTGTACCTCGTGCTGTATGAGACATGTTGTCTCGTCTGTACCTCGTGCTGCATGAGACATGTTGTCTCGTCTGTACCTCGTACTGTATGAGACATGTTGTCTCGTCTGTACCTCGTACTGTATGAGACATGTTGTCTCGTCTGTACCTCGTACTGTAGGCAGAGGATCAGTTGGAGCTGCACTGGTTGGAGCTGCACTGGTTGGAGCTGCACTGGTTGGAGCTGCACTGGTTGTGGTCGTTTGCTCTCTGGGAGTTGTGGGTGCGATGGTGGAAGCTGTGGTAGTGGAGGCCACTGTTGTTAAAACATCTGTGACACCTATGAGGAGAGGAGGGTTGTTAATTCCTCTGGGGGAGTTTGGGACAGGATCAAATCATCAAAGCCATTTCTGAGACTGGTGCATCATCATGTACATTATTCATTCATGTGTGCTGTTGCCAAGAAGAAATCAACAGAAAAAAGCACGAATGACATGTTTGTTCAGTGTCCTGCGTGGCACCATGTCCTCTCAGATCTAATGCATGACAGAAATCATGGGAAGGAGCATTTTGCACATCAGCTTAGCTCTGCCTTGCCATACGTAACCATCATCATCACATTTATAGGAAGCTATACTTTCTAATTAAAATGGTGGAAACTGTGGAATCTGTAGTGTGTGAGTGGAATCTGTAGCTAACGGCTAGCAGCTAGCGTTAGCAGCAATGCTAACTCAAGCCAGAACTCTTGTCTGCTGCCGTTGAATGTAGTCTCCCGCGTACAAAACCAGCGCCTGACACATTTTGATCTGAGTCCTGTCCTGTCCTGTCTGGTGGGGAGACTCATATCGTGCCACGTGCCACGGCCGACCAATAGTGGAACTTCATCACCCACTCACTCACTCACCCACTCACTCACTCACTCAATCACTCAATCACTCACTCACTCAATCACTCCCTCACTCAGCGAGTGAGCTGGCCGCCGTGCCGTCCGGATAAAAAGAAAGCATTTTACTGAAATTGCCATCTTCTATTGGCTGATCTTTTCTGTCAGGTGAAGTCACCTTATAGACGGTTTCAACTCCACAATATAAACATTCTACATTCCCTGCCCAGCGTACTTCCTGTTGCAGTGTTTGCGAGTACATCCTCACCTTCTCCATCATCACCTGGTTCCCTGCGGCTACGGTCAAGGACAAGACCGAGCTGCAGCGGGTGATACGATCAGCGGAGAAGGTGAACGGCCGAACCCTCCCCTCCTCTCCCCTCCCTCGAGTCCCTACACGACACCAGGGCCTTGAAGAGGGCCAGAAAGATTATGGCTGACCCATCCCACCCGGGTCACGACCTCTTCACCATGCTTCCCCACGGTAGGCGGCTACGCCTGCCAGTGACTCTGAAAAACCGCCACAGACTCAGCTTTTTCCCCTCAGCAGCACGTCTCGTAAATCAGTCAGGTATCCCCCTGCTCCCCCCCCCCTAAGGGGAGTTGCCTCGGGCCTGAACTCTAATCCAAGCTTGCACTGCCCATCACCAGATATTGCACTTTCTTTGTCCTGTTGTTCCACTGTATGTCTTGTTTTGCACTTGTCCCTCTTATGTGAAAAAAGATTAATGCACTTTAATGCCAAAACAAGTTCCTATATGTTACATAACATAATGGTGAATAAATGATATCTGATTCTGATTCTGATTCTGATACAATAACTGACAGGACATAAGCTAGCTTCCAAATTGTTCCCTAGCAATGCAATTCCATGAAAAGCATCTATGCAGTAGTACACCAGGTGGTGACCTCCGTTGGCACTCAAGATCAGTCAATAGCAGAAGGCTTGACATAGATGTTGTGTTTTGGAGTTGAGTTACTCTTTAAAGTTGACCTAAAAACATGCTGTTTGTAATGTACGGTACAGGGGACTCTGTTGAGAGTATTCTGTTACATCACCACACGGCCATCTTGGTCGGAAAATAACAGGTGATTGTAATCAATTAACAGGTGATTACAATCAAGTGAGACAAACAGCCAATGAGCTGTGTGTATTGTAGCGCCATATCGGTAGGAAAATGCTTGTGGCATCAAATACTATGGAATACTATGAATAGTGTGTTCCAGTCAAGAACATTCACCCAGGGGGCTTAGCGTCACACACAGGAGGCGGGGCTTACCGTTACACACAGGAAGTACGTTGTATTTGCCGTTTCTGCTGCACGTGATGGTCTGGTTCCCAGTGGGGGTGTATCCTTCATCACAGGTGTACGTTACGTTATCTCCATATCTTGGCCGTGTCTCCTTACCCCAGTGGATTATGCCATTTGTAACTTCCTCGGGCTTTGCACAAGTCACATCTGAGGAATCGAACAAGCGGGTATTTCAACACACATTCTTAATACAAAAGATGCAAAACAAGAAATAATCCGTGACATTTTCATTCATCAAATGAACAGGTGTTCACACACATTCTTAATACAAATGACTACAGATTTCTTTATTTTTTAATCAATAAATAAATCCATGGCATTATGGGACCAGTGAACTGGGAATGAACCCACAAAGACTGGACACGATCCAAAAACCACATTGCTGCGCGAGCCATAACTTAACACTAGCTGCCATCTTATCTCCGGTAAGACGTCATTCATAACAGTTATGTTATCGCTCCTGGCTGCGGCTTCAAGGAATCATAATAAGAAAGAAGAAAAAACACAATCTAAGCTAGTGTAGAAGTGAGTAACTAGGCTAATAATAACCATAACAGCACAAATAATTGACAAAAAAAATAAAAAATAAAAATAATAAGATATCAAAGCAACATCGATGTACCTTCACATCTGGCTCTCCCACTCCAGCCTGTAGCGTAGCACTGCTTGTAGGACGTGCCAGTAAGTCGGTAGCTGTTGGGAGAAGAAATCCAAAGTAGGATTGTGGTTTATAATAAACGTATACAGCGATGCTTTCATGATGTCATCTAAAGATAATAAATACATGTAATGCAACTCTACAGAATGATCTTTATTCAACCGTGGAACACAACTGCTGCTACTCCCACATTCTTACACAGTTTAGTGTGCAATGTGCACAGCGACAAGCCTCTCCAGAAGCTGGAAACATACAGTAAAGAAGCTGGAAACATACAGTAAAGAAGCTGGAAACATACAGCAAAGAGACAAGTTTCTGGCATGGCCGTGTGGAATTCCCTTTTAAGACAGATTCCGTTGGAAAATCCACTTTGTGGACGCTATAATTACCTTAATTACTAACCCTAACCCAATTAAGTGGAGTTTTCCAGCAACATGCCATGCGTGCCTTGCCTGATAGAGAACCATTCGCACGACAACAAAGTAAAGCTCACTCGGGAGTAAAAACTGAAACAAACATGACTCTGTGCCTCCCCTGCATTTTCAAACATGACTCTGTGCCTCCCCTGAATTTTCAGTGGAGCTGCTCCAGGATAGCACTTGCTTTTCCGAGATTTAAGAGCGAGCTATTCCTGTTCACAAATCATGAAATCACAAATGAGCTGTCCAATACAGGAGAATGACATGCAAAATTATATGGTGCAATTCACCTTTCCTACTCACCCTTCATCACAATGTACTCGTACTGAAGCTCCAAACAGGGTCCCTTCAGTCGTGTCAAAGCTCATATGTGGCAGCGCCCTCGGGGGACCACAGTCTCTCTCTGTAATGTACAAACAAACAAACTCAACATCCAGCTCCACTTTCTTCCATTGGAGAGCTTTGTAAGACACCCGTCCGCCGAAAGCTGCTTGGTGGTCAACAGTAGAAAACTGTGGTTGAACTGGGCGGGATGCATTGCACGCACCAACGATATTGGATTTTTTTTTGCCGATATCCGATATGCCGATATTTTCCTAACTCCTTTGGCCGATTGCCGATGCCGATTCACCTTGCGGGGCAGCTGGATTCATGCGAGATCATGAGATCATGAGATCATGATCACACAACACAATCCATGTTGCCCCGCTCCAATCTATTGGTTCGCACCAATCAGCATCCAGGGACAGCTACAGACCGGGATTTATGTGTGACGACAATGAGAAGCGAGCCCATGGTAAACGTGATAGACAGATGGCTCATCCAATCACCTGCCAGATATTGAGTATCATTTTATATGGGCAGAAATTTTTATTTTGGGCCGATGCTGATATTTCATTTTAAAGCCTTTATCGGCCGATAGTGATGATGACGTGCGACCGATATCATGGTGCATCCATAAGGGCAATGCTGAGTGTGATGATGACATCATGGTTAGGGCTGGGTTAAAAAAATCGATTATCCGATTTTGAATCGATTTTTATTTTAATCCTTTGATATCGATTCATATGTCCAGAGATCGATTTTTTTAAATAAAAATAAATAAAAAATAAACATAGGCTATAATATTATAGGCTGTGTGTGGTAGTTGAAACATAGTTTCAAGTTTACGTTTATTTATGTTTGTAGTTGAAACAAAAACATAAATACTGTAGGCTACATAAATGGAAATGTTTGATCATTAATATCTACTTTTAGAAGTTATATAGGCTGAAATCAAATCACTGTGCATAATTGTGAAAGTGTCTTTATTGACAGATGAAAAGGCTGTTATTTACCCTTTGTCACCACCTGGTGAGTAAATATATGTGTAACTAAAACCATTAAAATTGACAACCGTGTAATTCATGTAATTCAGGTTACAGCTCAAAAAACATGTTTTAGTATAACTAACCAAATCGATATTGAAATTAATCGAATCGGAATCGAATCGAATCGAATCGGGATTAATCGATTCGGAACCTTGTGAATCGGAATCGAATCGATTCTTTTAATTTGAACCAATACCCAGCCCTACTCATGGTGCATCCCTGAGGGCAATGCTGAGTGTGATGATGAGAGTGAAGCAGTGCAGGACTTACTTTTGCAGTGGAGCTGTGGTGTGGACCACTGCCCGTTGGTGCAGGTTACAGTCCCAGAGCCGTCTTCCAACATATAGCCATTAGCACACTCAAACGTGGCTTCAGAGCCCTCGGGGAAATCGTTCTTCAGAAGGGCTGCATTGGTTAAGACAATGTTCGCTGTCCCCTGAGGTCTGGAGCACTCAGCTATAGGGCCAGAAGAGACGGGAAACATCATGCTGTCATAGTGTGTCTTCAACATGGGTCATGATGATAAACCCTCATCAATGAATTCATAGCTACAGCACATCTGAAAGGCTTCAAGGCAATGAGGAATAGTAAGGAGGTGATGTTTTTGTCTTATATGTGAATTGCTGCTCTAACACTATAATTTCCCTATAATTTCCCTTTCAGGATAAATACAGTTATCTATCTATCTATCTATCGATCAGGAGAAATTGGAATATAAATTAGGGTAACGTTAGGCCAACTGGTGATGTCTTAGTCCTATTTTCAATAATGGAGACTACTTCAACCAAATGCCCAGTCCAGATTATATCATCCCATTCATTGCTATACTGTCCCCTTTCATTTATCCCTCTCTCCCCTCTGCTCTGCAGCCAACGCCCTGTTCAGGTTATGTCACTCATTCATTGATACGCACGCCCCTTCACACGCCCCTTTCATTCACGTTTCTCTCACCATCCATTCACAGTTTCCCACGCTCTCCCGCTCTGTCCAATATCCAATCAGCTCATTTCCATCGCAATTCCCGCTGGCCAATCACTTATTAGTATTATCAGACCCCACGTTTTCTACTATGTTGTAACTCACCTATGTGCCGTCACCCTGAGTTGCTGATCATCGCTCAAGCAGTTGTTTCACCCCACCTCCTCCCCTGAACACCACCAATGTCATGACTCCTGAAGAATTCCCTATGGGGGATTCTCTATCCTATAAATCACTGACGCCCTCCTCTCATCGCAGGAGGAGCGTTATCATATCATGGAGTCATACGCCAAATCTAATTTGTTTATTGTTTCATTAAATTTATTCAAACTTCTTCTAGTCTCTCATTATTGAAATATGATCATTTGCAAATGATATCAGGCAAGTGAGAAACTTATGTTCAAAAAATATGGATGGATTCTTATTGTCTTCAGTGGAGAGAGCTTCCCTAACATGAAATCACTCTATTCCTATAGTGTGTCTGTTTGTTTGTTTGTTTGTTTGTTTGATTGATTGATTGATTGAGTTTATATGACAAATTAAAAAATACAATACACCAACAAGCATACAGTATAAAATAATTCTAGTATCCCATTTTACAATCATACACATGAGAAAACATGTGAGATACAAACCATCACAAGTTCAAAAACCAGTCAAAGAGGTTTTGCACTATATTACTGTAGCTTACTCGACATGATTTTTTTTTAGAAGGTGGTAGTCAATACAGTTTATAGTGACCTATTGTTTTTATCTCCTATAATGTATCACTATCAGTGTTGGGCAAGTTACCTTCAAAATGTAATATACTACACATTACTAGTTACTTTCATTTGAAAGTAATATGTTACTTTACACTATTACTTTCTGTGTAGAGTAACTCGTTACTTATTACACTACTTTTGCATTACTTTTACCAAAACAACAGCAGCAGCAGAATGACATCGCTGGCCTGGAACAATCCCGAAAAATAATTTCCACCGCCTTGAAGTCAGTGTAAACAATCCAAAATTCTAAATGTTATTCTTTTCCTTTGTTATTGTCATCTATAGTGGTTATTTGCATAAAAACACACAGTTTGATTAGGAAATGATTGTATCTTTTTTCAATATGTGCTTTGATTTAATAAAATGTAACTAAATTTGTAACTTGAGTTACTTGACAAAGTAACTGGTATAATATTACTGAAATCCTATAAGTAATAAGTTATTACTGAGTTACTGCTAAAAGTAATATATTACATGTAATATGTTACTTTTGTAATGGGTTACCCCCAACACTGATCACTATAATATCCAGACCAAGAAAGTTATACTGTCGGTGGTACCAAACTACCAAATGAGTTTAGTGACCGTTATAGGTTTACTTTATCCTCAGATCAGATCACTATAGATTTTCTATGGTGTAAACGCAGAGCATTCAACTTGTTCCTGTGATATACAGTACGCCATCCTGCTCAAATGCATTAGACTCTAGAGGATATTATGATTTAGTTCTTCCTCGTTATGGTTGACAGATATTATCATATTACATATTTTGATTCTCAGTAGCGACCCCCCCCCCCTTAAGTATCAACATTTTTATAATACTGTAACTAGCTGCATAGTAGGCTATTCAAGTTTAGCTCATGCTAAACTATGTATTATCGCGTTAATTAACCAAAGCTGCAAGGCTGGCGGTATATAACGGTAACGTTACTGACCTGCTGCTCTCACAGTAAAGAGACATAGTAGTAACAGCAGAGACTTGACCATCCGTCCACAGGTGTCCAGTGAGAAGAACAGTGACACTTTCATGACTGCAGGAGAAGAATCGGTCCAGATCGTAGCTTTTCTTTAAGTCCAAACTCTCCACAACAAGACAGGAGACAAACGGTGTCTGTCCACGTGTCCCGAGTCCAACCTCTTCACAACAACACAGGAGACAAACGAGAGAGACTACCCGACAGCCAGTTATCCGCCCGGCGTGTGATCCTCCAGTCCAGACAGTCAGACAGACACTACTTCACACTACACCCCGCTGTTTGGTTTGACCGCAGTGTGAGTGTGTGAGGCTGGCTGAGCCCTCAAATAAAGCGATAATACAGGAAGTGAGCCGAGGTGAGGGCGGGGATACGCCTTCAAAATAAAAACAGGCTTTCCTCCTTTCGAGTAACCTCGCGTCACCAGGCTCTTTACTTTCGAGAGAGAGAGAGAGAGAGGGGGGGGGGGGGATGGGAGGAGAGGGAGGGAGAGAGAGAGAGAGAGGGGGGGGAGGGGATGGGATGGGAGGAGAGGGAGGGAGATAGAGAGAGAGAGAGAGAGAGAGAGGGGGGGGGGGATGGGAGGGAGATAGAGAGAGAGAGAGAGAGGGGGGGGGGGATGGGAGGATAGGGAGGGAGATAGAGAGAGAGAGAGAGAGAGGGGGGGGGATGGGAGGAGAGGGAGGGAGAGAGAGAGAGAGAGAGAGAGAGGGGGGGGGAGGGGATGGGAGGAGAGGGAGGGAGATAGAGAGAGAGAGAGAGAGAGAGAGAGGGGGGGTGGGAGGATAGGGAGGGAGAGAGAGAGAGAGAGAGAGAGAGAGAGAGAGGGGGGGGAGGGGATGGGAGGATAGGGAGGGAGAGAGAGAGAGAGAGAGAGAGAGAGAGAGGAGGGGAGGGGATGGGAGGAGAGGGAGGGAGAGAGAGAGAGAGAGAGAGAGGGGGGGGGGGGATGGGAGGAGAGGGAGGGAGATAGAGAGAGAGAGAGAGAGAGAGAGAGACAGACAGAGGGGTAGAGAGAGAGAGAGAGAGAGAGGGGGAGAGAGAGAGAGGGGGGGGCGAGGGAGCCTTGTGTTCACATAATTGAAATTAAGACAGGAATGTGTGCTGGAAGTTCTGCTGGCTGACTTGACCATGACAGTCACGAGAGGATGAGCATCTGCACGTTACAACGGTTTCCGAGTGAAACTGAAAACAACAACAATCAAATCGAATTTTTGCTCAATTCTTTGAGCTGTCATTTGACTACGCAGTAGATGACGTCATGGAGCAGTGCCAGTCAGAGGGATCCCTGTGCGGATATCTCCAAAACACGACTGCTTTCTTTTCCATGGAGAAAGAAAGGGGAACTTCTTGGGTGGGTGTGTTATAAAAACATATACATAGTAACCATGGCATGACGTACAGGAGGGTGTTCCCTCCTCGCGTGCTTTAACGGGGGGAATGGAATAAAGGGGCCCTGTCCTTTATTCTATTCTATTCTATTCTATTCTATTCTATTCTATTCTATTCTATTCTATTCTATCCTATATTATACGATACTATTCTATTCTATTCTATTCTATTCTATTCTATTCTATCCTATATTATACGATACTATTCTATTCTATTCTATTCTATACTATACTATACTATACTATACTATACTATACTATACTATACTACACTACACTATACTATACTATTCTATACTATACTATACTATACTACACTACACTACACTACACTACACTACTCTATACTATACTATACTACACTACACTACACTATACTATACTATACTATACTATACTATTCTATTCTATTCTATTCTATACTATACTATACTATACTATACTATTCTATTCTATTCTATACTATACTATACTATACTATACTATACTATACTATTCTATTCTATACTATACTATACTATACTATACTATACTATACTATACTATACTATACTATACTATACTATACTATACTACACTACACTACACTATACTATTCTATACTATACTATACTATACTACACTACACTACACTACACTACTCTATACTATACTATACTACACTACACTATACTATACTATACTATACTATACTATACTATTCTATTCTATTCTATTCTATACTATACTATTCTATTCTATACTATTCTATTCTATTCTATACTATACTATACTATACTATACTATACTATACTATTCTATTCTATACTATACTGTAGACTATACTATACTATATACTATACTATACGCTACTATACTATACTATACCATACTATAATATACTATAGGCTACTATACCATACTATACCATACTATACCACACTATACTGTACTATACTGTACTATACTATATACTATGCTATACTATAGGCTAATATACTATACTGTACTATACTATAGACTATACTATAATATAATATACTGTACTGTACTGTACTGTACTGTACTGTACTATACCATACTATACTATAATATACTATACTATACTATACTACACTATACTATACTATACTATAGGCTACTATACTATAGGCTACTATACTATATGCTACTATACTATACTATATTATATTATACTATACTATACTATACTATACTGTACTGTACTACCGGTGACACACACACAGACACGGGAAAAGAAGAAGAAAAAACATACATATATTATTGACATTCAATATTACGTGATTACCAGCCGTATAAGGTGCTTATGTGCTTGTGAGAGATATTGTTCCTGGGTCCATGAGAAACCATCCAGGCGAGTCACCCGTCACCCCTAACTAACCTCATCGAGGTAGGCTAGAAACGGGTCCCAAATGTTTGAAAACCTTTTAAGTGAATTGGTCCTCAGAAACCCAAGTCTCTCCCACAATAAGACCAGTTTAAAAGTTATGAGAAAGGGGTCGAGGGTCGAGGCATGAAGGGGTCGAGGGGGAGGGATGAAGCAAGAGAGGATGAATGAGTAGGGTCGAAGGTGTCTCAAGACCACCTAGTCGGCCGCTTGTGGCTATAGACGGTTTTAACTTGACAACAAAAACATTCTAAATTGAACCCCCGCTCACTTCCGGTTGCAGTGTTTGCTATGGACATAAAAGAAAAAAAAACATTCAAGTGCAGGACTGACCATTCTGTGAAAACCGTCTATACAGCTGAGCGGCGAAAACAAAAGTAACGATGTCGAGTGAATATTTCTGCAGTTTGCCGAATGCTGAGAAAAAGGAAGTGCTGTGGGGTTGCCCTCTGGTGAAAACCGTCTATATTTGTCATTTTAATCTTTTGTCAACCGGAAGCATCTTGTGTGTCTGAGTGACGCAGGGAGTGATTGTGTCACACATGCTCTTCATAGACATTGCCACATTTTAAACAGCTTGAGTCACATCTTGAGGTTTGGCTTTATTGTCATGGATACATTCCATGGTTTTGGTTTACTTAGCCTACACACTGGGGCTGGATTCCAAGGCATTCACCCCAGTTCCCACTTAAACGAAACCACAGCAGTTTGTTGACTTCCGCCTACTTCTTCCACCACTCAGGGTTGCCTGAGAAACCTGGCACAGGGGAGGGGGGGGGTTTGGGCCGCTGAATATATGAACTCAATTAGCACCAGTGTTGGGGGTAACTCAATACAAAAGTAACATATTACATGTAATATATTACTTTTAGCAGTAACTCAGTAATATAACTTATTACTTATCGGATTTCAGTAATATTATACCAGTTACTTGTAATATGTAGTATATTACATTTTGAAAGTAACTCGCCCAACACTGATTAGCACCCTTTCCACTGAGGGCCAAACCTGGTGCTTGAGCTTACTTCCAGAGGTCTTTCCACTGGGTTGGCCTGGGCCAAAACAGGGCTTGTCCAGGAATCCAAGCCCTACTTGGCCCTTCCAGATCCTCTGGGCCAAAGCTGTTAGCCCTGATATTTATATTAATAATAATACATCATCACATTCTATATGTTTTCAAATAGGGGTGTTGCTTACTAACTAACGTCTGTGAGTGCACCCATAGAGCTCATGTGACATTTCTTGCCCCAGAAGTGAATTCCCCATTCATTTTCTCCATAGACATTTAGAAAAATCCTTGAGGCTTGAACCAAGCCAACCAGTCTTATGTTATGTGTTATGTGAGTGTGCGTCTGTGCGTCTGTGCGTGTGTGTGTGTGTGTGTGTGTGTGTGTGTGTGTGCGTGTGTGTGTGTGTGTGTGTGTGTGTGTGTGCGCGTGTGTGTGTGTGTGTGTGTGTGTGTGTGTGTGTGTATGCATGGGTGTTGTTGGTGTGTGTGTGCGAGGGATGGGGGTGGATGCATGAGCAGTGGCTGGGTGTGTAGGGCGTAACTGTATTGTCTGTTTTGTCATTTGGATGTCTTGGGTCCCCTGGCTACCATAAGCATTTCTCGCTTCTTTGGGGTCTCCCTTTCATGTGCCCCTCATTGTAACTGTATTCAACTGTGAATCTGCATGTGCCTTTTGGATGCATGAACAAAATAAATAAATCAACTCAAATCAAATCAAATCAAATCAAATCAAGCCAACCAGTCTTCCAGAGAATCATGAGTGACCATAAAACATTTCACTTTCAGCAAAAACAAAAAATAAAACCGGGGGGGGGAATCGAATTCTCGATCTTTTTTCCTGATTTTTCTTTGTTGCAGGCAAGGCAGCTTTTTTTTTCAGTAGGCATATTTAACAGTGCCCAGCGATGACTCTTTATAGTTCTTTCATGCGCTGTAATGGAAAAATGACTAAAATGCTTTGTTGATTCACAATTTTTTTTTTAAACTAATATTAACTATTAGTGTTGTCTGCCATGTTTGACAAGCAGTTGTGAAAGCAGTGTAAGTTAGTTGTCATGGTTAGGCAGGGACCAGCAGGTTGCTCAGTGGAAACATTTGAACAAGTTTAGCCCAGTGTTCCAGGCTACAGTTCCTCGACCAAAGTTCTTGGGCATTTAGCCTGGAAAGAAGAAATATAGGAAATATGTGCTTATCGCATAGCCATTTGCAACAGATGGCAACAGAGGAGGGCCAAAACGAACGAAAGAAAGAAAGAAAGAAAGAAAGAAAGAAAGAAAGAAAGAAAGAAAGAAAGAAAGAAAGAAAGAAAGAAAGAAAAAGAAAGAAAGAAAGAAAGAAAGAAAGAAAGAAAGAAAGAAAGAAACAAACAAACAAAGAAACAAACAAAGAAACAAACAAAGAAAGAAACAAAGAAAGAAAAAGAAAACAGTTCAGGGAGGAATTTGAACTCTCACTGGTTTGGGTGGAAACTCATTGACTGTATAACCTCAAATAACCTCAACCTCACTCCAAATACCCAAAGCAATTTGAGCTGTAAAACAAATTTGTCATTTACCGCCATGGGGGGTGTGGTAGAGGGGGGTCAACTATCCAAAATGAGTAGTTTACCCACCTTGTTTCCACTCAATCATTCATATAGTTGATTTGAAAATAGAGAGCCCCAGGAACGAGTCCGGAAAACATCGATGCTAACGCTTCCTGGTTCTTCACTGTTTTCGCCTATGGGATTTTTGAATGGGTTTTTGGCGCGATGCTTCTAATAAGGTCTCTGGGCAACGCAAGCTTAATGAAACGCGAACCAGTGTTCAGCAGGATAATCTTCACACATGAGGACCACTTTTATGAGTTTTTAAGCTTTTACGTGCCGTTAAAAGGGCGGCTAGCTAGCAAATGGCTAAATGAGACTACACTGTTGAGTCGACGGAGATATTATACGTCAATAACGTCATCACTTCAAAGGACGAACATGGAGATTCTCTTTCCCTCACCTGGTTCAGCCCGTTCAGCCCGGGGTAATCAGTGCACAGCAGCGCACACATCAACAACACTCCAGGTTGAGTGGTGACGTGACGGGGAGGCCTATGCGACACTGTGTGTTAATCCAGGTTGAGTGGTGACGTGACTACACTGTGTGTGACTACACTGTGTGTAGTTTTGGATTAGCTTAGCACAAGCTTTTTACTTCTAGGGCTCGCATTTACGCTTCAAAACTCATGAAAGTGGTCCTCATGTGTGAAGATTATCCGGCTGAACACTGGTTCGTGTTTGATTAAGCTTGCGTTGCCCAGATACCTCATTTGAAGCATCGCGGCAAAAACCCATTCAAAAATCCCATAGGCAGAAACAGTGAAGAACCAGGAAGTCCGGGAGTTCCGCGTTCCGACTACAAAAATACATCATCCCTAGGGCTCTCTATTGGTGAGTAAACTCATTTCAAAAAGGGGGGTAAACTGTGTTTACCCTCCACTCTACGCCCCTGAAAGAGGGTAAACTGTTTACTTGTGTTTACCCCCCACTATACGCCCCTGTTTACCACTCAAGTCCTTTTAAATAGGTTCACAAAATCTCTACAGTGCAGCAATCTTCAGTTGGTAGTCCCAGCTGAAGGCCTTTCGGCTGCCAGCCGGCTGGCATGCAGTACCAAAGAACTGAACTGTGTTTGTGACATTGGTTTAGAGAAACTAATGATATTGATTGATTGATTGATTGATATAAAGCCCTAGAGCTTGTTTCCATTGTGGTCCTTAGATGGACAATGCCTCAGGTCCGCCGTCGCAAAAGGTCTGAAGACCACCAGCCAGGACCAACCTCCGGACCTGATGTACCCTCCCGTCCCTCTGGAACGCCATCCTCCCCATCCACATCCCTCAGGCAACCACCCTGCTGCCATCCTTCAAACAGGCCCTTAAAAGCCACCTCTTCAAGCTCGTCTTCACCAGTTCACTCATTCCCTCTCCCTTCCCTCCACCACGTCATGCCTCCTCTAGTTTTTACTTACTTTTATTCTCTTTATTTTACTCTTGCAAATGTACCTATTAAATGATTTTACTCTGTGTGTAAAGCATCTTTCAGTACCTAGAAAAGCGCTATAGAAATCAAATAAATTATTATCGTTATTATTATTATTATTATTATTATTATTATTATTATTATTATTATTAATGATCTTGGCAGATTGCTGCCTCTGTATCTGCAGTGACCTCCCTCACATCCAAAGAATGACAGAGCCGTGCCAGGGTCTGCTTATCTCCCCAAACAGCCTGACCACTTGAACCATGAAGACGCCTCCCTACTTTTTATTTTTTTAACCTTTATTTACACAGGGGGAGTCTCACTGAGAGCAATGCTCTCTTCTTCAGGAGCGCCCTGTTCACATTCACACACATACATTCATACCTGGAAGCTGACCAGTACAACCACAGTCTGATCTGCTGGCAACTGATCAGGTTCACTGGAGCAGTTGGGGGCAGCAAACAGCCTGTCCAGACTCCTCCCTTCTCAGGAACATCCTAGCAAACAGCCCATCTAGACGCCTCCCTTCTCAGGAACATCCTAGCAAACAGCCCATCTAAACACCTCCCTTCTCAGGAACATCACAGCAAACAGCCCATCTAAACACCTCCCTTCTCAGGAACATCACAGCAAAAAGCCCATCTAAACACCTCCCTTCTCAGGAACATCACAGCAAAAAGCCCATCTAAACTCCTCCCTTCTCAGGAACATCACAGCAAAAAGCCCATCTAAACTCCTCCCTTCTCAGGAACATCACAGCAAAAAGCCCATCTAAACACCTCCCTTCTCAGGAACATCACAGCAAAAAGCCCATCTAGACGCCTCCCTTCTCAGGAACATCACAGCAAAAAGCCCATCTAGACGCCTCCTTTCTCAGGAACATCACAGCAAACAGCCCATCTAAACACCTCCCTTCTCAGGAACATCACAGCAAACAGCCCATCTAAACACCTCCCTTCTCAGGAACATCACAGCAAAAAGCCCATCTAAACTCCTCCCTTCTCAGGAACATCACAGCAAAAAGCCCATCTAGACGCCTCCTTTCTCAGGAACATCACAGCAAACAGCCCATCTAGACGCCTCCCTTCTCAGGAACATCACAGCAAAAAGCCCATCTAAACTCCTCCCTTCTCAGGAACATCACAGCAAAAAGCCCATCTAAACACCTCCCTTCTCAGGAACATCACAGCAAACAGCCCATCTAAACTCCTCCCTTCTCAGGAACATCACAGCAAAAAGCCCATCTAAACACCTCCCTTCTCAGGAACATCACAGCAAAAAGCCCATCTAAACACCTCCCTTCTCAGGAACATCACAGCAAAAAGCCCATCTAAACTCCTCCCTTCTCAGGAACATCACAGCAAAAAGCCCATCTAGACGCCTCCTTTCTCAGGAACATCACAGCAAAAAGCCCATCTAAACTCCTCCCTTCTCAGGAACATCACAGCAAAAAGCCCATCTAAACACCTCCCTTCTCAGGAACATCACAGCAAAAAGCCCATCTAGACGCCTCCCTTCTCAGGAACATCACAGCAAAAAGCCCATCTAAACACCTCCCTTCTCAGGAACATCACAGCAAAAAGCCCATCCAGACGGCCCAGACAAGAATGTGCCTGTTCCACATCTCATTCTAGCTGCCAAGCTAAACCTCAGCTCAGTCCACTGCTGCATAGCTCACCTGTCTTTCCCATGCTCAGGCATTCCAGTGATATGCTGTAAATGTTACAGCTAAAAATAGTATCATAGCTTTTATTCCCACGTGTTTTATACCTCTCTGTGAACTACAGCTGTCACAATATGAAGGATTTCATTTTGTAAAATGTCTGCTAGGCCTATATGATATTATCAGCCTACATTAAAAAAAAAACACAGGATTTTATTCACAAAAGTATAATTACCTCAGGGGCAAAGGACCTAAGATGACTCATAGCTTTAATAGAAGGATACACCCTGCTTTACTTTCAAGCCAACATCCATTCTCATAAGAGTACTATGCTTTATAAGAGTACTATGCTTTATAACTATGCTTTATAAGAGTACTATGCTTTATAAGAGTACTATGCTTTATAACTATGCTTTATAAGAGTACTATGCTTTATAACTATGCTTTATAAGAGTACTATGCTTTATAAGAGTACTATGCTTTATAAGAGTACT
This sequence comes from Poromitra crassiceps, assembly GCF_964638095.1. Lineage (NCBI taxonomy): Eukaryota > Metazoa > Chordata > Actinopteri > Beryciformes > Melamphaidae > Poromitra > Poromitra crassiceps. Next base: position 10,427,676 of record NC_139650.1, on the reverse strand, counting down.
AAGAGTATGCTTTATGTTTTAAACCTTGTTTTGTAATTGAATTTCCACAATCAAGTTGATCTTTCCCCAACCATTTTCTAATGGACAAAACTGCATTGTCCCTTTGTGACATCTAGTGGTAAAAATAGAAATGGCAATGAAAACACAGAGAGTCTCTGAGGACAGTAAGATGCTGCAGTACTGTACTCTACCAAAATCAAGTAGTGCTTCTTTTCTCATTCATTCACTGCAGTGGTCGTGTCCTTGACCACACAGACCAGATGTCAAAAGGAAATGACATTTGCAATGGTTAGTCTATGTAGAAACACATGACATCTGTTGTTTTTAGAGACATAAGCAAACTCTTTATGACTCACGCTTTATGACTCACATCCCTCTTTCTGTCAGTACTGATTCAAACTTCACTAAATTCAATCAAAGTACAATTATGGTCTGTGTATCTGATTGGCTGACTCATGTCTCTAACAACAGATGTGATATTACTTATTGAGATCATCAGCTTCTGAGTTCATCTGTGTTGAGGCTAGGATGCTCTCTCGCCCTATAGGTCAACATGTCCTATGGCTACATTTAGACAGAAACAGAGAAAATGATCTTTATTTCAAATAAAGATCTGGGTTCTGCTTACAAATCACAGATTTACAGATCACATTTAAAATACTCAACTTTTCAGGAAAGGCTCAAAGTGATCAGAAGACTGGTAACTGGATCAGTACCTCTCAGGGCACTCACTGGTGTTTCACACAAAATTTGAAAGAAACAAACTCTACGAAATCATATTAACAATGATTCATAGATGAATAGAGATGTAGTGTAGTGTTAATGGACAAGACACACACGTGGCATAAGATTGCCTCTGAGCTCAATTCTCTTAAGCAAAAAGGAAGCTCTATACGTTGAACAGTCACGCTCTCTCCCGATGGTAGTCAAAGCTGCTGGCTGCCATGACAACTGGAAATCTACCACAGTAGCGGTGGCTTGTTATGCAGTTTTCTAATGACAGGATAGGACTGTTGGATTGTAGTGTGCAACGGTTTAGAGTTCATCTGAAACCTAAATGCTACTTTGATCAATTTCAGGATTTTGAGAGCATGATAATATAGCCTATGATTCAAAACTACAATCCATAATATGGTCTTTCTCCCCTATTTTAGCTGCAGCTGATCTAAATTTCAGTAAAAGACATGAAGTTATTTTTTTCAGTCAACTTTATTTTTCAGTGCATGAACAGAACACCATGTCAATGCCATCACCTATCATCTTCAACCCATTTTAAATATTTTCTGTCTCTTTTTTTTTTTTACATAAAAAAATAATGGAGCAATTTGTTATATCTATTCTTTTTCCCCAAAAGAGCACTCACTCAGCAAGTATTTATAAAGGTGCTGTACAATGTACAAACATTTACATCTAATGTTCCCACATAATGCAGATTATACCACAAGCTCATGAAACGATGCAAGGCCACAGTATGATACAGAGATGACACCCACAGTGTGGTCAAACCAAAGTGTCAAGGAGAACAACAGTGCAAGGGACATCCAATAACTGCCTGTACCTGACGCTCACCAACCAAACTAACTGCCTGTACCTGACGATCACCAACCAAACTAACTGCCTGTACCTGACGCTCACCAACCAAACTAACTGCCTGTACCTGATGCTCACCAACCAAACTAACTGCCTGTACCTGATGCTCACCAACCAAACTAACTGCCTGTACCTGACGCTCACCAACCAAACTAACTGCCTGTACCTGATGCTCACCAACCAAACTAACTGCCTGTACCTGATGCTCCTGTTTGGTAATACCCATCAACCAAACTATTGCACAACCCCTGCTGCTGTGTGGCTCATGGTGCAGCCTCACGTGATTTGTAAGTGAAAACTCCATTATCCAATCACAGACTATCATCATTCACAGCTCCATTTGAGATTGATGCCTTAACCTGACTGTCTTTATTATTGAATTGATCACACCTTGTCGTTTGCTACTAATTGCACTCCCTGAGCTCATATGACATGTCATATATATATATATATATATATATACTGTATATATGATGAGCAGATATGCAGGGTATACCCACCTCTTTTGCCTATTTTCCTCCAGAGCAGGGTCGAATACCATCAAACTTCCTCCGGTCTGAAGCCTTTTTTTCTTTGGAAGACGACAACTTCCTCTGGCCAAATGTTAACGGGCTAGTACAGACTGTCTCTAGTACAGACTGTCTCTAGTACAGACTGTCTCTAGTACAGACTGTCTCTAGTACAGACGGTCTCTAGTACAGACTGTCTCTAGTACAGACGGTCTCTAGTACAGACTGTCTCTAGTACAGACTGTCTCTAGTACAGACGGTCTCTAGTACAGACTGTCTCTAGTACAGACTGTCTCTAGTACAGACTGTCTTACAGACTGTCTCTAGTACAGACTGTCTCTAGTACAGACTGTCTCTAGTACAGACTGTCTCTAGTACAGACTGTCTTACAGACTGTCTCTAGTACAGACTGTCTCTAGTACAGACTGTCTTACAGACTGTCTCTAGTACAGACTGTCTCTAGTACAGACTGTCTTACAGACTGTCTCTAGTACAGACTGTCTCTAGTACAGACTGTCTTACAGACTGTCTCTAGTACAGACTGTCTCTAGTACAGACTGTCTCTAGTACAGACGGTCTCTAGTACAGACGGTCTCTAGTACAGACTGTCTCTAGTACAGACTGTCTCTAGTACAGACGGTCTCTAGTACAGACTGTCTCTAGTACAGACGGTCTCTAGTACAGACTGTCTCTAGTACAGACGGTCTCTAGTACAGACTGTCTCTAGTACAGACGGTCTCTAGTACAGACTGTCTCTAGTACAGACTGTCTCTAGTACAGACGGTCTCTAGTACAGACTGTCTCTAGTACAGACTGTCTCTAGTACAGACTGTCTCTAGTACAGACTGTCTCTAGTACAGACTGTCTCTAGTACAGACTGTCTTACAGACTGTCTCTAGTACAGACTGTCTCTAGTACAGACGGTCTCTAGTACAGACTGTCTCTAGTACAGACTGTCTCTAGTACAGACTGTCTTACAGACTGTCTCTAGTACAGACTGTCTCTAGTACAGACTGTCTCTAGTACAGACTGTCTTACAGACTGTCTCTAGTACAGACGGTCTCTAGTACAGACTGTCTCTAGTACAGACTGTCTTACAGACTGTCTCTAGTACAGACTGTCTCTAGTACAGACGGTCTCTAGTACAGACTGTCTTACAGACTGTCTCTAGTACAGACGGTCTCTAGTACAGACGGTCTCTAGTACAGACTGTCTCTAGTACAGACTGTCTCTAGTACAGACTGTCTTACAGACTGTCTCTAGTACAGACTGTCTCTAGTACAGACGGTCTCTAGTACAGACGGTCTCTAGTACAGACTGTCTCTAGTACAGACTGTCTCTAGTACAGACGGTCTCTAGTACAGACGGTCTCTAGTACAGACTGTCTCTAGTACAGACTGTCTCTAGTACAGACTGTCTTACAGACTGTCTCTAGTACAGACGGTCTCTAGTACAGACGGTCTCTAGTACAGACGGTCTTACAGACTGTCTCTAGTACAGACTGTCTCTAGTACAGACGGTCTCTAGTACAGACTGTCTCTAGTACAGACTGTCTTACAGACTGTCTCTAGTACAGACTGTCTCTAGTACAGACTGTCTTACAGACTGTCTCTAGTACAGACGGTCTCTAGTACAGACGGTCTCTAGTACAGACTGTCTCTAGTACAGACTGTCTCTAGTACAGACTGTCTCTAGTACAGACTGTCTCTAGTACAGACTGTCTCTAGTACAGACTGTCACAGACTGTACAGACTGTCTCTGGAGTAACCAGCTCATTAACCCTGGACATACGTAACAAGATGAGATCTCTGTATACCTGCCTCCCATGATTAGCAGCATGCATCAGAACCCGGGCAAACCAACACACCACTCTACACTCTGTTACCTTTCAACCCTGATACATCCCACTCTACAGTCTGTTACCTTTCAACCCTGATACATCCCACATCCCATTTCCACGAGAGATTTAAAAATCCTCACTATTCTTTCCTCAACAGGCAAAGGTAAAACATCACCAGGGAAATGATTTAGGCCTTGCACAATATTCTTCAATAGCCATTTTGACCTTGAACATGGAAGATTTTATGAAAGAATAATACAATAAAAAATAAAATAAAACTAGCTATATAAAAAAAACATCTCTTTAATAACATGGCAACATATTTGTAGCCACGTCAACATCACCAATGAAATAAAACTCGTGGTCATTCTGTAATGCTACAAGGGCAAATGCAGTGCAACGGAATTCAATAGATATTTTAAAGTTAGAATCTGCAAAACATGACAAATTTCAAATATATATTTATATTATATTCCACAATGAGACACATTTTGAGCTATCAAACATTTGGTAAATATAGCAGTTTGCGCATCACCTATACATGTCATGAACTACAAAGACCCATGGAACTACAAGACCCATGGTAATTCCTACCACTGAAATACATTGGGAAGGATGGTGAACGCTCAGATAAGACGGGACAAATCTTTGATGTCTATATCAAAATGTGGAATGGCTTGGTACGGCTACATATACATTATATTAATTTATTATCTCAATAAATTACGCACTGGTTGGTTATCATACACATGGTAAACAAGATCTCAAACCACAAGTTTCTGGTCTTTTTGTAATAATGTTCTTTAGACGGAGGAGAATCAAGGTCTAGAACAGTCTCGAGTCCCCAGTGAAGTGGATGCCTGCTGGATAGTATTTGAAATCTGCACGGTGTTCAGATTGACAGTTACAAACAAAAGAAGGATCATCTTCGCAGTGATGATGTGCAGAACGCGTGCAGCAAAACAAACGTAAGGATAGACTGCATGCAGTTGAGCAAACCTTTAAGAAAAAGACAACGTCAAAAAATACCCCTCAATGAGAGCAGAGATAATAACCAAGAGCAAAAATAAACCCTGCATGACCGCCACAGTTTATGTAGACCACATTTTGAGAGGCGAGGGCGTTTCTCCTCTCTTGCATATGGGATCATTGCATTGTAATGGTCTGGATGAAGCGTGGTTGGTAGTAGTCATTCCACACGAGCTTCCCACTCACAATTGGCACATATTCACATTTCGTAATGGCTGCCTGGCCGCGCATGCCACCCATGCATCAGTCCCAGAATCATCGTCAGAGGGGGTTGCTGGGAGCACTGCTGCTGCTACATGCCATACATCATGTGAAAAAGAACTTAAAAAAAAAAAATTTGTAACAACGCATTACGTAATAACAACGCATTATGTAATAACTCGACAAAATATGACACATTTTCACTTCATTCAGAACACCCGCATTTTCTAATAACTTCTAATTAAGTAATACACAGCTTGAACGCAATATAATAAATTGCCCCGCATTTTGAAATAAATTATTACATATTGCGTTGGTTATTACAAAATTATGGGAGTTGCACTTGTTTATGAAAATGTAATAATATGGTGCATTATAATATTATTATCATAACCAACCAAAATGGATGTCTTCATTCATAGAAATCGTTATAACATTATAACAAAAATGTTTATTTTATGCATTCTTGCATGAATTATACTGACTCATCTTAAAAAGATAATAGTAATAATAATAGCAGATTAGTCTCTTTGATTGGTCAAAACTACATCAAGTGTCATTGTATTCCTAGTACAAGTAGCCTGGCGTCACCAGGCTCTCTCTCAAAGGAGAGGATCCTGGTATCTGTTACTGCTCAGTTAGTCTTCTGGTCTGAGATCGGTCAGATCCAGCGCCAGATCTCACCACCTGTATCTGGCAATTTGTTTCTGCTATTGTATTGTATTGTATTATATTAGCTACATAGCAAGATAACTTGCATCACATGTATTTACTATGACGCCCCTGATTTCAGAGCTTTTTACTTTCCGCTTTTTACCGGATGAGCGGATGCCAAGCTTTTGGCCCCAGACTAGCGTTGAATCTGTGTATTCCAAAATGCAGATTATTCCAAAACGCAGGTGAAAATGTATGACATTTTGTCGTGTTATTACATAACACGCTGTTACAAACCGCCACAAAAGAGAAACCTAGAAGTGTGTCCGCGGCTGATAAAAGCGGAAAGTTCTGTCTTTTTTTTTTTTTCATCGTGGAAGAACTCAGAATGACGATAACAACACTGAAGGTAACTGTTCAGTATTCCATGGCACAGCTCCAGCCTGTGGGATTCTCATATTCAATCAGAAGGGGTCACGCAGGACCTCCACCTCGGAGAGGATTTTGGCCGAGCTGGGCACTTTCCAAGGCCCGGGGCTAATAGGTCCCTTTGGGCTCTGCGGGGTCCCTGGAACGCCGTTTATTAAGGTCACTAAGCCTTCCTGACGTCCGTCCTCTTTGGAGCAGGAAAATCCCTCTTCCCTTCCTCTCAGCGCTCTCGGGGAAACGTCAGACTCTTTTCCACTCCGCATATCTTTAACAGAGGACCTGGTTTCTCTTTTGTCGATGGTCTCCTTGCTGTCTTCTCTCCGTCTGCTCTTCCCAGTGGCGTCCCTCTGCTCTGAGTCTCTCCCTGCTCTCTGCTCGCTCTCCTTGGCCGCCGTGCGAGGAGGAGTGGGCCTGTGGTGTTGAGGCGCCAGCGTTGCCCTGCTATTAACACGATCTTGCTCACGGACATGCCTGGCCCTCTCCCCTCTCCCTTCCATCCCCTGTGTGCTTCTTCTGATCTCAGGATCGCCCTCTTTGCCGCTTTTCCTTTCATGTTCCAGGCTCTCCCTGCCGGGAACCTCCTTTGATCTCCTCGGAGGGACCTGTTGCTGCTGTTGCGTGCGCTGCAGGGTCGACCCCGATCCAGCTTGAGGAGGAGGAGGAGGCCTGCCGGGGTTTGCGGACAGTGTTTTGGTCCGCGTCGGAGACGTCGGGCTCTTGCACGGCGGCTCCGCCTTGCTCTCTGTCTTTTTGGGACCGTGGGAGACGGAGTGCTCTTTGGCTTTGGACAATGTCTCCACGGGTCTCTTTGGGCTGCTCGGCTCTTTGTGGTCTTTTGTCGGCCTGGTCCTCTTGTAGAAGGTGATATGCTCAGGGCTGCTGGGAGAGAGCCTGTCCACCTGCTTGTCTGCCCGCCCCCTGCTGGTGGGAGAGAGCCTGTCCACCTGCTTGTCTGCCCGCTGCCTGCTGCCCACCATGGAGCCCAAGCCCCTGTTGCTGCGCGGGGACAGAGCGCTCCGGCCGCCGGGGGACTCCTTCAGCTCACCAGAGGAGGGAGAGGAAACAAAGATGGACGTACCGGGGGAGAATGGAGAGGAGAGGGGTGATGTGTCCGAGACAAATACCTCTTCTCTGGAAAAGCCCGTGGGTGAAATGGTTTTTTGATCACGTCGACCTGGAGGAGAAGCACACGTTTTTTACATGGGAGACGCTCACTGATGCAAAGGAGAAGGTCAGATGTGCCCACACAAAAGCTTCATTTGAAAGGCTGACATTCAGAATAGAGAAGAAAGGAAATTTAGATTTAGGAATGTCGAGAGAGAGGGAAGACGTGCGAGAGTTACCAAGGTAAAAGAGGAGAGGCCAGTGAAAGCAGTGAAGCTGTTAGTGTTGGTGCTCGTTAGTGTGTTGGTGCTCGTTAGTGTAGTAGCACACAGTAGAGGAAGCGGTACTACCTGCATCAGGGGCAAGAGAAGAAGAGCCAACAGGAAGCAGACAGTTAGAGCCAACAAAAAAATCCAGGGGAAAAAAACACACACATTCAACTAAAAAAAACACACATTCAACTCAATTTGGGTTCAGTCAGATTATTTATATTGCCCTTTATCAATGGGATCCATCAAATAACATACATTGATAAGAGTCATTTGATAATCATTAGGTGGATCAATGGATTCAGTGTGGCCTACTTCACTTAATTGTTAATGTCCCCCTTTGCAAACCATTACACATATTTAGGAAACCATCATTGCTCAACTAAATATATTGGAATACATCATTATGAATGATATATAGACAACAATTCAAGGGTTAATTTCCAAAACACCATATACATTTTTCAGGGGAGGAAATCATTACCTGAAATTCATCATTCAATATAGACGATGCCATCTGAAAATGTGAACAGTGAACGAGGTGTTTGTGTGTACAGAACTTACTGCTGTCTTGAGCCAGGCCCGCCCCGGGTCTCAGCAGAACGAGGTGTTTGTGTGTACAGAACTTACTGCTGTCTTGAGCCAGGCCCGCCCCGGGTCTCAGCAGCAGAACCACTTTGTTCCCCCCGGCCTGGATCACTTCAATGGCCCTCGTGTGGGAGATGCCACGAGCCGGCTCCCCGTTGATCTCCACGATCTCATCTCCAACCTGTCGGCAATACAGGAAATGCAATTATTAAACGCACAGACGCACTCGCAGGGAGGTAATGGCACACAGCAAAGTGTAGTAACATATATATACACTTGCACTCACACACAAACTCATGCACACAGACACACATAAGCAGGCCAAATGTCATGCCACACAGTCACGAAATACCCTGGAGGTCCCCTCTATAGAGAGGCAAAGTGAACGTCACTTCCTGCTTCAGCACTGTACCAGAGATTTTCTTCCGCGATTTATTTTCCCTTAGACATTCATAGAAATGCTTATAAAAAGAGTTTTACTTGGTCAAACCAAACGGTTCAGCTATATTTAGAATCGGGAGAGAGACCATAGAACATTTCACTCCGACCAAAACTAAAAAACATCGAAATAATATTTTCTTTAAACCCTAAAAATATAGCTGAACCGTTTGGTTTGAACAAGTAAAACAATTTTTATAAGCATTTTACGAAATGTCTATGGGAAAATAAATGGCGGATGAAAATCTCTGGTACACTGCTGAAGCAGGAAGTGACGTTCCACTTTGGCTCTCTATAATTGGAGATGACAAAATAACGTAGGACTTTAAAGAGTGTAAACATGTGAGTCTGTGAAGCTCTACTCTGTGTTGACATTCCCCTGCACCACCGGATAGGCAGAGTCGTGTCCAGAGATTCAATTCTGGCAGATTGATTCCCACTAAGATCTTCTCCCCTGTTTCTCCCCGACACCATCTCCCTCTCCTCCTAACAATAATGCAGTGATTTGACCCCCTGTCATTGCTTTTGCAAAATGTCGACAAAACTTGCACATTCTCGTCACAGCTGGAGGCATTTTTAATGTTCTACGAACAAAATTGTAACTGGCAGCTACTAAAAGATAATTTATTAGTTTGATCTCCAATGCATTTACGGCCGCAGAAATTATATTTTCTCTAATTTACCTTTACCTCTCTTTAATAAACAAAAGGAATTAGATTTCAACAATTGGATGGTTTTCATAATAACATGCCAAACTGTATCCAGCAATGCGGAGAGTTTCCAAATGAGCTTATATAGATCCATACACAGAGGATGTAATGACTTTTGCACGCTATTTTAATCAAGGCATGAAAATAACTTCTTTGTTTATCCTTTGGCCACAGTGGAAGCTCAAACTTTCTAGCCCTAGCCAAATGTACTGTTTGATTTAAGACGCACACACAACAGCTGAAAGGTCTCCCTAACAAGAGGACACTCACGTGGATCCTGCCATCCAGCAGAGCAGGTGCATCTGAAAGGTCTCCCTAACAAAAGGACACTCACGTGGATGCTGCCACCCAGCAGAGCAGGTGCATATGAAAGGTCTCCCTAACAAGAGGACACTGTTGAGTAAGTCTTCTATGTAGATCTTACATTTTAGCTGTATGTTGATCCCAAACTCAGGTTTTAGTATCTGACTGTATATTCCTGTATATGTTGTACTTTGCACTTTTCACTTAGCTATGTAGAGCTCAAACTCAGGTTCTCAGTATCTGATTGTATCTCTCTGCATACTTGCACTTTGTATTGTGTTTACATTTTAAATATGTTTTTGTTGCACTATGTTACTTTTTACCCCTATCAGGACTCTAAGCCTGTATCATCTGGCAGGGGGACTAACAATGGAAATCAGTCTTGTGACTGCAATTGTCGTGCATTTACATTTTTTTTTAAATGTTCATTAATGTACACCTGTCCCCTATCGAACAAATAAATAAATTGAATTGAATTGAATTGAAAATTGACACTCACGTGGATGCATCTGAAAGGTCTCCCTAACAAGAAGACACTCGCGTGGATCCTGCCGTCCAGCAGAGCAGGTGCATCTAAAAGGTCTCCCTAACAAGGGGACACTCACGTGGATCCTGCCGTCCAGCAGAGCAGGTGCATCTAAAAGGTCTCCCTAACAAGAGGACACTCACGTGGATCCTGCCGTCCAGCAGAGCAGGTGCGTCCTCGGCCAGCCTCAGGATGTACAGGCCCATGTTGTACTCTGTGCCCCCTCGCAGACTAAAGCCGAAGCCCCTGGGGCCCCGCTCTAACTCCACTGTCAGACAGCCCTGTGTGGGGAAACAGACCGCAGAAATGTGAGCAGCGCTTAAACGGTCACTTTGCTGATTTTCAACCATCGTTACAAAATCAGTAGTACAGTATATTATGCAAATGAACAATGTTTAAACTTCCCTCCATCTTGCCTGGACCGGAAGCTCTCCATTCATATTCAGAGAACTTCCTGGTCCAAGTGATGTCATAATGATGTCATTTGGAGCAGTTTTGCCATGGTGTCACTATCACTATCACTATCACTATCACTATCACTATCACTATCACTATCATTATTGCTTCATTCACAGAACTTCCTGGTCTAAATGAAATCAAGAAGTTACACATTGACCATTTGCATAATATACTACTGATTTTGTGATACAAGGCTGGTTTGAATGCAAAATCTTTGCGATAAAACGTGTTAAATCTGCACCAGGCAACTTTGCTAAATGGCTCACAAGCTGTTTGAATCAATACCCACAAATCATGCCAGACCTTTTCACTAAACTGCACACTGCAGCACACTCACGGTTACCAACCTTGCCGGTGTGTCATGTTTCATACCAAAGGAGACCAGAGGGACGAGAGAGCAAAAAGATCACATGGTGAGTCCAGCTTCCTCTGAACGGAGCGCTCGCTCACTGCTGCTTGTCTTTTACTCTGAAGTTTTGCTTTGTCACTTCCTGTGCACGGATATGACTTCCCACCAGTGACGTACCAGCCACCGGAATTTTATTTGAGCAAATTATGGCAAATCTACCATTAGGAAGGAGGGGACACTCCCTTCTGTTGCAGCTTCACTTCATCGTCAATGCTAATTTGAATAAATACATAAATAAATACATAAATAAATACATAAATAAATAAATGCTAGTGTTCATCATCTATATGTTTATTGATCCTGAAGACAGATTGATAAGTGATTATTCGCCAGACGTGGGAGAGAGTCTCTAATCAATAGGTGATTCACTTTCCAGACTGGATTTGATGATCTACCTGTTGATCCCCAGGGTGCACTGGCACTGAGGGCCCACTTGTTCAACTGAGGAGAGACTTCCCCATTGATTTCTATTGACCCCAAAGAGACACCAAAATGACTCAATAATGCTTATCCTATTGATTGATGATGTCATTTAAAGCCTCCTCCTTTCCTGATTGGCTGTTTTTTTTGTTTCTATTTCTAGGTTCTAGCTTTCTAGGTTCTAGGTTCTAGGTTCCATTGACATGAATGATGGCTTGTTGAACTTCGGAGAGAGTTTCCTTTTGATTGGTCATACCATTTAAGCCCCTCCCCCAGTCCAGAGAAGAGTCGCGACATCTCCATTCACTCCAATGGACCAGTTTTTTACTCTCAAGAGTTCCAGGAAGTAAGGTTCTGGACTAAGCAGCACTGTCGAGTTGCAGCAAAATGGACAGTTTGTGTTGTACTTTGAAAGTTGTTGTTTTTTTTTGTTTTTTTTTTAAATCAAATTGTACATTATCAGCTTTATTTTAGCATTAAAAAGTAACGTGAGACCCCTTCATGGCTGTTCATTGGCTAATGATGAGTCACGCATTTTGGTCCTCCGCTGACGCCACTCTCTCTCTAAACTGCTCTCGTCTCACTGAACTCAGTGAAGACCCTCCCTCTTTTGTGATTGGCTGTTTTCCATTGTCAATATATAACTATGATGAACCTAGTATGGAAGCTAGTATATGAAGAAATGATGTATAGTATATGAAGAAATGATGTGTTGGGAGCAGGATGCATTGTTTTAAACCAATAAGCTGTATTAGGCTTTTGTATTTGTTTCATAGAGCCAAATGGATGACAGATTATTATGAATGATGCGCTTGTTATTAAAAAAATCTTGCCTATAGTGCAGCTTTGACCCCAAAGTGTTGGCTAATATATAGACAGCATATATTTGGAATAAATAAATAAATGAGAGTATGACCCTAACCTGGTTGGGTCCTGTCACACACAGTGTACCCTGCTCACTGAGGGGCAGGGTTTTGTAGTCAGACCAGTTGACTGCCTCCCTTTTCTCCTCCAAGTCCAGGTTATAACTAAAACAGACAATGGCATTCGGTTAAGTCAATTTTGTATTTCTCCAATAATGCATGTTGTGTACAGCATGCCACTCACTAACTGAAGGGTAATCGCAAGTCATAACACTTAAATTAATGCTGGATTTAATACTGTATATTGTATATTGTATATATGTATATATATATATATATATATATATATATATATATATATATATATATAGTATATTATATCTATACGGTACATGTTTTTGAACACAGGCATCTTATTTGGACTGTAGCCCAGATAAATATCTCCCTTGAGAAACAAAGTAGACTAAACTTCAACTTGACACTTCTGCACGTCTGATCCTTACCGTTCACCCATGGCTCTGTGCTGCAGGGCTGGACTCTGTTTGGCTGAACTGGCTCCAGAGGGAGGGCCTTTGTATTCTGAAACCAACGGTGAGATTTCAGCATGTCAGCGTAAAAAAAAATCTAAAATGTTCTTCACTCAATATCTTTTGAATAGACTATAATATAGAGGATCCAGTCTGTAAGAATATTCTCATTTTGTCGAGGATAGATTACCTACTATCCTTTGAAATAACAACATAGTTGGTTTAGTTATTTTATGCCATCATCAATCCTTTCAGAGGAATAGGAGTCAGTCACTTTTTAAGAATTGTAAGTATCTGAAGTTGTAATGAAATGCGTCATATCATAAGACCCACACACTATAGAGAGGCAAAGTGGAACGTCACTTCCTGCTTCAGCACTGTACCAGAGATTTTCATCTGCCATTTATTTTCCCATAGACATTTCATAAAATGCTTACAAAATAGTTGTACTTCGTTGAACCAAACAGTTCAGCTAACACAATAATCGGGAGAGACCATAGAACATTTCACTCGGACCAAAACTTAAAAAAACAACATAGATTTTTCTTTCTTTAAACCCGCTTTTTTTTTTTTTTTTATGTTTTGGTCCCAGTGAAATGTTATGCGATCTCTCCTGTTTCTAAATATATCAGAACCGTTTGGTTTGAACAAGTAAATCAATTTTTATACGCATTTTACAAAATGTGTATGGGAAAATAAATGGCGGATGAAAATCTCTGGTACAGTGCTGAAGCAGGAAGTAGGCGGTCACTTTGCCTCTCTATAGACCCGCACACTATAGACCCACACACTATAGACCCGCACCCTATAGACCCGCGCACTATAGACCTGCACACTATAGACCTGCACACTCTAAGAAATGTAAGATACTCACCATCCTCTGGGACCACGGTGAGGGTGACGACGGTGCCAGCTTCCTTGATAATCTGAACGATGTCATTGTGAGAAAGGTCAATGATGGAGCGGCCATTGACCGCTGAGATACGATCTCCCACGTTCAGCAGACCGCAGCGGTCAGTGGGGCTGCCTTCGATGATACGGCCAATTTTATGTGGGATCACTGAGAAGGCAGAGGAGGGGAAAAGAGACATTTAGACACCAGTTGTACAGACCATTATTTGGCTCGGCATGGCATGGCATGGCATGGCATGTCTCGGTATGGCATGGCATGGCATGTCTCGGTATGGCATGGCATGGCTCGGTATGGCATGGCATGGCTCGGTATGGCATGGCATGGCATGTAAATGTAGATGACGGTTTTGAAGTCATTCATCTAGTTTGACAGTTATTGAGAGTTGATTTGAGTTAATGAGTTATTAACTCATTGAGTGCCAATGACGACTTTAGTCGTCAATTGCTTTAGTAACGTTGAGTGCCAAAGACGACTAAAGTCGTCAATTGCGTTTTTTGACGGTGGGACGTGTATCAAAGCCAGATCCATCTCCTGTGAAAGTATGGTGGCTGTCGAATGTGTAAAAGCTATCTTAGGGACCCATTAGGTGGCGACAGTGCTCTCCAGATTACAGAAAGGCCAGGAGAAAAGAGAGAAGAAGTCATGAGGAAACGGAAATCGCATCGATATGCATGAAGCATAACGTTAGCTGTGCCTGTGAACAGCAGTCAATCTGCTGACACCACAATTGAGCCCCATCCGTGTCCGCTGCGATAGCCCCTCCATATGATTTAGTTGCCGACACCAGCTTCTTTCTGAAAAGTTACATTATTCTCAGCTGGGAGCCGGGACAGGTTGTGAAAAAGCGGGGGGATGCAGCGCACTTTTCAGTGCAGACGGAGCAAAAGCAGAGCGAGAGCAAACGCAGCGACACTCAGTCGCGCAGAGACACTCCCACGAAGGAGGAGGAGGAGGGGGGTGGGGCACGCAGGGCAGCGTACAACACACAACACCCACACAGCAGGCTCGATTGACAGAGACAGGCAAACAAGCTATCTGATGCCCACCAGCAGTAAATCAAGACCAGCAAGAAGGTGTAGGGTCTGCGCACGCAGGGGCCAGCGCTGCTGGTTGCAGCTAAAAAATATTATTTTGCCAAACAAAATTCCTTTGTTTTCACTGTTTTATTGAAGTAAATTATTTTTGAGGTGTCACATCAGAAAATATTACCTTCAGTCAGTCATGTGCTTGAAATGCTATATTTCACAAAAGACTCAATATCTCAGCTTCTAGATGGAAACGCCATTTTTTTCTGTTTTTGACCTATCTTCTCCGGCTGATAACTAAAGAACGGAAAATGATATCAATAAACTTTTTTTTGCTGCTGATACAATAGAGTCTCATCGTTCTTTGTGCGTGTTCGGTGTTTACATAGTAATATCACACAATATTCTGTGGGCCTCGAGAAATCACTGAAAACGCTCTGAAACTCTGGCACTGGGAGCGTCCGTTCTCCAAAAGTGGCTGGCACTCAATGAGTTAATTTGAGTTAGTGTGGACCAGTGATGTCACTGGTCCACACTTTAATACTCAATAACTGTCAAATTAAATGACAGACTTCAAAACAGTTTACAGTTTTCTGATATACTACTGATGTTCTAATGATACAAAGCTGGTTGAAAATGGGCAGAGTGTTCCTTTAAGGCCCATTGGAATTGTGTGGGGGGGTGTTTACATGGAGCGACACTGCCCTCTGTCTGTTTTGGCAATGTTTCTCTTTTCCGGGACGTTTTAGGGTTGTTACAATGTATAGAGGTCCACGTGGGGGCCCAGCCAATGACATCGCTCACAGCGCAACAGCCAGCCAATAGCATCGCTAAGATTTTCTCAGACCAGAGCGGAGTCAGCCCGGACTAAAACCAGGAAATACATCTCATTCCCTGATCGATGTTTGAGCTGTTTGCCGCTCATCCCTCAATGGTTTGAAGGTATGTGTGTGTTTTATTTGTGTTTTTATAGCATAACGCTCTGGAACTATCAAAGAATAACGTTTAATCCCTGCGTTTGAGCGGTTTATCGGTGCTCTCTCTCCACATAAACACAACCTCGCTCGACCACATAAACACAGAAGTTAAGTTAAGTTCTCCTTTATTTATCCCCATGGGGAAATTCATCCTCTGCATTTCTACTAGGAACCTTCCTAGAACTAGGAGCAGTGGGCAGCTGCAGTGCAGCGCCCGGGGACCAACTCCAGTTCTTTTGCCAGTGCCTTGGTCAGGAGCACTGACAGGAGTATTAACTCTAACATACATGTCTTTGATGGTGGGAGGAAACCGGAGCACCTGGAGAAAACCCACACGAACACGGGGAGAACATGCAAACTCCACACAGAAAGGACCTGGGACGGACCGGGGTTCGAACCTGGGACCTTCTTGCTGTGAGGCAACAGTGCTAACCACTGAGCCACCGTGTCGTCCCAGAACGCAGCAAAACAATGTCCCATCACTAAAATACACACAGGGCGCAGCGTCTCTCAACATAAACATACTGCCACACTATTATATGAGCCAGAAGTGATCGTTTTGAGTAGAAACTTTTGTATAATTATATCATCTTTTTTAATGAAATAGCTGCATATTATACCTTTAAGAAGCCTTTCTTTTTCAACTAATCTTTCTTGTCTTTCTTTCTTTACCCGCTTGGCCTTTTATTTTTTCCCTACTGTTTAATTGTTTGTTTCCATGACGACTGCTACAGTAAATGATTGCCCGACTGTTGTAACTGTCTCCCACTTTGATGTAAGTAGATGCTTTGACTCCTCCCACTTTGACGTAAGTAGATGCTTTGACTCCTCCCACTTTGATGTAAGTAGATGCTTTGACTCCTCCCACTTTGACGTAAGTAGATGATTTGACTCCTCCCACTTTGATGTAAGTAGATGCTTTGACTCCTCCCACTTTGATGTAAGTAGATGCTTTGACTCCTCCCACTTTGACGTAAGTAGATGTTTTGACTCCTCCCACTTTGATGTAAGTAGATGCTTTGACTCCTCCCACTTTGATGTAAGTAGATGCTTTGACTCCTCCCACTTTGACGTAAGTAGATGTTTTGACTCCTCCCACTTTGATGTAAGTAGATGCTTTGACTCCTCCCACTTTGACGTAAGTAGATGCTTTGACTCCTCCCACTTTGATGTAAGTAGATGCTTTGACTCCTCCCACTTTGACGTAAGTAGATGATTTGACTCCTCCCACTTTGATGTAAGTAGATGCTTTGACTCCTCCCACTTTGATGTAAGTAGATGCTTTGACTCCTCCCACTTTGACGTAAGTAGATGTTTTGACTCCTCCCACTTTGATGTAAGTAGATGCTTTGACTCCTCCCACTTTGACGTAAGTAGATGCTTTGACTCCTTCCATATAATTGCTCTGCCTCATAATAGACAATCATGTTGTGTCTTTCTTGTATGATGCGTACGCATGATAGCAGAACATCAGGGTCATAATCATCTGTATTTTGGATGAACATAGACCAAAAAATGATTTCCCCATCTACGAATCAAAAATGCATTTGGATAAGTCGATTTAAATGAGTTTAGAGAATAAATCTTCTTAAATATTGATGTAGGGGGCTTGAGAGACTGGACTCCCACCTCCCAGCGGGGGTTTGCACTTGGAGGTGAGGATGACGAAGCCGAAGCCCTCGGTGTCCCTCCGGTGGAGCGTGATGTCAAAGGACTCGTGGTCCAGGGCGCTGGGCAGGGGGATGCGGGGCAGCCGGGGAGAGCCGTTCACCAGCACCGGAGCCATGCTCTGGGCCTCTTCCTCCGTCACATCTGGTGTGGAGAGATAGATACAGAGGAGCAATGGAGCAGAAGCACTATTTAGTTTGCTATAATGTATTTGGGTCTGTGTGTGTGTCGGTGTAAATCTGTGTGTGTGTGTGCAGTATCTCTGTCACAGTTTGACAATGTGGGATGTTCGTGAACAGTGCAGTCTGAAAAGTCCGGTAGAGTGAATTATGACATCACGCACTCTAGGCTGGCTCCATGAGCTCCTATTATAAAGGTTGAAAAAAAAGTCTAAAACTTGAACTGATTCAACTTAAACTTCTCAAAAAGTACAAAAGATATCAAAAAGCTCGATTCAAGTGATAATAAAGGATTAAATTAAAGTGATGACCCGTTTAACGTTTTAATGGAGTTAAAATGTAGAGAGAGGCAAAGTGGAACGTCACTTCCTGCTTCAACACTGTACCAGAGATTTTCATCCGCCATTTATTTTCCCATAGACATTTCGTAAAATGCTTATAAAATAGTTTTACTATAATCGGGAGAGACCATAGAACATTTCACTCGGACCAAAAAAACAAACAAACAGTGAAAAAATATTTTCTTTAAGCCTGCATTTATTTACATTTTGGTCCCAGTGAAATGTTATGTAATCTCTCCTGTTTCTAAATATATCTGTACCGTTTGGTTTGAACCAGTAATACTATTTTTATACGCATTTTACAAAATGTGTATGGGAAAATAAATGGCGGATGAAAATCTCTGGTACAGTGCTGAAGCAGGAAGTAGGCGGTCACTTTGCCTCTCTATAACAGTAGTAGTTGGAGTTCAAAGAGGGCGCATGGTTTGAACAGTCCTCTCATAAGACTCGACAGCTACTAAAAGTTGTGTGCTGTGTGCAAGGTAATAAGAACGTATGGTCTGCTCATCGCCCACCTCTGTAGATGACCTTCCTGCGTATGGTCAACATCACTTGGCCGTTGCGGGCGGCGTTGGTCATCAGATCCAGCACCTGCTTGTGGGAACGACCTTTGACCATCACGCCGTCGATGCCGATGAGCTCGTCTCCCGCCCTCAGGCGACCATCCTTCTCCGCTGCGCCGTTGGGCACGATGGCCCCGATGTACACCTGGGGGAACACGTTCTGATACAGAGACCAGGTATGAAATGTGTAAAGCACGTTCCAAGCAACCCACACACTTTGTATCATGCATTCAGATCATTTTTGGAGTGATGTTCTACGTCACATGAGAATACACCAGCTAATTGTTTATGAATTATAAACATTTCAATAAACAGTACAATCCATTAAAAGTTTAATAACATGTTTATTGTTCAAGTTAAAGTGATCGGCAAGAAAGAATCACTGACGCTCCAGTCCATCTTTGAGAAAAAGGTCATCAGCCTGGCTCATAGAGCTCTGACCGACCCTTCTCACATTTTATTTTCTGAATATGAGTTGTTACCTTCTGGCAGAAGATTCAGAGCCAGCAGATACAGGAGCAAACCGCTACAAGCTCTCCTTCCTCCCCACCTCGATTACACTTCTTAACAAACAGCCTGCCCTTCCCCCCAGGCTGTAGAAACCCATAGTTTGTAGGTGGAGGCACTTTAAGTAGGAACGGTAATCTTAGCCCCATGTTTTACCTTCTTATTTTATTTCTTTTACTTTTCATTTAATCTTATTTGAATGTTTTATTCTTTTACTCTTTTATTCTTTTATCCATTATCCCGCTGCTGGTTTTGTTTATTGTTGATTTAATATTCTTTTACCTTCGGGTATGTATGATTTAAACAAATTGTGCAATAGGGCTGTGCAATTTCATGTCTCAGTTGGCATCTCCCCACTGTGTCCTAGTGCAATGCTGTGTCTGTCCTGTTTGTGTTTACTTGTGTTTTTGTAACGCCGGATGTGGCTATGCGCACTTTTTGCCCAAGACAAATTTCCCTTCTGGGACAATAGAGTTTATCTCATCTCATCTCTCATCATTATTACGTTTCAAATGCAGTATGTTCAGAAATATGCACTTTCTAACGGACGACTTGGAAACATTTCGGGGAGCAGTCAGGACAGGTTACAGTACATATACTTACTGGCTGCTCTGGACCTTCTCCTCCCAGAACACGAAAACCGAAGCCCGTCTCAATGTCTCTCTTTAAGAACACATCGATGTCTTTGGTGTGAGGCTCTGTGGAGGAGGAACACTCCATCACTATTCATCTGAGCAAGGTTTGAAGTTCACTTTGACTTTGGAGGACAGCCACTGTTGGTCTACACACACACTCACGTCTGCTGTCCAGCAGGGCCTTGGACTTGAGGTACATCTCGGTGGCGTCCCGCTTGGGGGAGTCGGCTGAGCGCAGGGTGCTGGTGTTGGAGTGGTAAGGCAGGGCGTGGAGAGGCAGGGCGTGGAGAGCCGAGTCTGTCATGTAGTTTAATGTCTCTGTACTGGCCGTCATTTCCTGTCTCTGATGGAGATGCAAATACATGGATACATAGTATAGTTAGTCATCAATAAAACAATTTTTTATCTCGAATAGGGACGCACACATATGAACATTTTGGCCGATACTGATAACCAATGTTAACAATAACTGATATTTACCAATGTCGATATGATCTGCATAAAAACAAGTTTCTGTGATACTGTAATCAAATTTTGGAGATACTGAAAAACACGTGTAAACACTGTACATTTGAAAAAGTTATGTCTTTCCTTATCATAGATTTACCGAATTGTTTCCTCTCAATATGAAAACTTTGGCTGATAGATACCTATAACCGATATTAACATTGCTGTTATATAAGACCGATCTATATACCGTATATCTATATCTATCTATCTATCTATCTCTATATATATATATATATATATATATATACCGTAAATTCCGCACTATAAGCCGCACCGGAGTATAAGCCGCACCTGCAAAATTGCCTGTTTGTTACATATATAAGCCGCACCGGACTATAAGCCGCGGGTGTTTTAATGGTATTTTTTTTTTTTTTTTTTTATTGTGTTTTAATGTTTAATTACCATATGTAAGGGTTCATGCACAGAGGGGATTGTCGGGAAAGAGATGGCTGTTTGAGGAAGCTCCCATTTATTAACATTTCAACAAAACAACATAACACAACACCACCTGTGTTTTTTTTTACAGTGCACACAGTGTCCGCGGTGTGGTGAAAAGAGGGCAAGAGAGGAAATTAAAACAGAAGTGGATTTATAGTTAGAAAGAGTGCTAAAAAAGAGAGATTTTTTTTTTTTTTTTTATCCATAGATAAGCCGCACCGGACTATAAGCCGCAGGGGCCAAAAAAGGCCAAAAAACGGGGAAAAAGCTGCGGCTTATAGTCCGGAATTTACGGTATATATGAGAACCACACAAAAAATCCTAGGTTAGTAGTGTTTTTCATGAGATCACATAATGCTTTGGTATTGATGAAGGGCAGCTTGCACATTGTATTGATAGTCTCTCCACAGCTCATTATCCTGCAGGCGAGCGGTTGAGGATCTAATGGTGACAGAACACCAAAGGCAATAAAGGTCATTCCACCCGCTTCCAGAGACTGTTTTCACTTTACAACCTCCGCCATTGTTTTGCCTCGGCAAAGGGATTTGAATGCAATTTTAAAATCCACGGGAAAGATGACAGCTTTCCCTATGGCCGTGACAGGCCCCATTCAGGGTCTTTATCTCAAACTGTTGTATTAATAATAGCGGCCATATCTAAAGAGGCTCCTATATGGTTCATTACCATTGCAATCCCCCTGACAACGGCCCCCGAAGAATATGAATACTGAAAGGAAGTAATTAAGACCATTTTTCAGTGCAAACAAAGGGAGGTGCCCGGAAGCATAATCAATATTCAAATTTATTGCTATCATTTAATTCGATGCAACAGAGGCTTTACTGGTTTAAGCTCAAGGACAAAAGGCTTTGAAATTAACTGGAGGGATAAGTGCTCGTGGGGGAAACAATAGCGATGAAATAGGGAAAAGATATCCGCTTTGACTCACAGGCTTTAGAGTCTTCACAGGCGACGTTTGACCTATGGAGAGAGACGTATAACAGGAGGATAAGAAACCACAGGATAAGATTCACACCAGCAGCTTGTCACTGCACCACCCCACCACCAGATGGCACTGCCTCTCTGACAGAGAAACAGGAGCAGTCAACTTCGAAAATAAACCAGGTACCAAGGACCCTAAAAAAGAAGGATAAGACATCACTCACATTTTGCATTGGGGCCAGTTGCATTGAAGTGAATGGGGGCAGGCATGGAAAGTCCCCACTATAAACCATAGTAAAGAGTAAAGAAAACACATGACGTGATGTTGACTGATGCCCTGTCCGCTCATGTATCATGATGTCGTTTAGTTAATCCAGCTCTATTTTGGACCAATCAGAGGCTTGAGTTGAGCTATAAGCTGCTGGACAGAGTTATGATCTGTTTGGAAACCAATAATAAGCAAAAACAAAGGTGCACATTTACATAAAAACATCAGTCAACATCACATGATGTGTTTTCTTTCATCTGGTGGAAGCATTTCTCAATCAAAGGTGAAACGACACAGATGTGATGCTTTATAGTGGGACTTTCCATGCCTGCCCCATTCACTTCAATACAACTGGTCCCAAAGCAAAATTCAAAGGCTGTGACGTGACTGTTGTCTCATCCTTCTATTCCGGCTCCTTGTCTAAACTCAGGAGGCTCCTCCATTAGGGAACATACATTGCGTGTGATGGTGCACATGTGCAGAGGGGGTGCAGAACACACGGGAGAGAGAGGCCCAGTGCAAAGAGAGAGAGATTCATGCATGTCATTCAATGACCAATCACGCCCCCCCCCCCCCCCCCCCCCCCCCCCATCTCTGTGTGTGCTGTACAGTACACCCACATGTGTCACACTCACATTGTTCCCTACGCTTCATAACCCCCCCAACTCCTCCTCCTCCTCCTCCTCTTCTTCCTCTTCCTCCTCCTCCTCCTCCTCCTCTTC
>NC_139650.1:10394211-10404923 GCF_964638095.1 Poromitra crassiceps | reverse complement strand
ACAGACAGCTGGCTCTTCCTTTTTTTAGAGTCAATGGCTTTGAGGCCATTTCCTGTTTTAGGCAATAGATCCAGATGGTACTGGATTGGCTTTTACATTTTTGGGCCGTTATCTGGAGTGATGAGTGAGCTGCTAGGGTTCAGTGTCCTGCTGGAGGATGCCTCTACCAAACACACTGTCCATTAGGTTCAGTGTCCTGCTGGAGGATGCCTCTACCAAACACACTGTCCATTAGGAATCAGAGCTGTGTCTCTCTGCTTATGGGTCGGTCTCCAGGACCACCGGGCGTTCCTGCTGTACCATGTTGAGCGTGACCACTGCACCAAAACTGTCACAGATCTGGTTGATGATAGGCAAAATTAAAGTATGATGTTACCCTTAAAGCTCAAATTTGATCCGGGGAACCACATGCAACTAGTCAGGAATGCATCAATGTGACTTGAGTTTCTACCTTTTTGGGCGTCTGGGTACTAGTGTACAGGTAAAAGCTAGGGATGGGACCGGTCCAATATCGGTATCGGATACGGGGTACCGATACTGACATAATTCACGAATCGGATCGGAATCGGGTTTTTTTTTTTTTTTTTTTTTTTTATTATTCTGGCCGTAATTTGCCCATGTATAATAGTATCCGTCTTTGCCTTGTATATTTTCTTAATTTTGTCTGCTTTTTGCAAGGTATATTTAAAAAAAAAATCTTTAATTGGCCAAATCTTTGCCTATACTGTATATCCAAGAAAAATATCGGTATCGGCATAATATCGGTATCGGCAGATATCCAAATTCAGGTATCGGACTCGGATCGGAAGTGAAAAAATGTGGATCGCTGCATCCCTAGTCAAAGCACTCACCACCGTGGAAACCTGGGTTCAATTCCCGGCAGCGGTACGTCCAGCTTGGTCAGATGTTCCTACAGACACAATTTGGCCGTGCCTGCGGGTTGGAAGCTGGTGTGGTGTGACTCCTGGTCGGTCAGGGCGCCTGTTCGGGGGGAGGGGAACTGGGGGGGGGAATAGCACGATCCTCCCACGCACTACGTCCTGCCGGTGAAACCCCTCGCTGTCAGGGGAGAAGAAGTGGCTGGCGACTGCACATGACATAATATATCGGAGGAAGCATGTGCTAGTCTACGGCTCTCCCCAGATCGGCGGGGGGGCGGGGGGGGGGGGGGGGGGGGGGGGGGGGGGGGGGGGGGGGGGGGGGGGGGGGGGGCAGCAACGACCAGGAGAGCACGGGGGAATTGGCCAAGTACAACTGTGGAGAAAATGGGAGGACCCCCCCCCCCCCCTCCGACTTTCTACCTTTCTTAGGCAGTTTAACGGAGAGTAAATCCACTTTATCTCAGTCCTGAGGTTTCCTCGGCCCCCACACAGTTCTGCTCAATTAAAGTAGTCAAACAGTTTGCCAGCCGTGAAAATGCAGTATTTCGCTCCCTGGTGCCAATGAGAGCAGCGAGAGTGAATTGGAGGCACATTGTTCTCACTTCACACTGTTGTAAGCTTGAATATGACGGGCCTGGAAAGCCTCCACAGTGAGAGTGAGGGATCGTGAAGGTGTGAATTGGACGTTGGACGCGATGCTGCACCCGGGATAGTGACAAACGAGCCTGTGTGACACGCGGCAGCCCCGGGGACCATCAATTTCTTCATTTCCTGGAAGGGAGAGCTGCGGTGACATGCCAAGAAGACCAGAGCAGAGCAGAGCAGAGCGGAGCGGCGGTGATTACAGAATGTGCCGCATGCAATCGGATGACACAGAGATGATGAACTTGGTCTACTTGGAATGACTATCTTATAATTAATAACGAAGAAAAAAATATTCTCATCCTCATATATTGCTAAATAACTCCTTGTCCTTGAACGTCATCCGTTTTCATGTTTTACAGCTAAAGTGCAGCAGCCTGTGCAGCGGCTCAGTGCGCTGTGACCGTTTACGACTGTGTAATGCTGCGCGCTGTGAGTAATGGTGCCCTCCACTTGTCATTGCTCCTCAGACTGAGTGAAGCTTGGCTAAAGCTCCGCTGGAGGGAAGAGAGAGCAGGAGAGGAGATAGATGCTGGCCGGAGAGGAGAGGAGAGCGCCCCCTGTGGCGTCGGACGATGATGGGCCATTTGGGCAATATTGGCCTTTAGCTCCCTCTCGCTCTCTGATCCCCGCTTCTCTAATTCTGTCGTCCAACGACATCGAGCGGCCGGTCCCAGAGGCTCCCCATTCATTATGCATGGATGAGCTTTATTGCATTATGTTTTTTTAGGCTAACACACTTAGCACGCTTGTAGCATTGCACAAGCCCTCTGCACCAACTCTGTGAATTATTCAAGGCCGGGGCATTAGGATTTGGAATGGAGGAGCTTAATCAGAGGCTACAGCTTCCAGGGCGCCTTGGCTCAGTGCAGCGCAGCCCAGGCAGGCAGGCGCTGGTACCCACTGGCCTGGTGCTGCAGCTTTCAGGGCGGCTGTGGCTCAGGAGGTAGAGCAGGTCGTCCACTAATCAGAAGGTCGGTGGTTCGATCCCCGGCTCCTCCAGTCCGCATGTCAAAGTATCCTTGGGCAAGACACTGAACCCCACATTGCTCCCGATGGCTGTGCCAGCACCCTGCGTGGCAGCTGGCCGCCCTCGGTGTGTGAATGGGTGAATGTAGGCACATTGTAAAGCGCTTTGGATAAAAGCGCTATATAAATGCAGTCCATTTGGCTCAGTGCAGCCCAGGCAGGCGCTGGTACCCTCTGGCCTGGTGCAACGCAGGTTTTAAATAGGAAGCTGAATTATCGGGCCAGTGGTGGACTTTGGAAAGCTGTGTGAGCTGCGAGAGACTCTTGAGATTGTAATGCACTAGGCATCTCACGCATTACGTGCGCTCTATGCCTAGGCTCGGCCGCTGCGCGGCCTTGCCCGTAGCTCGGCCTCGCCTGCCCTATTGGCGCGCACGCGTGTGTGTTGCTCACTAAATGTTGTGTGTGTGTGTGCCCCATTATGATATAACTGATGACATCATCAGTGTGTGTGTGTGTGTGCACCCCTATGACATCACTGATCAGTCTTGTCACAATGCCTCCGTGTGTGTGTGTGTGTGTGTGTGTGTGTGTGTGTGTGTGTGTGTGTGTGTGTGTGTGTGTGTGACATCACTGATCAGTCTTGTGACAATGCCGCCTTGTGTCTGTGTGTGTGCGTGCGTGCATCCTTATGACATCATTTTTTACATCATCGTTGATGACATCATCACTGATTACATCACTGACGACATCACATCATTAGCCTAATTTAAAAATCCGGCATGGGTGCCCTTTACACACCCTGAAGGTTTCATTCAGCCCGATAGAAAAGCGGCATAGCTGTGGCCGAACACAGAACTTGAAACAAACAAAGTCCACCTACGCAAATTGTATCATAGATTTCAGGAATGTTGCATTGTGTGAACCTGTTCTTACAGCCTCCCTATCTATTCACTGTAATCCAGCGTTCTGATTTATCCGGCGTTGTGATCGAATTTGGGTCTTTTTTTCTGATTTCCCTGTAAGCCCTCAGTGGGACTATCTGCCGGTGTGGATTTTGGGATATAATGATTTGGTCTCATCTCTTTATCTGTAATGTCATGCTGCTGTTAGAGGAAAAGCTTGTATCTTCAAAATGTCAACTTTTCAGGGATTTAGAAAAACTGGCTTCATTTCAGGATGATGCACATCCCTTTAAAAAGATCATCATGGCTTGTAAATGGTTTCACAACACAAGCCCCGCCCCCTGGGACATGACACGTGCTGTGCCAAGAAATTACAATGTAAACCCTCAGTTCAAACATAGTGTAAAGAAATTACAATGTAAACCCTCAGTTCAAACATAGTGTAAAGAAATTACAATGTAAACCCTCAGTTCAAACATAGTGTAAAGAAATTACAATGTAAACCCTCAGTTCAAACATAGTGTAAAGAAATTACAATGTAAACCCTCAGTTCAAACATAGTGTAAAGAAATTACAATGTAAACCCTCAGTTCAAACATAGTGTAGAGAAATTACTGTAAACCCTCAGTTCAAACATACTGTAGAGAAATTACTGTAAACCCTCAGTTCAAACATACTGTAGAGAATTACTGTAAACCCTCAGTTCAAACATACTGTAGAGAATTACTGTAAACCCTCAGTTCAAACATCCTTTAGAGAAATTACAATGTAAACCCTCAGTTCAAACATAGTGTAAAGAATTACAATGTAAACCCTCAGTTCAAACATACTTTAGAGAAATTACAATGTAAACCCTCAGTTCAAACATACTGTAAAGGAATTCATTAAACAAAAAACACCAAAATTGTATTCTCCACAACAACAGCAATAAGCCCTTGCCTGCATCTTAGTCCCTTGTGTTATTCTACTACAGTCAAGTCAAGTTTGTTTATTTATACAGCCCTTTATCACAAGCATGTCTCAGATGACTTTACAGAGGATGTGTCTAGCTGCATCTAACTAAACACAATCAATGGGGAACAAAGATATACATGTACAGCACAAGCATTGCAAAAAGCACAGGCCAGAGCACATTTTAGCAAGACAATCGACTTTTTCTACGGCCTAAGGGCCTGTGTCCACCTGGTTACATGCTGCCACTCCGACGTGCTGCCACTCCGAAATATCGGCACTCAGAAAGGGTTCTATATTCCCCGTTTTTCACTAACCTCTCCCAGCCCCCACGCCAAACCTAACCTCCCCCCATGCCTAAACCTAACCTCCCCCAGACCCTAACCCAAAACCTAACCTCTCCCACCCCCACGCCTAAACCTAAGGTCGACATTGCTGCTTCTAAGGTGAACGACCGCCAGTCCGAATAATGGAAGTTAACGTTCGGAGTGGCAGGGCAGGACTTCGGAAAGGCAGACAGTTACCCCCAGTGTCCACCTAGCGTCTTTTTCCAACCGTTAAACGCTGGGAGTGCGCTGGGAAGCGCTGATCTGCACAATTATACAAGGAAGCAGTCTGAAACTAGTTCAGTGCGGTAGTAGCTTGATAGCTGACAGCTAGCATTAGCAAACAACACACATACAGTGATTTAGCTCAACACTCACCAGAAATATTAAAGTGTCTAGCCAATCTGCTCCCACAATTGAGCCTTTCTGTCTCTGTTGCGATGGTTTCTCCATATGATTAGTTGCCAGAAAAGGAGCACCCGACACCAGCGTCTTTCTGAAAAGTAAAAATATTTTCAGCTGGGAGCGCTGGGAGTCGGGCGCAAAAAAACGCCGGAGCGCTCTGAGAATAGACGCCGGGCGCTGCGCACTTTCTCTAGACGTCCGTGTGCGCCCGCATACGCTCTCCGCCCATTGGAAACAACTGAAAATAGACGCTGGAGCTGATGAAAAGACGCTAGGTGGACACAGGCCCTAACCTAGCCAGCGCGAGATGACATGAAAAGTCAATGCAAACACGTCAGAACACGCCATGTCATTTCATGCAGCCAATGGAA
Organism: Poromitra crassiceps; assembly: GCF_964638095.1. NCBI lineage: Eukaryota > Metazoa > Chordata > Actinopteri > Beryciformes > Melamphaidae > Poromitra > Poromitra crassiceps. Next base: position 10,399,473 of record NC_139650.1, on the reverse strand, counting down.
GCACTGGAAAAACATGGTGGCTCGTTCCGAACTTTCCCTTCTACTATGAAAATGGCGAAATGTGTTTCTGAAAACATTTGATGCTTACAATTATACCATTCAATTGCTGAATTTGCCTTTATCTTTATTAGTCGACTCAAATCTAACAGGCTTAAAGTTAGTTACATTATTAAAATGTTTCTCTAGAATTTCCAAACTCATTGCAAAGATCTGTTAATCTGTTATTATGGAACGGTATTAAGGTTTGAATGTGCAAAATACAGACACAGATTTAACCGTTTAACTTCTTCTTCTGTTCTGATTGGATCTCTTCCCAATTCGTCCCTCCCTAACATTTTCCTCTAGTTTTTAATTGATTGACGAAAGTGTCGATAGATTTCCTCGTATTTTTCTCATCAAAACTTTGTTTTTATTTAGTTTACGTCTAGTTTTCATCAAGTGAAAATAGGTCCTTGATGAACATTTTCCGTCATACTGTCGTTTTCGTCATTGAAATTAACACTCCGATCGATGCAGCCACGCAGTCTTCTAAGTGTGCTCCACTGGAGCAGCTGCCTGGAAAGTTCTGTGACATTGAACCACTCGAGCGTTATAGACGGTTTCAACTCCACAACATAAACATTCTACATTTCTCCCAGCTTTCCCTTCCTGTTACACTGTTTTGCTAGTACAATAAGTGACAAGGACATGAGCTAGGTTCCAAACGGTTCCCTAGCAACACAATTCCATGACAACCGTCTCTAGCTCATTGGGGCCTGATGCTGTCGTTCCACACCGCAGATTTCAGTGCATGAAGACATCTCCATCCCTCGCCGGTCTCCTCTCCCGTCGCCTTCACTTTATCTGCCTCTTTCTTCTATCTGTCATCGTTTCTATCTAGCTGTCACTGTCGGCCATTTTCCTTTGCATTTCAGCTGCATTTTCACGTTTCATCTCTCTGTGGCTCCTCTCCTCTGACGTGCATCTGGCTCTCTCCATATCTATCTTTCTCTCTCACTCTTCACTCAGCACCGTCGACACAATAAAATGTCTGCATTGTACCTCTCTGCAGTCTAACGGATATGTAGAATAAGACCATTACTGAACCAAATGATCACATATCACATTATGCATATCGCATAAGATACATGAATATTAATGTTACATAGTACACGTCATAGAGTCCAACGACTTGTCTCATGTTGAACTACGTCCTGCCTACCTGTAAAGGCCCAATTATACTCTACTACGTTAAAGACGGAGACGGAGACGGACAGAGTTTTGTTCATATTTCCGTCCGTCCTCGTACGGGTACGCATGAAACGCAGCAGAACCACACACACACACACTCACACATTTGACTCTCTACTGCCCACTGGTGGATGTATTGCTTAAAGGGCCCATATTTTGCTAATATAATGTATTATTATTTTATTGTTGGCCTCCAGTAGAGTAACTTATTGCATCATTCATAGTTTAAAAAAATCAGTTTATCTTGTACTGGCTCTCACTGCCCCCTTCAGTTCAGCCTCTGTATGAAACGCTCTGTTTTTAGGTCCTGTCCCTTTAAGAACCCCCACCCTCCGAAATACTCAAGGCGGGCAGCGGGGTGAAAGTTTGTTTGCGCAAACCTCTGCTCAGACAGAACCCGGACCCCACGTTGAGAACCACTGCAAACCACAATCATGCAGAGAGGGAGAGAGGCAGAGAGAGAGGGAGAGAGAGGGAGAGAGAGAGGGAGAGAGAGGGAGAGAGGGAGAGGGAGAGAGAGAGAGAGGGAGAGAGAGGGAGGGAGAGGGAGGGAGAGGGAGAGGGAGACGGAGGGGACGCTGTGTTTGGCTGGAGCAAACACAGTGTCCTCACTCCTCACAGCCTCTCAAAGTCGAGGAGTGACGATTTCTTTGGTGTGCCGTTTTCCTCCAAGCAGCCTGACGCTGATTTCCCCCCTCTAAACAGAGCTCGATTTAAGTTGTTATTTCGGTCTTTTTCAAAATTATTTTTTCATTTTGTAGATACAAGCAGTGTTTTTATTCCAACATGAACCAATAGTATGTTTAATACTAGATTGAAATGCGGCAGTCTACTGGCATGTCAGAACAGGGAAGGGAGGGGCAGGGCGCTCGCGCCGCGGGCCCGGGCTAAGCTTGGCAAAGTTGGCATCACCATGGTAACAAGTCCTACTGACGTCACTAGAACTATGGTTCTCGCACAAAATCGGCATAAATCCATGTCATCTCGTCTACGAGAGTTCATGGGCGAGAGGGGGGGTTCATGGGGGTAACATTAAAACACTTTCACATATTTATTTGAAGCTTAGCCCATGTTTAATATGACCATCCAAGATTGTAACAACATATATATGATACAAAATTAAGAAATGCATAATATGGCCCCTTTAACATAATACCAACGTGAAAGACGCATGGAAGTATGTGGGCAGTGACGATTACACCGTTTGAAACGGACACATTTATTTTCGTATGAGTATAAATGAGCCTTAAGGGCGTGGGGTGGGATTGGAGGAACTGTAGCGTCTCCGTCTTGCAAGCGAGAGTTTGGCTGTTGGACTGAGCGAGGCACGTCCTCGTGTTTTTACTTTCAGATTGAACACAAACCATAACTATAACCTGAACCAAAATAAATCTAACCAAGTTACTTTGTTGCCAAAACCGAACAAAAGTTGTTTTATTTGCGTTTAACGTTGGAAAGGCAGTGAGGTTTTCAAATGAACCACTGTTTTGTTTTCAGATGTACATTGATAGTGTACATATCCTGGTTTTCAGACACGTAAAATACCAACGTTTCATGTCTTTAAATAGACGCCTTCTCTCTGTTTTTCTGTCATCATTCTCCAACCATATCACTGGTTTCTTCTGCCTCGGCCTGTGCCCTCTCTCCTTCCTTTCCTCTCCATCTGTCTTGATCTGTCTCTCTTGTTATATCCTCTCTCTTGTCCTCTCTCCTCCATCTCTCTCTCTCTCTCCATCTCTCTATCTCTCTCTCTCTCTCCCTCTCCTCCATCTCTCTCTCTCCATTTATCTCTCTCTCTCCTCCATCTCTCTCTCTCTCCATCTATCTCTCTCTCTCCTCCATCTCTCTCTCTCCATCTCCTCCATCTCTCTCTCTCTCTCCATCTCGCTATCTCCCTCTCCTCCATCTCTCTCTCTCCTCCATCTCTCTCCATCTCCTCCATCTCTCTCTCTCTCTCCATCTATCTCTCTCTCTCCTCCAGCTCTCTCTCTCCCTCTCCTCCATCTATCTCTCTCCATCTCTCTCTCTCTCCCTCTCCTCCATCTCTCTCTCTCCATCTATCTCTCTCTCTCCTCCATCTCTCTCTCTCTCTCTCCTCCATCTCTCTCTCTCCCTCTCCTCCATCTCTCTCTCTCTCTCTCTCCATCTCTCTCACTATCTCCATCTCTCTCTTTCTCCCTCTCCTCCATCTCTCTCTCTCTCTCCCTCTCCTCCATCTCTCTCTCTCCATCTCTCTCTGTCTCTCCTCCATATCTCTCTCTCTCTCTCCTCCATCTCTCTCTCTCCATCTCTCTCTTTCTCTCTCTCTCCTCCATCTTTCTCTCCTCCATATCTCTCTCTCTCTCTCTCTCCTCCAGCTCTCTCTCTCCCTCTCCTCCATCTATCTCTCTCCATCTCTCTCTCTCTCCCTCTCCTCCATCTCTCTCTCTCCATCTATCTCTCTCTCTCCTCCATCTCTCTCTCTCCCTCTCCTCCATCTCTCTCTCTCTCTCTCCATCTCTCTCACTATCTCCATCTCTCTCTTTCTCCCTCTCCTCCATCTCTCTCTCTCTCTCTCCCTCTCCTCCATCTCTCTCTCTCCATCTCTCTCTGTCTCTCCTCCATATCTCTCTCTCTCTCTCCTCCATCTCTCTCTCTCCATCTCTCTCTTTCTCTCTCTCTCCTCCATCTCTCTCTCTCCATCTCTCTCTCTCTCTCCTCCATCTCTCCTCCATCTCTCTCTCTCTCTCTCGCTCTCTCTCTCTCTCTCTCTTCCCTGCACGATTCAGCCAGGCTTCCCCTGGGGGCTGATCCTGTTGGAAACGTTTCAGGGAAAGCAGATTATCTGTCGGCGCTGCTTATGATTTTTGGAGAAAGTTCACTCACACTTGATTAAATTAATCATTCTTCTGGTCTTTCCTTCAGGATATTTGGTGGAGATAAATAGCCGTCTCCAAACAGCCTAATTCATCTCTAAGTGATGCCAGTGCCCAGGGTCCTGTGCTCTCCCTGTGCTCGTGGGTTGGGGTGGGGGGCCACAGAGAGTGGGTGGCAGAGCCCTCTGCAGACTGCCACACTTAGTTTGAGCTGACAGTTTGTGTAGAGTTTGTAGGGCTGGACGATAATTATTAAATATTATCGTTTATCGTCTTTCAGTGGAATTTTTTGGTGATTATATGAAGATATGTTGATATCGTAACACATTGATTGCATTAGTAATACCTAACATTACCATTCGGTTCAATGAGAGGAACATTCATGTATTGATTTGATGTTCAAACTGTACAATGGTTGAATAAACACTCTCCTTTTAAAATGGAGACAAAAGCCATTTGAATTGGGAGATAAGCCTGAGGGGCTCCTGGCACCAGGCCTCCACATCAATCCTCTCCATCAAATGGAAGAGGAGCACCCTGCTGACTAACAGCAAGGAGATAAACCACCGTTTTATGGAATTTTACAGGGAACTTTCATCTAAGTGTGATGCTGCTCGATCTGATTTGAACCACTTTTTTGACACTTTTGAAACACCCACATTTAGTGACGGTGCCAGAGAGGATTTAGACTCCGATTTCGCATTGGAAGAAATAACTTCTGTGTCTGAGGTTAAATATCTTGGCCTGATGCTAGACACTCACCTTACATTTTAGAAACATATCCATGAGCAGAATTCCAAAAGCAAACCTATATACGTTTAGGATAATTAGGAACGGTCTACCCTTTTATGCTGCAAACATCTATATACACTCAATGATTCTCTCATACCTGAGTTACTATCTATCTAGCTATCAGACCTCTTAAGATGCTATACAAGCGCGCAAGAAAAATCCTTGACAAGAAACCAATTGGGTTCCACCACTGTCGAGTTATCGAAAAACGAAATGCTCTAAGTTTTGATGACTTTATTGGTTTTGCAAATGTAAAACTCATCTATAAGTGCATATATGATCAGGCACCGCGGGTCCTCGGCGACATGGTAAAACCTCTGGGGGGATTTCAGGCACAGCCACCAGAGGGGGCTGTCGCAGGGAACTGCAACGTGCCGCTCCGGAG
>NC_139650.1:10346711-10389211 GCF_964638095.1 Poromitra crassiceps | reverse complement strand
ACAGCCTGTAATCACCCCCCGGGTGTCAAACAGCCTGTGATCACCCCCCGGGTGTCAAAAAGCCTGGGATCACCCTGAGTGTCAAACAACAATTGGGGTGAGGCCACATTCAGATAAGCCCCTTTTACACAGCCTGTGAAAGCTGTGGTAATTGTGGGATTATTACGCCTCGCCTCCTGTGTCAAAGTCACAGGGAGGGAATGGCGAGTCATTTTGTTATGCCTTTTGTTACGCCAATGGCGGTAGTATCAGCCCTGCATCGCCGTCTGTTTAAAAGGGTACGCCATGGGAAGACGGGAATCTCAGCTCAGTCATAAAAAAATGACAGGACTGAGGGAAAACCACCTTCATGTGTCTGCAGTCTGCCTTCAGCTCTGTGCACATACCTGAGGTCTGTCTGTTACATCATGTGTCTGCAGTCTGCCTTCAGCTCTGTGCACATACCTGAGGTCTGTCTGTTACATCATGTGTCTGCAGTCTGCCTTCAGCTCTGTGCACATACCTGAGGTCTGTCTGTTACATCATGTGTCTGCAGTCTGCCTTCAGCTCTGTGCACATACCTGAGGTCTGTCTGTTACATCATGTGTCTGCAGTCTGCCTTCAGCTCTGTGCACATACCTGAGGTCTGTCTGTTACATCTTCAGCTCTGTGCACATACCTGAGGTCTGTCTGTTACATCATGTGTGTGCAGTCTGCCTTCAGCTCTGTGCACATACCTGAGGTCTGTCTGTTACATCTTCAGCTCTGTGCACATACCTGAGGTCTGTCTGTTACATCTTCAGCTCTGTGCACATACCTGAGGTCTGTCTGTTACATCTTCAGCTCTGTGCACATACCTGAGGTCTGTCTGTTACATCATGTGTGTGCAGTCTGCCTTCAGCTCTGTGCACATACCTGAGGTCTGTCTGTTACATCTTCAGCTCTGTGCACATACCTGAGGTCTGTCTGTTACATCTTCAGCTCTGTGCACATACCTGAGGTCTGTCTGTTACATCTTCAGCTCTGTGCACATACCTGAGGTCTGTCTGTTACATCATGTGTCTGCAGTCTGCCTTCAGCTCTGTGCACATACCCCAGGTTTAGCATCAAATGTATTCGCAGCAGATTCCGGACTGTCTGGGGGAGAGAGCACGCGTGTGTGTGTGTGTGTGTGTGTGTGTGTGTGTGTGAGAGACGTGTGTGTGTGTTGTGTGTGTGAGACGTGTGTACGTGTGTGTGTGTGTGTGAGAGAGACGTGTGTGTGTTGTGTTTTGAGGGGGTGACACTGAAGGATGTGCATGCTTTATGAAGTGGGCTGTGTGCAAATCGGGGAGAAAAATGTGATTCCTTTTTCTTGTGCACAACCACTGGTTTACAGAGGTTATGAAAACACATTGTTTCTGCTTCACAGGCTGCAGCTGCAGGCTCTGTGCTGTGTGTGCGTGTGTGCGTGTGTGTGTGTGTGTGTGTGTGTGTGTGTGTGTGTGTGTGTGTGTGTGTGTGTGTGTGTGTGTGTGTGCGCGTGCGTGTGCTTGTAGCTATCTAGTGAGAACCAATGTGAGTTTTATACCTGGAAAGTGACGACATGTGAGGAAGGGGAGGACATTTTGGCTCGTCCTCACTTTCTCACACACCTTCAAAGGGCTGTTTGAAGGTTAAACTCGAGCTGAACCCAAGAATGATTTTTCTTTTCTTTTAGTTCAAATACCTGGGTATGCAGTGCACCTATTTAATAATGTATGCAAAAAAAACACAACAATCGAATTTCTTTAGTTTTTCACACTTTTTCACATCAAAAGTTAATTTTTCAAGATTTCATTGATAACAGTAATGTACAGTTTGCTGACGTCACCTAGTACGATCAGATTTCTACCCTATTTCAACCAATCATATCACGACATGCAGCTGTCAATCAAATCTTCATTTCAGGATAATTTTCTCTTCCAAATGAAGTAGAAAATGGCGCCTAGTGCCTGTCATCTGGCAGAATTCCTATCGCATAAACTAACTACTAACGTGGCCAATTGTTAGAAACATGAACAAAAAACAAAAACTATAAGAATGCAAAGAAATGTAACTGGCTCGTTAAAATGCGCATTCCAAGAATATCGTATTTACAGAAATAGCGTGAATGGCGCGCACTTGAGAGCGTGGTAGTCAGCGCTTGCCCCTCGGAGATTCCAGGCGGGCGGGCAGCACTCATGCATTGGATTGTCCGCTCGCTCCGCACGAAGCAGCTGGCTGCCTGGTACTCTGCGGATCCCACTCACGTCGCACGACAACATGCTGAATCCCACTCGATTTGGGGGTGGAACACGCCATGATTGACCAATGCCAAAGCCAGTCGACAGAATTGTCAAATCAAATCATCGGCACCGTATATGGTCCGCCTCTCAATTTGCTTTCAGTCTGAAACGGACTCAGATGCACGTGACGAACGGGTTCATCTCGACTTTAAGACTTTTTTAGGGTTAGGTTAGTTGGGTTTAGGGTAGGGTTAGGGTTAGGTTAGTTGGGTTTAGGGTAGGGTTAGGGTTAGGTTAGTTGGGTTTAGGATAGGGTTAGGGTTAGGTTAGTTGGGTTTAGGGTAGGGTTAGGGTTAGGCATTTCATTGTGTCTCTGCTGCTCTCCCTGGCCCTGTAGAGTGCCCTGGCATGGCTCTCTGCTCTCCCTGGCCCTGTAGAGTACCCTGGCATGGCTCTCTGCTCTCCCTGGCCCTGCAGAGTGCCCTGGCATGGCTCTCTGCTCTCCCTGGCCCTGTAGAGTGTCCTGGCATGGCTCTCTGCTCTCCCTGGCCCTGTAGAGTGCCCTGGCATGGCTCTCTGCTCTCCCTGGCCCTGTAGAGTGCCCTGGCATGGCTCTCTGCTCTCCCTGGCCCTGTAGAGTATACCTCCCTCTCTTGGCTCTTCCCTCTCTGTTGTGAACATGAGCTTACCTACAGTATGTGATGTTCTAAACAGCTCATGGCTCAGCTCATGGCACACAGCTGACTTTGAGCCAGGGTGCCACGGGGTTGTCATGGGGACAGTCAACGTCCCGTCACCAATAATAGCTCCTCTTCTCTCTCTGTCCTCACGTGGCACCTCTTCCTCCATCCTCTTCTCTCTCTGTCCTCACGTGGCACCTCTTCCTCCATCCTGGCTGTGCTGACTCACTCTTTCTTGGGAGCTGAGTTGACAGCCTGTGTTAAACCACAGACATGCCAAGACGAGCCGCCATGTTTTTCTCTGTTGACTTTTCACCTTGTAAATCTCTGCACAATTAGCAGAAATCCCTCTGGCAGCCTCTGCAGCGTGCTCTCTCACTCACCATCCTCCTCCCCTCTCCTCCTCTCCTTCCTCTCCTTCCTCTCCTCCTCTCCTTCCTCTCCTTCCTCTCCTCCTCTCCTTCCTCTCCTCCTCCTCTCCTTCCTCTCCTCCCCTCTCCTCCTCTCCTTCCTCTCCTCCCCTCTCCTCCTCTCCTCCCCTCTCCTCCTCTCCTTCCCTCTCCTCCTCTCCTTCCTCTCCTCCTCCTCTCCTTCCTCTCCTCCCCTCTCCTCCTCTCCTTCCTCTCCTCCCCTCTCCTCCTCTCCTCCCCTCTCCTCCTCTCCTCCCCTCTCCTCCTCTCCTTCCTCTCCTCCCCTCTCCTCCTCTCCTCCCCTCTCCTCCTCTCCTTCCTCTCCTCTCCTCTCCTCCTCTCCTTCCTCTCCTCCTCTCCTCTCCTCAGACCTCTCTCGCCTCTCCTCTCCTCCTCTCCTCTCCTCCTCTCCTCTCCTCCTCTCCTTCCTCTCCTCTCCTCCTCTCTACTCTCCTCAGACCTCTCTTGCCTCTCCTCCCCTCTCCTCCTCTCCTCTCCTCCTCTCCTTCCTCTCCTCCTCTCTACTCTCCTCAGACCTCTCTTGCCTCTCCTCCTCTCTCCTCTCCTCCTCTAAACTCTCCTTCCTCTCCTCTCCTCCCCTCTTCTCCTCTCATCCTCTCCTTCCTCTCCTCTCTTCAGACCTCTCTCTTGCCTCTCCTCTCCTCCTCTCTCCTCTCCTCCTCCTCTCCTCATGTTTTTCCTCCTAGCCACGCTAAGGGTGGTTGGCCACAGCGTTCCTTTCGGAGACAGTTTCACATAAGTCCCCAGATATTGGCCCTTAACGTTCCTGTGCTGTGCGATGCCTCTCAGCCTGTGCTTAGCTCGTAGAGCCTCTGTCACGAGGGAGCACGTTTAAGCTGTGTGTGCTTACTTGTGACATGAGCAGCGCAAAAATATGTCTCCGCTGCTAGATTGGAGGTAGTGTGGAGGGCCCAGCTGTGTGGCTGCTCACAGAAATGATTTTTCACAGAGGCAGCAGCAGCCGAGCCTGCGTCTCTCAGTCTCAGCAGCCAAATCCTTCAATCCCTCTAACCCTCTCTCACCCGCAGCCGCTCGCCAATTAGGAGCGCAGTACACTCCGTCTCCAGCAGTTTCCCCGGCAGACTCTCCAGCTGTAAGCGCTATTCACAGCCAATAAGACCTCATGATGGGGGTGAGCAGTTAATACCCGACTGCAGATACACAAATAGCCTACACACACACCTCCCCGGACCAATCAGCACACACACACCTCCCTGGACCAATCAGCACACACACACCTCCCCGGACCAATCAGCACACACACACCTCCCCGGACCAATCAGCACACACACACCTCCCCGGACCAATCGGCACACACAGACCTCCCCGGACCAATCGGCACACACACACCTCCCCGGACCAATCAGCACACACACACCTGCCCGGACCAATCGGCACACACACCTCCCCGGACCAATCGGCACACACACACCTGCCCGGACCAATCAGCACACACACCTCCCCGGACCAATCGGCACACACACACCTCCCCGGACCAATCAGCACACACACACCTCCCCGGACCAATCAGCACACACACCTCCCCAGACCAATCAGCACACACACACCTCCCCGGACCAATCAGCACACACACACCTGCCCAGACCAATCAGCACACACACACCTCCCCGGACCAATCCACACACGCACCTCCCTGGACCAATCACACACACACACCTGCCCGGACCAATCGGCACTTTCTGTTTTCACCTGTGACATTTCTCTGTCACTTTGCGACTCCGGGTCAGGGTGGAGACAGACACAGTGCAGGGGGTCAGGGTGGAGACAGACACAGTGCAGGGGGTCAGGGTGGAGACAGACACAGTGCAGGGGGTCAGGGTGGAGACAGTGCAGGGGGTCAGGGTGGAGACATGCACAGTGCAGGGGGTCAGGGTGGAGACAGACACAGTGCAGGGGGTCAGGGTGGAGACAGTGCAGGGGGTCAGGGTGGAGACATACACAGTGCAGGGGGTCAGGGTGGAGACACAGTGCAGGGGGTCAGGGTGGAGACACAGTGCAGGGGGTCAGGGTGGAGACAGTGCAGGGGGTCAGGGTGGAGACACAGTGCAGGGGGTCAGGGTGGAGACAGTGCAGGGGGTCAGGGTGGAGACAGTGCAGGGGGTCAGGGTGGAGACATGCACAGTGCAGGGGGTCAGGGTGGAGACAGTGCAGGGGGTCAGGGTGGAGACATGCACAGTGCAGGGGGTCAGGGTGGAGACATACACAGTGCAGGGGGTCAGGGTGGAGACAGACACAGTGCAGGGGGTCAGGGTGGAGACATGCACAGTGCAGGGGGTCAGGGTGGAGACATGCACAGTGCAGGGGGTCAGGGTGGAGACAGACACAGTGCAGGGGGTCAGGGTGGAGACATGCACAGTGCAGGGGGTCAGGGTGGAGACAGACACAGTGCAGGGGTCAGGGTGGAGACAGACACAGTGCAGGGGGTCAGGGTGGAGACATACACAGTGCAGGGGGTCAGGGTGGAGACAGACACAGTGCAGGGGGTCAGGGTGGAGACATGCACAGTGCAGGGGGTCAGGGTGGAGACATGCACAGTGCAGGGGGTCAGGGTGGAGACAGACACAGTGCAGGGGGTCAGGGTGGAGACATGCACAGTGCAGGGGGTCAGGGTGGAGACATACACAGTGCAGGGGGTCAGGGTGGAGACAGACACAGTGCAGGGGGTCAGGGTGGAGACAGACACAGTGCAGGGGGTCAGGGTGGAGACATGCACAGTGCAGGGGGTCAGGGTGGAGACAGTGCAGGGGGTCAGGGTGGAGACAGACACAGTGCAGGGGGTCAGGGTGGAGACAGACACAGTGCAGGGGGTCAGGGTGGAGACACAGTGCATCATCACAATCTGCATCAAAACGTTGTTTAGAGTAGAACTAGGAACAGACTGAAAAACACGTTAAGCACTAATACTGTTTTTCCATACAAATGTGTCGTCACTCATCACTAATGGTCAACAAGTCGCGGCTGAAACGGGGGATAAACATTTGCATTTCCTCTTAAGTTCTTCACAATAACAGTCTTCCGCTAGTTTGTCAGTTGGAAAGCTCTTAATATGAAGCAGCAGCAGCAGCAGGCAGTAACGTTATGCGTCGTCACGGCTGCAAACGGGAACATAAAGCAGATATCTGAAAGTACAAAGCCAACCACAGGAGAGAAACTCCACTTCAAACCAGAGAGAGAGATTCAGTTAGAAGCTACACAAGTGCTCGAGCGCTGAACAGACAAGAGGCCTTTTTCAAACACCTTTCTCTCTGCTCTCGAGCACAGAGGAGTTTGTTCGTGCGGTCGTGGTCGTCGCCAGGTTGGCCCACGGTTGGGCGAGATCATGTCACCGCAGGCCGCTTGGAGCCGGGTTCCGGCGCGCTTTGGCACCACTCCAGAGAAGGTGCATCTCAAGCACAACGCTGACGGTAACATTGGGATGGGGGAAAGAATTCAGTGCGGCATGCTACTGTATGTGGCATGGCGGGGGCGGGGCCTATAAATACTGTCTTAATGCTGAGCAGTCTGGTGACACTGCTGCAGAGACACTATGACAGCAGAGAAGCTCACAGATATGCAGCCAACTGACTGGACTATCATTCCATAGCTGTGTTGCACTGTAGTTACACTTCCCCAGTGTCAGACTCTGTTGCACTCTGGCTGCCCTGCCTGTCACACACACACACACACACACACACACACACACACACACACACACACACACACACACACACACACACACACACACACACACACACACACACACACACACTGCGGCCGGCCGGGGATATATTTTGCCCTGTCTTTTTTTATTATTACTCCCATTGTTATAGATTGCTCTGTGGGTCCTTTCAGTCAGCAGGATTAGAGCACGCGGGCAGCACAGATCCAGCGCAGAGCCGGTGGAGGGAGAGAGAGAGAGGGAGAGAGAGAGAGGGAGAGAGAGAGAGAGAGGGAGGGACGGAGAGGAGAGAGGGAGGGAGGGAGGGAGATAGGGAGGGAGAGAGAGAGAGAGAGAGAGAGAGAGAGAGAGAGAGAGAGAGAGAGAGAGGCCGCTTATTGGAATTTCCATCGTTATCCGCTGGATATATCATCATGAACCTCTCACCTCAGAGCTCCAACACCATCCTGTGTACCACACTGAACCTCTCACCTCATGCACACAGCCGTTAGAACGATGGATGCACACAGATGCAGCCACTGGAGAAGTCCCACTTTTTATTGCACGCTTTGCTGAGCTGCGACTGCACACTTTCACTGCATCTCCAAGAGGAACTGTTAGGAAAAACCCACGTTTTCCTCTCTTGTTCGCAGCAGTACAGAGTACAGTAAATCCTGGATAAAATCTTGGATAGGGATGACTATACCCTACCACTTAACAGCCACCATGTAACAAGATATTTATAGCCTGTCTGTGTGCCTTCTACTGTATGGGAGGGGCTTACAAGATATTTATAGTCTTGTCTAGTGTGCCTTCTACTGTATGGGAGGGGCTTACAAGATATTTATAGCCTGTCTAGTGTGCCTTGTACTGTATGGGAGGGGCTTACAAGATATTTATAGTCTTGTCTAGTGTGCCTTCTACTGTATGGGATGGGCCTTTGTACTTTATAGGGGGGAATCACCCTAAAGCACTTAACCACTATTATTCTACATAAAACTACTCGATAACTTGAAAATTAACCCCCCCTCCCCTCCCCCAGCCGTACCCTTAAGGGCCACGCTATTTTTCAGCGATATCCTTTAATTGATCCTTTAATTATGATCTTTAATTGACACAACGGATCATATGCGCCGGAAGGGGGGGCGGGGGGGGGGGGGGGGGGGGGGGGTACAACGGGACACTTTGTGCGGTGTCGGCAGTCAGCGCTCCTTAGGGGAGAGTGACTCGGTCTTCAAACTTCCCAATCATGGCTATAACTCTCATTGAGGTTGTGACAGCTATATATACCAAAAGTTATGAAGCCCCCAAGGCTTGCTGGGAAATATGCAAATTTGTGTGTGTGTGTGTCTGCGTGTGTGTCCGTGACTCCGCGTGTGTGCGCCCGCTGCTGTTTGGTAGGAGGAGGGAGAGGGGTGGGGATGTTTTGGGGATATTTTGGGATATTTAGTTTATTTTATTGTCCCCCCGTTTCAAAACTCCAAACCGGCATGCCTGCAACCCTGGGTCACCCCGTGCCATCACTCGTCAACTTTAATAAGTTGCAAGCCAAAACGAAATTATGCAGTTATGCAGTTTACGGTTTTTGTATATGTGTAAGATCATGTAGAATAGATAGTGTAATATATATTAATAATAAACATTAATTATTATACATTAAGCTATGTGGTGATGTACCTATACGCCTATACATTTCTGGACCTATTCTGTTCCTGGGTTGTGTAATGTATCTTATTCCCTGTGATAACTGTCCAAATGGAGACAAAGTGACATGACGGCACGTTATTTCACTGGATGGAGCCAGACAGCAGGTTGTGTGTCAGTGTGTCGGCACGTTATTTCACTGGATGGAGCCAGACAGCAGGTTGTGTGTCAGTGTGTCACTGGATGGAGCCAGACAGCAGGTTGTGTGTCAGTGTGTCAGCAGGTTGTGTGTCAGTGTGTCACTGGATGGAGCCAGACAGCAGGTTGTGTGTCAGTGTGTCTTCACTGGATGGAGCCAGACAGCAGGTTGTGTGTCAGTGTGTCACTGGATGGAGCCAGACAGCAGGTTGTGTGTCAGTGTGTCAGCAGGTTGTGTGTCAGTGTGTCGGTCCAGACAGCAGGTTGTGTGTCAGTGTGTCGGTCCAGACAGCAGGTTGTGTGTCAGTGTGTCGGTCCAGACAGCAGGTTGTGTGTCAGTGTGTCGGTCCAGACAGCAGGTTGTGTGTCAGTGTGTCGGTCCAGACAGCAGGTTGTGTGTCAGTGTGTCGGTCCAGTCAGCAGGTTGTGTGTCAGTGTGTCAGCAGGTTGTGTGTCAGTGTGTCACTGGATGGAGCCAGACAGCAGGTTGTGTGTCAGTGTGTCGGTCCAGACAGCAGGTTGTGTGTCAGTGTGTCGGTCCAGACAGCAGGTTGTGTGTCAGTGTGTCGGTCCAGACAGCAGGTTGTGTGTCAGTGTGTCGGTCCAGACAGCAGGTTGTGTGTCAGTGTGTCGGTCCAGACAGCAGGTTGTGTGTCAGTGTGTCGGTCCAGTCAGCAGGTTGTGTGTCAGTGTGTCAGCAGGTTGTGTGTCAGTGTGTCACTGGATGGAGCCAGACAGCAGGTTGTGTGTCAGTGTGTCGGTCCAGACAGCAGGTTGTGTGTCAGTGTGTCGGTCCAGTCAGCAGGTTGTGTGTCAGTGTGTCAGCAGGTTGTGTGTCAGTGTGTCACTGGATGGAGCCAGACAGCAGGTTGTGTGTCAGTGTGTCGGTCCAGACAGCAGGTTGTGTGTCAGTGTGTCAGCAGGTTGTGTGTCAGTGTGTCACTGGATGGAGCCAGACAGCAGGTTGTGTGTCAGTGTGTCACTGGATGGAGCCAGACAGCAGGTTGTGTGTCAGTGTGTCACTGGATGGAGCCAGACAGCAGGTTGTGTGTCAGTGTGTGGGTCCCCAGGAGGAAAGGCTTCTCTCTGCACATCCAGGGAGGGATCCATCATGTAGGAGGAAGAGACTGACACTATCCTCAGTGGACACCGTGCAATACGGCCCTTTACCCAGCATGCAACAGCATGTTGAACACAATCACTGTGGACACTGCCACTATAGGGAGGAGGCGGGGGAGTGGGGACAGTCGTGTGTGTGTGTGTGTGTGTGTGTGTGTGTGTCCGTGCGTGCGTGCGAGTGTACGTGTGTGTGTGTGTGTGTGTGCGTGCGTGTGTGTGTGTGTGTGTGTGTGTCCGTGCGTGCGTGCGAGTGTACGTGTGTGTGTGTGTGGGTGCGCATGCGCGTGCGTGCGTGCGTGTGTGTATGTGTGTGTGTGCATGCGCGTGCGTGCGTGCGTGTGTGTATGTGTGTGTGTGTGTGTACGTGTGCGTGCGTGCGTGCGTATGTGTGTGTGTGTGGTGATGGTGTGAGCTTTCAACACAGTCCACTTTGGTAAGATGCCCTGTTGGCCCCAGGATGCTCTTTGCTCACTCAGCAGTGAAACGTGTGGTGGTGGAGGCCAGGCCACCATGCCATGGTGTTTCAGGAGAGAGAGAGAGAGAGAGAGAGAGAGAGAGGAGTGTTAGCCTGGAGAGAGAGAGAGAGAGAGAGGAGGAGTGTTAGCCTGGAGAGAGAGAGAGAGAGAGAGAGAGGAGGAGTGTTAGCCTGGAGAGAGAGAGAGAGAGAGAGAGATATGAGTGTTAGCCTGGAGAGAGAGAGAGAGAGAGATGAGTGTTAGCCTGGAGAGAGAGAGAGAGAGAGAGAGAGAGAGGAGTGTTAGCCTGGAGAGAGAGAGAGAGAGAGAGAGGAGAAGTGTTAGCCTGGAGAGAGAGAGAGAGAGAGAGAGGAGAAGTGTTAGCCTGGAGAGAGAGAGAGAGAGAGAGGAGGAGTGTTAGCCTGGAGAGAAGAATTAGCCAGTCAGCTGCACCTTTTGTTCACCGCTGTCCCTTTATGTCCAATATGACCACAAACATGTCCGGATTGTCTTGTGGGAACCAACATGTCCTTCAATGCTTCAATGCTTCAATGCTTCAATGCTTCAATGCTTCAATGCTTCAATGCTTCAATGCTTCAATGCTTCAATGCTTCAATGCTTCAATGCTTCAATGCTTCAATGCTTCAATGCTTCAATGCTTCAAGGCCGACCTTAACAAGTGTCTCCTAATGTAACACCAGTGGCTACGGTTACATGAGGCCTTTTAATTCGAAATGAAATCATTCGAATCAAATCATTCGCATTGATCGTTATTTCCTGCGAGTTTACATGAGAAAATAGTATCCAATCTCAATCCTCTCTTAACTCACTGCGGTCTTTCTGCGCATGCCCGTTCCGGCTTATCGCCCGTTGATGACGCGCGCGAGGATGACGACGTACATAAACCGCGACAAGATGACAACATGGCGAAAAGCAAGAGATGGACCCGAGCAGAAACTATTTATTTGATTACGACTTTAGAAGAGTTCAACATCATGCTACGGCTGGATGGGCGGAAGTATCGAAACACAGAAATCTACCAAACTGTGTCCGAAAAAATGGTAGAAGGAGGTTTTGATAGGGACTCTAAACAAGTACACAACCGCTGGAAGACCCTGAAGCAGGAGTACAACAAGGCGAAAGCCCAGAACAGCAAGAGCGGCTCGGATCCCTCTGAATTCCAATTTTTCGATGAAATGGACCGCGTGCTGGGAGGACGGCCAATGGCTACAGCAGACGTGCATGGAGTCGACTTCGGGTTCGAGACAGAATCAGTTGAGACGAACGACAACAGCATATCAGGTTAGCCTTTTACACAGCTACGTGGTGTGCTAGCTAGATAGCTAGCTAGCTAAGTTATTACTACTGCTACTAGTCCCACTATTAAACGTTACTACTTAGACCTTCGTGAAAAAGGGAATAGGCTACTACTACAACAACAACCTCCCTAATACTACTGTAGCCTGCAGGTTGTCAGCTACACAATAGTATAGTAAATAATAATAGTATAGTATGATTTACAATTCTCCATTCATTGTATTTCAGAGGAAGACGACAGCTCTGAGTCAATCCAGCAGCCAGCTACACCTGGTTCCTCCACTGACCACCAGGCTGGTGGTTCGACTCAGGCAGCTCGTAGACCTGGTGTCTTCACCGAAGATGACGATGGTGGTGATGCCCCATGTGCTCAGCCCACAGGAACAAAGCGTAAGTTTAAAACTAATATAATAAATACGATCTTCGTTGCAGACTCTGGGCCCAAATTGACAGAACTATGTCCCAAAGTATAGGCATGTTATTTCGAATACATGCTCACAACATCTGCTAACTGAGGAAACAAACTTTTTGTACAGGAAAGAAGATGGCCAAAGCCACATCTGGATACGAGAAGGCTCTGCGAGGCTGGTCAGAGGACCAGAAAACGCTGGTGGAGGAGATGCAGGAGAGAGAACACCGATGGCTCGAGGAGCAACAACAGCGCAGAGAGCAGCAAGAGCAGAGGCGCCAAGCTCAACAACAACAACAAGAGGGGAATCTGGTGGCAAGTATCGACGCCAATGCAAGGTCCACTGAGCGTCTAATGATGATGATGATGGACCGTCTTATCCCAAAACCACTTCCCGCACACCCTGGTCCCCCTCCCCAATTCGCACATCACACGTATCCACACATTCCACACCAGCAATATCAACAACACTCCCAATTTCAAACTGTCCCCACACAGCAACCATACCAGCGCCAATACCCACATTCAGAGCCCCCAAATGCTGAGCGACAGAATGAGAACACGCAAGCCGAGTCTGAGTACTCTTTTTTTGAAGATTTGGAGGATATCGGTTCACCTCCATCCTAGTTTAGTTATAGGTAACCTAGTTTTTTGAGTAGGCCTCAAGTTGAGTTGGGCATGCTTTATGTGTAGATAGATAGATAGATAGATAGATAGATAGATAGATAGATAGATAGATAGATAGATAGATGGATGGATAGACAGACAGATAGATAGATAGATAGATAGACAGACAGACAGACAGACAGATAGATAGACAGACAGATAGATAGATAGATAGATAGATAGATAGATAGATATAGATGGATGGATAGATAGATACACTAGATAGATAGACAGACAGACAGACAGATAGATGGATGGATGGATAGATAGATATAGATGGATAGACAGACAGATAGATAGATGGATGATGGATAGATAGATAGATGGATAGATAGACAGACAGATAGATGGATGGATGGATAGATAGATATGGATGGATGGATAGACAGACAGATGGATGGATAGATAGACAGACAGATGGATGGATGGATAGACAGACAGATGGATAGATAGACAGACAGACAGATAGATGGATGGATGGATAGATAGATAGACAGATAGATAGATGGATGGATAGATAGATAGACAGACAGACAGATGGATGGATAGATAGATAGACAGATAGATGGATGGATAGATAGATAGACAGACAGATGGATAGATAGACAGACAGATAGATGGATGGATAGATAGATAGACAGACAGACAGATGGATGGATAGATAGATAGACAGACAGATAGATGGATGGATAGATAGATAGACAGACAGACAGATGGATAGATAGACAGATAGATGGATGGATAGATAGATAGACAGACAGATAGATGGATGGATAGATAGATAGATAGATAGATAGATAGACAGACAGACAGACAGATGGATGGATGGATGGATAGATAGACAGACAGATGGATGGATGGATAGACGGATGGGATTGAGATAGTGAGAATAAAACCAAGGTCATTTGTATGCTGTTTTGTTTCAAAGGTGTATAGGTTGTTTACTATCAGTGGACTGGCAGTTGTCTGGTATAAAAAACTTGCTTTCACTTGGAAGTTGCACTTGATTCCTGTTTTACGTTTACTTTTTTTACTGGCACTTTACTCAGGGCTGAGAAAAACAATATGTTCGTTTTGAGAACTATTGCTGTTTATGTTCCAATGTTTGCCCACCAAATACTCTTGTTTACACTGCCTTGTTTCACAGAAAAAACATTTCTCCAAATATACTCTTGTTTACTCTTTATAGAAAACGTTTTTTTTGTCTCCGAATGTACCAGTATTAGAGATTTGCACTAATTTGTAATGTCTTTAATGGTTGTTGAATGAATCATAATTATTATTTCAAGTGTTATTATTGAAGCTCATTAGTTACACAAGCTCTGAGTTGAACATGTTTTATGTGTGTGCTACTGTAACAAATGTGAAATGTGCAGTAGTGTGACATATTTTACTGCCACTTTACTAGGGTCTGACAGCTATCGTTTTGAGAACTATTTTGTTGATGGTCCAATGTCCACCCACCAAACACTCAGGTTTTTCTCATGTGCCTTGCCTGATAGAAACATTCTTGTTCAGAGATTTGCATTGAAATTTGTACTGGCAGTATTTTTGTGTTATTTATGGTTCAATAAATCATACACATTTTTCAATTCAAGCAATTTCAATGACCCATGTTTATTTTCACAAACTTTTAAGGCTCACAAACTTTCGAGGATTTCAAGGACCAGAGTGAATCCTGAATTAAAAAAGTAAGGCGTGACTCCGAATCAATACCAGAAATTATTACTATATACAAATAGGACACAGCTGCTATTTATATTGGTTTTTAGTGCTTCTGTGTCACTGCATTATGGAAGCCATTGAACTAAAACAGGAATTTTCCATACAAATATTGTGAAGCACTCAAATTGACACATATTGGACCTGCGTTACGTTAACAGCTACAGAGAATACATTTGCCATTATATGTTACATTACAAGGAAGGTTATCCACAGGAAAATTGCTGTAACAATTTCATTACACACAACAAAATGTCATAACTTTTCCGAAGCTTTCAGGGATTTTACAAATAACACGACTTTTCCAGGCCTGGAAAAAAATATTTTGAAATCCCATTACTTTTCCAGCTTTTCCATGAACAGGGGAACCCTGAATTAGATGTTTACTCTCCTGTGTGGATTTTAATGTGTTTTTTCAAGTTTCCTTTATGACCAAAACCTTTACCACAGACTGAGCAGCTAAATTGTTTGTCTCCTGTGTGCACTATCACGTGTGTCTTCAAGTTTGATTTATGACCAAAACCTTTACCACAGACTGAGCAGTTAAATTGTTTCTCTCCTGTGTGGACTACCATGTGTGTCTTCAAGATTCCTTTACGACTAAAACCTTTACCACAGACTGAGCAGTTAAATTGTTTCTCTCCTGTGTGAAGTCTCATGTGTTTTTTCAAGGATCTGTTATCAACAAATATTTTAGCACTAGCTGAACTAAAGTGTTCATTCCTAAGAACTTCATTGTTTTTCTGTGAGTCTAAGACAGAATGAGGTTCACTAGGTGACTATCTCCATAGAGCTTGATTGAAGAAGTGTGCTGGCAGCTAGTGTGGTATGTGTCTGTGGTTGGTGTGGCAGCTCTTTGTTGAGCTAATGAAAGTGTCCGGTGCGGAGAGGGAAGTGTCGCGCCATATGCAGCGTCAGTGCCCGCCTTGCCCTGGTGCTGTTGGCAAGAGGATTCCTGTTTGCTGCTTGGACAGGCTGAGGATACTGCAGAGGGTCGATCTCATCCTGCCAGTTGGGATTCCCCTGGTCTCTCTCTTTTTGGCAGTAGTTGTGCAGGGCACAGCAGGTAGCGATCATGTATGGGGCAAATGTGTAGTGAAATTCACTCTTCTTTTGCAAAACACGAAATCTTGACTTGAGTAGACCATACGTTTGCTCAACCCCAACACGAACAGAACTCAGATACACATTGAAGGATTCCTGTTCTGGAGTCAGGTGAGGGGATGTCTGGTACCCTTTAATCAGCCAATCCAGGAGTGGGTAGGCAGGGTCGCCTACTATTTGCAGCTGGACATCCTCCCCCTCGATGTTCCTGATACCCTGAAAAGAGATATAGAGTATATATATTTTACCTTTGTGAAATCAATTTCTGGTTCCCAAGTTTAATACAGACTAAATGTGAACATGTTTAATGATTTTGAGAAGCAAGGCGTGCAAAATGTGATGATAGTATGCATGTGTAACCCCTGTAAAAGGGCTTGCCCAGGGTTGGGTTTGAACCCTCAACCTTTCGTTTATGAGGTAAGCGCCTTGGCCGAGAGAGCCAAAGAAGATCTTCCTTGGCCCTACCAGCCAAGGCGTCTCATCAAGGGGCAAGTTTCACTTCGTCTGCTACACCGGTCCGCTACCATTACACTCCTGGGACAGGCACGTGCACATTTCACATCCGGTACACGTATGTATGCATGTATACTAGCTATGGTGTCTGAACGCTTACCTGCGGCAGCAGGTGAGCTCTTCGGAAGAGGTCGGAGTTCTGAAAAACCATGGAGTCATGGGCACAACCTGGCATCTTGCAGCTGATGCTCCTGAAACTATAAGACACAAATAATTTCAATCATCAAGTGACAGGTTCTTCTGATGTAAATGAACGTTTTCAATGGATGTGCATACTAAAAAAAAAATCTGTAAATGGAGAAACTCCTCCAGTTGCCCATGTAACTGGGAATATCGCTTTGAAACATATTAACATATGTACACGTCACACGCAGTGAACTTCCTGTTTTGAATATGAACATCCCATGAAGAAAATACTTACATGAATCTGTCATCCACAACGGCCTGGAGGACGTAGGAAGTCCAGCCTTTTCGATTAACGAAATCTCGGTAGCCATCAGAAGGAGCAAGGATTGGAATGTGTGTACCTAAATAAATAAGCAAACAAACTTCATTGCAAACTCAGGGCCCCAAATTACAGAACCAAGTGCATGTGTGTGACGACTCAAACAGAACTCTATACAGCGAAGCACATGAGCAGAAATAAGATGCATCAAAAAGTAAAGGGGAATAGCCTACTTACCATCGATCAGGCCAAATATTTGAGGAATGTGATGCGAGGCCTCGAACCTCCTGGCTATTTCGAGTGCCTCCTCTTCGTTTGGCATCTTGACCATGTCCTTCAACAGTCCTCCTTGTACCATGCCTTTGCAAAACATGTATGTGAATTTCTTAACCGTGGCTTTGTGAATACCAAACTGGTTTGCAACAAGGCGATACTCGGCACAACTACCAAGCCTGTACAGGACAATGGCCACACGCATATGAAGAGGGATGGGTGCACGGACGGTAGCTTCAGCAGGAGACATGAAGCCCTGCACCAGGTCACAGAGGTTCATGAAGGATCTGCGGGTCAACCGAAAGTTTTCTTTCCACTCGACGTCTGTGAACTCAGTCAACACAACTCGGGTCCACCAGTCTTTGCTGCGCACTTTCATCCACATCCGTCTGTCCTTGCGACTGGGATGCGGTATGGGGCTGAGATAACGCAGTCGTTGAATCAACAATCTGCTGTTCGCAAATGATACGTCGTCTGCCTCCCTTCTTAGAATCCTTCGACGGTTTCCTATCTCCCTGTTCCTCCTCAACAGACGAAGAATAAGCCGCAAAAAGTGGTTATCATACTGCTGCTTCAGTAGCAACAGACCGATGATACCAGAATTCGCCATCTTGTCGCGGTTTATGCGCGTCATCAACGGGCGATGAAAGCTGGAACGGGCATGCGCAGAAAGACCGCAGTGAGTTAGAGAGGATCGTAGAGGAAAGAGCGTTCACATGTATAGAAAAATACTTCAATCGCATTGAGAAACGAACTACACCACCCCCTTACATCGAATTTGACTTCACATCGAATTGGCCGTTTTCATTCTGCTTTAGGTGTTTACAAGATAAATTTGAAGAGGATTGGGATCGAATTCTGAGTTAAAGAGGATTGAAACTGTCCATGTAAACGTAGCCAGTGTAACTAATACTAATGTAACACTAAAGTAACACTAATGTATGTAACATAAGCCCTTTTCCCACATGCGCTTTGTACCGCAAAATGACCGGAACGTGGTCTAATGCCTTCATGTGGGAAAGTTGTTTTCCGGTATAAGCCGCCGTCGCGGACATTTCACCAGTTTCGAACCAGTCAGAAGAGCGGTATGCGCGATAAAGTATACAAGTGAGAAACGGGTGCAGTCATTTTCCGCGACACCGGTCCTTCTCTGGGCGAGGTGTACACACGTTGCTTAACGTTCACTTCCAGCGTGCATCATCTAATCATTCGCGCACATCAAAGCAAACTACTTCCACATTTCGCTTCGTGCATTTGCTTTCTCTACATACATACAAGCGTTGAGCAGCTTGCAAGCCTCTGCCATTCTCGCTGTATCTGTCCTGTGTGGCTGCTGCGAAGTGCGGAAGGACTGGCCTCTCTCGAGCAGAGAGGGGAGTTTTGCCGACCCCCCAAATAAGCTCCCCCCTCCCCCGCCCCCCAACATTCAGGCAATTTCGCTGCTAGATTCCCACTTGCGAGCGTGAAGGTGTGAAGGGAAATTCAGGGAAATGTCCGATATTGACTTACAGGTAATTTTCCGGTAATGTGGGAAAACGGCTATACTGTATGATCAACACAATAGCAGCCCGGGCGCCAGAATAAGATCTCTGCATTGTATCTTTTTATCCATACACGGAAATGTAAAATATGAACATTTCTGAACCAAAATACCATGCATATCACGTTTGTAGCTACGTGAATATGAATGTTAGCAGTATTCTAGTGAGTGACCTGTATGCAGAATATAGCTACCTATAATTGGGAGGGAGACATTCAGTTTGTCATCATTGTAAACCCACAGCACAGGAAGGAGGATGTGAGGTGTTGTTCATTGATCTAACCCAGTGGTTCCCAACCTTTTCCAACTCAGGGCCCACTTTTATGTCTCAAAAATGTTCGCGGCCCACCTCCGACCCCATAAATACAAAGGCCATATAATGCGTTCTCAGAGCACTTTTTTATTGAAAATTGAACATAAAGGACTGAACTGAATACAGGAGAAACATGTTGGAAGCTCCACAGTCACTAACACAGCACCTGTAACATGTTGCAACACCTTCAGTATTACAGTTTTCAAGGAGCTGTCCACACACACACACACACATACACACACACACGCACACACACACACACACACACAGACACACACACACACACAAAAAAATATACAAATTGTATTCTTCTGTTCTAAATAATAGACTAGTTACCTTTCTGGAGCAAAATAACTTGTTAGAAGAGGAGCAAAATGGTTTCAGAAAGGGAAGAGCGTGTATAGATCATATTTATACAGTGACTGCAGTCGTTAGAAACAGACTGAAGCATAAAAAGCCCACTTTTTGTTGTTTTATTGATTTCCAGAAGGCTTTTGATCTTGTTGATCACGATCTCCTTAAATATAAGCTTCACCAAATAGGGGTTAATGGAAAGTTCCATCAAGCTATTACCTCGATATACAAACAACCTGTTGCATGTGTGAAAGTGAACGATTATTTTACAGAATGGTTTTCTACTCCCTCTGGTGTCAAACAAGGGGATGTTTTGTCTCCAACTCTATTCACCGTTTTCATTAATGATTTGGCCAGAGAGATAAAGCAACTGGGGAAAGGGGTATTATGTGATCAGGTAATTGTAAACATCCTTCTTTATGCGGACGATATTATTTTGCTCTCAGAAAGGGAAGAAGATTTACAAATGATGCTGATATGTGTTAATGAGTGGTGTAAGAAATGGAGACTGTGTATTAATCAAAAGAAATCACAAGTAATGCACTTTAGAAGTCCAGGGAAAGAGAGAAGTTGTTTTCAGTTCTGTATTGGTGACAAACAACTCGAGTTTACAGATAAGTATAAATACCTTGGTTTGTTTTTTGATGAATACATGTCGTTTTTCCATGGTGTTTCTGTTCTAGCAGACTCAGCTAGCAGGGCACTGGGAGGTATTATAGGTAAGACTAAAATGTTGAGAGATATGGGCTACTCTACTTATTCGAAATTGTATCAAATCTGTGTATGTCCTGTCTTAGATTATGTTTCGGGGGTTTGGGGTTTCAAAAGGTTTCAGTTGAATGAACGAGTTCAGAATCGAGCAATCAGATTCTATCTGGGACTTCATAAATATGCCCCCATTTTGGCAGCTAATGGAGATATGGGGTGGGACTCCTGTGAAATTAGGTGGAAGGCCAGTATGGTGGGTCTTTGGAACAGGCTGCTGGGTTTACCACCCAACAGGGTGGCTAGCCATATTTTCTTTTGGGATTTGTTTGTTGATGGGGAATGGGTCTCTGAACTGTATGACTTACTACAGGAATGTGGTCTGGAAGACCATTATTTCCAAAGAAAAACTGTGAATGTGGAGGAATTTAAAAATCGAATCCGGGTTAAATGTCTACAATCCTGGGCTGAAGAAATTTGGCAAAAGCCAAAATTAAGAACATATTGTTTATTTAAAAAAGACTATAAATGTGAAAAATATGTTTTGTATAATTTGCCAAAAAGTCAGAGATCACTCTGTGCACAGATAAGATGTGGCATCCTACCATTACATATTGAAACAGGAAGATACAGAGGGGTAGCTGAGGAGGATAGAATATGTGAATATTGTGAGTTGAATGAGGTGGAAAATGAAATTCATTTCATTTTATATTGTCCTTTGTATCATGACTTGAGAGAAACAATGTTTAAAAGAGTCCATACTCCTGAGCTAAATATGATAGATAGTGAGAACGGAGTAATACTCGAATTTCTTTTTGATAATATTTTTGCATTCTCTGAATTTCTCTCTAAAGCATGGGACAGGAGGAGAAGGTTGACGTACAACTGATAAAGTAGAGTTTATTTTCTATTTATTTTTTTCGTTTTATTTTCGTATTCAGTGCAGGTATGTATGAATGTATATGTATGTATATGTATAGGCATATTATGTCTGCATGTATATATATTCTCTAATTTGGGCTGCACTGAAAGCTTCTGGTTGGGTAACATACCAGAATGTTATGTTTTGTTAAATATTGAATGTTGATGTGTCTGATAATCCCATGTGGGATGGGTCATGTAATTGTCCTGACACGAAAATAAAATATTCATTCATTCATTCATTCATTCATTCATTCATTCATTCACACACACACACACACACACACACACACACACACACACACACACACACACACACCAATCATTCAAGGAGCTGTCCATCAGCACCACACAGATGTCAGAAATGACAAGCAAGGGGCTGTCTGTAACAGGCTAATTAACAAATGATTAATAAATAACGGTATCCTTCAACAATGGAAAAATGCATTCTCATAACAATTTGACATCCAATATCAGATCCAAACAAAATCCAAATATCAGAAGAAAGCCCATTAAATCGATAGGGTTACAAATAAACACAAACCCAATATAAAGATGATGTAAAGATGAAACTTCAATTCAAGCAAAAGCAATATCAAAGAAACAAAAATCATACTTTTTCAAGTATGATTTTTCAAAATCTTTCCAAAAAAAAATTGAAAAAAAAAAAAAAAAATTGATTTTTTTTTTTTTAAATCATACTTTTTTGGAAATGATTTGGCGGCCCACTTGCAATACCTTCGCGGCCCACCAGGGGGCCGCGGCCCACAGGTTGGGAATCACTGATCTAACCTTTTAATTTAGCTCTCAAGTGCTCTCTCAAAGTGCACCGAATTGATGCATTGTACTTTCAAATGTATAAAAAAAATCTTGCGTGGAAACATGCCCCCCCCCCCCCCCCCCCACATGGAACACTAGCGCCCCCCCTGGGTCTGCATCCACCCACCACAACAACTCAAAATCCTGTGGTAAACTCTGGGTTTTAACCCCAACCCGTAAGCCTAACCTTAACCTTAACTGGGTTTAACCTTAACCCCAGCCTTAACCACATTGCTGGTTTTGGTTTTCAGACATGTGAAATGCCAACGTATTATTCCGCCGGGTTGGGTCGACAATAGAAGCTTAGAGAGAAAAGATCTCTCTCTCTCTCTCTCTCTTTCTCTGTATCTCTCTCTCTCTTTCTCTGTCACTCTCTCTCTCTCTCTCTCTCTCTCTCTCGCTTTCTTCCTCTGCAAAACCTGGCAAGGCTGCCGCTGTCTCCAAACGACGAGGCTATAGCGGAGCTCATCACCACAGCAACAATTATGCTTCTATTTCAAGCTTATCTTTGCCTGGGTGAGCGTGACGTGGTTGAATTAATAATATATCGGCCTCCTCTGTCAATCTGTCACTCACTTCTCCTCCACACAGACACAGACACTGAGTCAGGGATCTCCCCTCGTCCCCGCTCTACACTCATGGCCTGGCATTAACCCATTGATACCTGATGCAGCATTTGTGTGTGTATCCCTTTAAGACCGCGAACCGCGTTAACGCGGTTCGCGGTCTTAAAGGGATACGCATACAAATGAGGGATATACACGCAAATGCTGCATCAGGTATCAATGGGTTAAGGAGCGCTTTGTAGTCAGACTCCTATCTGCTGCCATGGAGGAAGATGGGTGCGATAGCCCACATTTCTCCCCGACGGCTGACAGGATTCATGACAAAGACGCAGACTCGTGCACTCGACAGCTAGTCTCTTAAAACAGACTGTCTCATCTACATCCGGCGAATGCAGCTATACACAGTCTGTGCGTTACACCCCCAGAACATGCACATGGAAGTTGGGAAAAAAACCTTCCGACAGGAAGGAAGTTCGACGGAATCCGACCAATCGCGACACGTGTGTCCACGGAAAATGCGGCATATTGGATTCTGATTGGACTAATGAGCGGAAGACCCGCCTTTCTGCGATTCTGATTGGACTAATGAGCGGAAAACCCGCCTTTCTGCTTCCCATTCCGGTTGGTGCATGAGTCTCCCCCACGAAGTACAGTACAGACGGTATGGCGGAAGCATTTGAAAATTGCGGAAGCCAACTTGTCTGTTCTAAGAGACTACTCGACAGCCATCTTGGGTTCAGGATGAATCTGAGCTCATTGTAGGCTCAAACTGTAAAGACATCAAAAGGGACGGCCGATGAGCTCGGAGTCGGTCGTTGTGATGATGCACAGAGTTTGTTAGGCCGTGTTGAGTAAATGCCAGGGTGGGAGTTACATGGAGGCCATGGCCGCCGCTGCCCCTCCGTCTGGTCGTGATGCCCTGAGATCACCTAAGACCACCTTGGCAGTGGCCTTGATGCCAGGCTGCTACTGTCAGCAGCAACCCACCCTGGTAAACGCTGTTCAAAGCGCTCCTTAGTGGAGCCTGCTTCAGTTCTTGTAGCTGCATTTCTCAAAAAAGTTCTGCCTGTGCGCTCATAGCGCACGTTGTGAGGTGTTTGTTGTGTTTACGGTGCCTTGGTGTGACGTGAAGCAGATGTTCCCGATCCGGTGGATTAGGAGCCGGGCTTTGGTCTCATGTCCCTGACTGTGTCAGCTTCCCTGTGACTGTCTCAAGGTTTCCTCTCAATAATTGAGTACATCTGGCCGACTTCTCCTCCATAAAAACATGACTTTTATGGAGACACAATTTGGCAACAGGCTCAGGATCAGGCGGCCCCTCCCACAGCCAGACAACACAGGCCCCTCCCACAGCCAGACAACACAGGCCCCTCCCACAGCCAAACAACACAGGCCCCTCCCACAGCCAAACAACACAGGCCCCTCCCACAGCCAGACAACACAGGCCCCTCCCACAGCCAAACAACACAGGCCCCTCCCACAGCCAAACAACACAGGCCCCTCCCACAACCAGACAACAACACAGGCCACTTGAGTCATGCTTGTTAGCGTCTATATATTATATATATATATATATATATTTATTTATTTATTTATTTATTATATACATTATATATTTATTATATGTTATATATATATATATATATGTATTATATACAGTATATATTTATTATATATTATATATATATATATATATATATGAAATCTCCCTATAGCATGCCTTAGTGTTAAGAGAGTGACAGATTTGATTGTCACTTTGGTTGGATGGACAGTGTTCTGTGTTTATGTGGTTTGTTGGCCAGACATGTTGTCTGAGCCAGATGCTGAGGCTCCCCATGGGGGGATGTACTGTGTGTGTGTGTGTGTGTGTGTGTGTGTGTGTGTGTGTGTGTGTGTGTGAGACGTGTGTGTGTGTGTGTGTGTGTGTGTGTGTGTGTGAGACGTGTGTGTGCGTGTGTGTGTGTGTGTGTGTTCTCCAGCTGTGTCATTCTCTCTACAGAGCACATTAATGATGGAACAGAGGCTATAAAGGAGCATGAGGCAGCAAAAAGAATGTACCAAGAGTGTGAAGACTAGAGGAAGAAAAAGGTAGACAAGACTAAACAGATAGACCAACACCCTGACTCAGCACCCGCAGGGCCACACCCCTCCTACCTCTCTCACCACCCCACCTCTCTCTCTCTCTCTCTCTCTCTCTATCTCTTTCTCTCTCTCTCTCTCTCTCTCTCTCTCTCTTTGTCTCTCTCTCCTCTCTCTCTCTCTCTCTCTCTATCTCTTTCTCTCTCTCTCTCTCTCTCTCTCTCTCTCTCTTGTCTCTCTCTCTCCCCCCTCTCTCTCTCTCTTTGTCTCTCTCTCTCTCTCTCTCTCTCTCTTTGTCTCTCTCTCTCTCCCCTCTCTCTCTCTCTCTTTGTCTCTCTCTCTCTCTCTCTCTCTCTCTCTCTCTCTCTCTCTCTCTCTCTCTCTCTCTCTCTCTCTCCTTCTCTTCCAGACTTGTACTTTCCCCTCACGTTATCTGGGTTCTGCTGAGTCAGTGTAATCTGGCCCCCACCTTCTACAGGAGGAAGGTCATCCCTCCATCTCCTGAGTGGTGATGGAGGAGAGGAGAGGAGAGGAGAGGAGGAGCATATGGTTAGTTAACTAATACAGAGGAGGCAGCTGTGAGCTGTGTGTGTCTGTGTGTGTGTGTGTGTGTGTGTGTGTGTGTGTGTATGCCTACGTGTGTGGGTGTCTCTGTAGCCCACTGAGCTCACACACACACACACACACACACACACACACACACACACACACACACAGATGCAGGCACACACACACACACACACACACACAAACACACACACACACACACATAGACACACACACACACACACACACACACACACACACGTAGGCACACACACACACATAGGCACACACACACACACACACACACACACACACACACACACGTAAGCACACACACACACACACACACACACACACACACACACACACACACACACACACAGACACACACACACACACACACACACACACACGTAGGCACACACACACACATAGGCACACACACACACACACTTGCCACTTCTTAACATGCAGTGGAATCAGGATTATAACCAGCTCCTAGCCGGTTGGCCTGCATGTTAAACAACATGCGCTTACGCGCACTCCCGCGAGTCCGTATCATATCCATCTCAAGCCCAAGTATACGATCCGCATTATATGAAAAGCGGCTGTTGTTAAACACTGGCAGGTCATGATCCTGATCATGTAGGCTAGCTGTTATGTGGGCGGGTGGTGGCACTTCACGTTCACGTAGTTTATTAATTAATGAATCATTCACTTATATCAACGAATTAAACGAGCAAACTCACGGTTTCCTCAAGTGCTGCAAACGGTTTGGTAGAAGGATCCCAACGCGCTTCAGCTATGCAGGCAGGCAGGTCCAGTGCATCACAGAGGAGGGATGCTTACTGCTGCTGCGCTGCTTGCTTAATCCCATGTCAGACAAAGTGAGACATAGGCCTAGCCTAACTTTTGTGGGGAGAAATACATTGAAAACTAGTCAGATATGACTTGAATGCCACTTGTAAAATAAATCACCCACAGTGATTGACGACGGTGCGACCACTATTTTGACTGGGCGGCTTTATGTAACAAAGGCGAAGCACTCATTTTTGGCACATTGCCACCCCTCGTGGTCGGAATGGACCCTCCGTTAAAACGGCATGTTTTTGAATGGAGTTTGGTTACAGGTTCGCTAAAGCTGATTCAACTTAGCACAGCGGCAACCTCATGCAGTTCCTCAAATGGCCACTTGAGGCTGGCAGCAAATGGGAGTCATTCCCCATGTATCGACCCTCATGTTAAAATGCACTTTACAACAGAAATAAACATGTTTACAGCCTGCTTAATATATATATATATATATATATATATATATATATATATATATATATATATATATATATATTGGGCTCTAGCTAATTTTACCATTCACGACAACTGATATATATAACTCACCCATTTATACAGTCTATGGCTGAAAAAAAGACAAACTCCGGTAGCGTTGTGCGCGTTCTCGGCTGTGGCGATCCCGCTGAGGAACAAACAAACATGCTACTGACAGAGTTGAAAGCACTCTCAGCTGAGCACCATCTGCTCCGTGGCTCATAGTAAACTTCCTTCCAGGCTTCTCATAACAAAAAGCTCCTCACCTTATCTGTCCTGATGGTCCATTTTCATCCAACTGCTCTCAGTCCGACGTGCGGGTATTATTATTTGCCACGAAAGGTGAATTAATTCAGGTGAAAGTTAGCTGATTTCCCTCTGCTCTCAATGAGAGCTGTGTATCTGTGACTGCTGCTACTTCATAACGTGTTGAACAAATGAAAGGACTTGAATTCACTTGAACACTCCTAACGTTACTCACACTGGGTTGGAAAGAAGTGCACGAAGTTTCACGTTTACAACACGAGCTGCGCAGACCACAGCTCACCATCTGTGTGGCTACTGGCTGTTGGGTGCGTTTGTTTGTGCTCACGGCGCGTGCTGGTGTGAGTTCCCCGTATTAAAAACAGTGTTGGCCCAAAGGACCCCGCACAGCCAGAAAACTATCTGTCTCACGAAGCTACACCTCACGTCAGCTGGCTGTGCATATGGAGAGAGAAAGAGAGAAAACAACAACACAAAGCGTTGATTGCTGATTTGAGCGTCGATTACCATGGCGACGATTGAAGCTTTGAAGCGTTGATTTTTTTTTGGTCAGCCCTAGTTAGAAAGGTGCCCTGTCAGGTGCTTATTCGCGGCAGGACGGCCACCAAGGACCAATCAGGCCGGCCGGTTCCCTGAGAGCTACCTCAAATAGTGACATCATCAGTGATGTATGACATCACAATGGGGAGGCACAGGCGATGACATCGACAGCGATGACATCACAATGAGAGTGATGGTGACGATCATGTCACACACCGATGACATCACAATGAGAGTGATGATGACAATGTCACACAGCGATGGCATCATCAGTGATGTGACATTCCGAGAGGTGATGTGACATCACGAGCCAGGGGTGATGTCATCATCAGTGATGTCATAGATGCTACTATCACATCCATAAAATGGTAAATGGACTGCATTTATATAGCTTTACAATGTGCCTACATTCACTCATTCACACGGCCAGCTTCCACGCTGGGTGCTGGCGCAGCCATCGGGAGCAATTTGGGGTTCTTGCCCAAGGACACTTCGACATGCGGACTGGAGGAGCCGGGGATCGAACCACAGACCTTCTGGTTAGTTAGCACTCTACCTCCTGAGCCACAGCCGCCCTCCATAAGTAGATGCAAGGGACATGTCTAGCATATGTCCCCCAACTGTGAGAGGCAGCAATGTGCTGCAAGGCATCCAGTCTGCCGGAAAGCCATTAGAAGAAGTCTTAGCATAATGTCTCCATCACGTACCTTCATTAACATACACAGACCAGTCGTACTACTGGAGCACAGAGCAGCCCGTCTGTCAGGGGGCCAAGATGAAGGCTGGAGCACAGAGCAGCCGGTCTGTCGGGGGGCCAAGATGAAGGCTGGAGCACAGAGCAGCCGGTCTGTCAGGGGGCCAAGATGAAGGCTGGAGCACAGAGCAGCCGGTCTGTCAGGGGGCCAAGATGAAGACTGGAGCACAGAGCAGCCGGTCTGTCAGGGGGCCAAGATGAAGACTGGAGCACAGAGCAGCCGGTCTGTCAGGGGGCCAAGATGAAGACTGGAGCACAGAGCAGCCGGTCTGTCAGGGGGCCAAGATGAAGGCTGGAGCACAGAGCAGCCGGTCTGTCAGGGGGCCAAGATGAAGGCTGGAGCACAGAGCAGCCGGTCTGTCGGGGCCAAGATGAAGGCTGGAGCACAGAGCAGCCGGTCTGTCAGGGGGCCAAGATGAAGACTGGAGCACAGAGCAGCCGGTCTGTCAGGGGGCCAAGATGAAGACTGGAGCACAGAGCAGCCGGTCTGTCAGGGGGCCAAGATGAAGACTGGAGCACAGAGCAGCCGGTCTGTCAGGGGGCCAAGATGAAGACTGGAGCACAGAGCAGCCGGTCTGTCAGGGGGCCAAGATGAAGACTGGAGCACAGAGCAGCCGGTCTGTCAGGGGGCCAAGATGAAGACTGGAGCACAGAGCAGCCGGTCTGTCAGGGGGCCAAGATGAAGACGAGCACAGAGCAGCCGGTCTGTCAGGGGGCCAAGATGAAGACTGGAGCACAGAGCAGCCGGTCTGTCAGGGGGCCAAGATGAAGGATCACAAAGAGGCACTTCCCACAATGGGAAGTCGTATGGGTCTGGAGGGGCCTCAACATCCAAAGGCAGTCCTGGGTCAACAACGCATGTCAACATCCACGAGTCAGGCTAACGACCACCAGAGTCTCCCCCTGCTGGCCAACAGGAAGAAAGCCTCCTAAGCTTCAGGGTATCAAGTTGGGGTTATAAGCAGCAGCGTACGGTCGATACGGATGTATCGGAGGAGGTCGAAGGATACCTCTTCCCTACAGCAACAGCCAAAGCATGTTTGATGTGTTGATGTTGTGCAGACAGACACACATCATCACCTTGCTGGATTTTTATTTTCTCTTTTGTTACTTTAGTTTTTCTCTGTTTTCCTTCATCCTGTGTCCACACGGCTTCTCACGCCAGACCTCACAGCCGGTGCTGCTGGCACAGTGCTACAATCAATTGAAACCAACCAAGTGTGGCAAGAGAAGTCCAGGGCCATCTGAGACCACTGCCTGTTTACCTTTGCATGGAGGGTGAGTCTTCACCATCCCTCTCCTGCCTGCCAGTGACATACGTGTAGAGAAGCTGTGAGATGTTTAAGCTGGGCTTCTAGCACACCTCTCACAGCCACCACACCACGCCTTCTCTCCATGGAGGTGGTGAGAAGATGCCCCCTTGATCCCAATCTCACATCCAGCTGTCTGTGAAGTGAGCCATGGCACCTGCTGTAAACATGGCCGCCCAGAGGCAATCGTGTCCCTTAAAATGACCACAGGATGCTGCAAGGTTGGCGTAGGATGGATGGATGGGAAGCAGAGGGTAGGCTGTCACGCCCAGGAGAGTGATGAGGAGGAGAGGTGTTGCAGGTGCTGTTGCCTCCGCTGGCGGGGCCCTGTTTGACTGAGTGCCACGGGGCCCTGTTTGACTGAGTACCACAGGGCCCTGTTTGACTGAGTGCCACGGGGCCGTTTGACTGAGTGCCACGGGGCCGTTTGACGACTGAGTGCCACGGGGCCGTTTGACTGAGTGCCACGGGGGAAGAGGAGGGCCTGGCTGATGAAGAGGATGCTGGTGACCCTGTCATAAATCACATGACGGATGCGGAGGAAGGCTGCCATCGGGGACCACAGCAGATCTGTAATGGCTGCTAGCATGGCTGAAGCAGGGTGTTAGAGGACTAGACTTAACAGCATGGTGGTAAGAGACACCTCAGGCTGAGACATCAGTCATAGGGACAATGTAGAAATACAGACACAGAAGGTGAGTTAACGTAGTTTAGTAGCCTACTCATTACTTTTTGTCGTAAGTATAACTTGCAAATTGTTTCTTTTTTTTTGGTCGGTGCATTTTTTTTGTTGAGTGAAGCATCATGTTAGTTCATGCAGCACACAGAAGTCATACGATATAGGCTACGTCCCAGCTGTGATCAGCTGGCAGCCGCTGATTGGATCAGTGTTTCTAATCATTCACCAATCACATCCATTCCCACAACAAGGCGTCCATTTAAATACTCTATGCCAGTGGTTCTCAAATGGGGGTCCGGGGACCCCCAGGGGTCCGTGGCACTTTGCCAGGGGGTCCGCGAAAAGTTTTCAGGAAAATAAAAGTAAAAACTTTTTGTTTGCATAGTTCAACGAAAATATTTTATGCTTTCAATCTAAAATGGTTCATGGATTACATTCTAATCTTACAAACCTATCAAATTAAAAGTCAAGCACGTTACCGTGGAAACAATTAAGCTTAGCCCAAAATCACAAATCAGAATGAGGGGGTCCCCGGTATATTTTCTATCTTGTAAGGAAGGGGTCCTTGGCTGAAAAACATTTGTCAGAGTCTGTCTCCACCACCCCAGCCTCCACCTTTCTACTTCAGAGTCTGTCTCCACCACCCCAGCCTCCACCTTTCTACTTCAGAGTCTGCCTCCACCGCCCCAGCCTCCACCTTTCTACTTCAGAGTCTGCCTCCACCGCCCCAGCCTCCACCTTTCTACTTCAGAGTCTGCCTCCACCACCCCAGCCTCCACCTTTCTACTTCAGAGTCTGTCTCCACCACCCCAGCCTCCACCTTTCTACTTCAGAGTCTGCCTCCACCACCCCAGCCTCCACCTTTCTACTTCAGAGTCTGCCTCCACCACCCCAGCCTCCACCTTTCTACTTCAGAGTCTGCCTCCACCACCCCAGCCTCCACCTTTCTACTTCAGAGTCTGTCTCCACCACCCCAGCCTCCACCTTTCTACTTCAGAGTCTGTCTCCACCACCCCAGCCTCCACCTTTCTACTTCAGAGTCTGTCTCCACCACCCCAGCCTCCACCTTTCTACTTCAGAGTCTGTCTCCACCACCCCAGCCTCCACCTTTCTACTTCAGAGTCTGTCTCCACCACCCCAGCCTCCACCTTTCTACTTCACAGTCTGTCTCCACCGCCCCAGCCTCCACCTTTCTACTTCAGAGTCTGCCTCCACCACCCCAGCCTCCACCTTTCTACTTCAGAGTCTGTCTCCACCGCCCCAGCCTCCACCTTTCTACTTCAGAGTCTGTCTCCACCACCCCAGCCTCCACCTTTCTACTTCAGAGTCTGTCTCCACCACCCCAGCCTCCACCTTTCTACTTCAGAGTCTGTCTCCACCACCCCAGCCTCCACCTTTCTACTTCAGAGTCTATCTCCACCACCCCAGCCTCCACCTTTCTACTTCAGAGTCTATCTCCACCGCCCCAGCCTCCACCTTTCTACTTCAGAGTCTGTCTCCACCACCCCAGCCTCCACCTTTCTACTTCAGAGTCTGTCTCCACCACCCCAGCCTCCACCTTTCTACTTCAGAGTCTGTCTCCACCACCCCAGCCTCCACCTTTCTACTTCAGAGTCTGCATGGCTCAAAGGTTAAACATGTGTTTGAGATGGCTTGCTTTGGGCTTTACTCCTGCATGCCCATGGGGGATTCTGCAGGGCGCTCCCTGATTAAAGGAGCATCTTCTGTAAAGAGCGGAGCCATCATCAGTGCCAAACATAACTTTCCATTTGTTGCAATAAATGCTTGAATGTATAACAATGCTGAAGCATCTACCGACAACATGCTG
This sequence comes from Poromitra crassiceps, assembly GCF_964638095.1. Classification (NCBI taxonomy): domain Eukaryota; kingdom Metazoa; phylum Chordata; class Actinopteri; order Beryciformes; family Melamphaidae; genus Poromitra; species Poromitra crassiceps. Next base: position 10,357,808 of record NC_139650.1, on the reverse strand, counting down.
CTACAGCACATGACAAAATGCAATCTCATCTCAATATGCACATTGGCGTCAAAAACAGAGCAATATAGTCTTACGACGTTGTATTTTACGATGACAAGCTATGTTAGTAACGGTTACCTTATGGTTAAATAAAGGTTAAATAAATAAAAATAAAATAGTAACGCTTGTTTTTAAGTTAGTAATGCAAAGGTTATGTCTACGAAAGAGCAACTTCAAACATAACCTTTTTAGTTACTTTTTAAAGCAGCTACGAGCAAGATTTTCGATTGTTATTAAACAGTCTAAATTTAATATCGATGCATCACATCTTACCTCTAATAGTAGACGAGACCAACACCGAGTAGTCTCGCTTGAACCCCCAGTGAATCGGCCAGTGTTGTCTTGACGATTAGTCTGTCTGCGGCCGGGGCAGATCAGGAAGTGAAATGAAACGGTTTGCGGGCGGCAGCCACTTCGGCCATAACCACAAAATAACAAAATTACTTCCAAACAAACTGTTAGAATCTAACGAGAGATGTTCGCGAGAGTAGCAAGCCCCTGCATGGCGTTCTCCTTGTTTATGGTCTGTTGCTAGGCAGAGCGAAACGGTTGAAGGCAGGCAGCTGCCCTAAACCGTTTCGTTTCACTTCCGGGTTTATCCGGCCCGCCGAAGACAGACACAGACTCTATAATCATCAAGAGAGCAATCTCCGATTCACACGGCTTTGGTCTCAGCCACTATTATAGGTAAGATGTGATGTATCAATATAATAATTATACTGTTTAATAACAATTGAAAATCTTGCTCGTAGCTGCTTTAAGGTAACTAACAAAGTAAAGTAAGTAATTAACCTACTTCCAATTTCCCCAAGCTCTGCCTTTCCCAGAGAAAAAATATATACACTCTTTGTAAAGTGAAGGCTCTTTTGATAAAAACATGAGGTATGTTAGCTTTCCTCTCCAAGTGCCTGGATGTCCCATGTGTCTCTATTAGAGAGAGGGAAAGGAACGGGGTATGCTAACTCTATGTGAGAGAGAGAGAGATGTATGTATGTGGTATCAGCAGTTTGTTTTCCATACTGTCTGTCTTTGGGGTAACTGTATAGCCTGCGTGTGTCTTGCCTCTCTATAGGTTGACAGCACAGTGTGGAGTGGTGTCAGCCAGCAGCTCCAGACCTGACGACAGATTGCCTGTCTGCAGGACTGTTAATTAAGTGACAGTAGATAACAGAGATAATGACGTCCCAGTGGACGTCCCACATGCCGCGGGGAGGATGCCTCTAAATTAAATGTTCCAATACAGCCACGTACTTACTTGCATTTCTCCTTGTTTGGAAATAGAACAATTAAGAGAATACAAGCTATCCACAACAACCACATACAGACTGTACAGATCCCTGAGCTTTTGATCTTTTGATGCTACAAATTGAACAAGTCTGAAATGACGGTATATGTAGACTATAACGACTTTGAAAAAACGTGTAAATGTGTTCTAATTTTGTCAACCATGTCCTTACAGGAGAAATCTAGCCTAAAACACTGTACCTGCTATTTATGTCTGGGCTCATTTCCTTGTCTTTTTGTGGCACTGTATTCTTATTGCCATGGATACAGTAACTGGCCCAACATGGATGACACTAGGGGTGGGGGGAAAAATCGATACACCATAGTATCGCGATATTTTGCCTGACGATATTGTATCGATATTTGGACGCCAAGTATCGATATTAAAAAAAATAACAAATTTGCACGCCAGGCCACCGGGCATCTGCCCGAAGCGCTCGATGGTGCAGCCCGTGCCTGCAGTGGCGTATTGAGTCCAGAGAAGCTTAATAATGTAGCCTACGTGTGGGGCAAAAACAAAACAAAACAAAAAAACACTGCATGTTACTTCCGGCGAGGTCAAGGAAAAGGTAGGAAAAGGAGTTAGACAATATATCGAAATATCGCAATATTAAATATATCGCAATACTAGCATATCGCAATATCGCAATACTATCGTATCGTGACTCAAGTATCGTTTTAGTATCGTATCGTGGGCATCTGGTGATTCCCACCCCTAGATGACATGATGTCACATCAAGGAATTTCCAATGCAGCTCGCAGCAATTTGACAGCAGAACATGTATGAATGATCTAAAGCAGGAATGGTAAACACCAGGTCCTGCTGTCAGTCCCCTCACAATCAAAGAGTGATGAGGCCTTCTTTCCAGAGCCGCCATTTTGCACCAAGAGACGCTCTCAACAATCGCACAGGGAGAAATGCATGCTGGGAGAAGAGGAGAGAGAGGTCCATCTCTCCACCCACAGACAGTAGCCTCATTAGATTGCAGTATTGCTATATATTTATATGCTCTTAGAACCATTTGTTGTTGAAAGCAACGTGTTCACGCCCCTTCTCAGGGGGCTGCTAAAGCATTCTGGGAAATGTACATTGACTATATATTATATCTGGACAAAATGAGCGTGACATCCCCCATTGGTTTTTGAGACCTCAAAATGAAGCCTCTGGCATTCTGGGCCATCCCTTGGAAACTGGACTTCACTGGAGTGCACTGAACATCCGACTGGACTGTAGCTTAGGGGCGGCTGTAGCTCAGGAGGTAGAGCGGGTCGTCCACTAATCGCCTTGGATAAAAGAGGTCGGTGGTTCGATTCCCAGCTCCTCCAGTCTGCATGTCGAAGTGTCCTTGGGCAAGATACTGAACCCCAAATTGCTCCCGGTAGTGTGCCAGCACCCTGCGTGGTAACCTGCCGCCATCGGTGTATGAATGGGTGAATGTACCTACTGACTGTAAAGCGATTTGGATAAAAGTGCTATATAAATGCAGGCCATTTACCATTTTACCATTTACTTCACTGGAGTGCACTGAACATCCAACTGGACTTCACTGGATTGAACATCACAAAATGGCTAAAAGTATCAGGGGTGGATTTTTCCTTTACGTTACATACTTTGACGTAAATGCACTTTACTTTTCAGGCTACTTTAAAAAGTTTGGCAAGTTCAATCATTTCACAAGAGTGTAGGTGTTAGCTGTTTTTTCTTCTTCTTCTTCCTTTTTAAAAAAAACCCATTGAATATGTAATTTTAGAACAATGTCTTCAAATAGACAGCCAGGCACACCATGTCATGTGTGTGAGTGTGAGAGAGAGAGAGTTATGTGTCCGGGCTGGAGTGTTAATCTAATTCTAAGTGAGATGTTAGTCAACAGTTTGCTGCCTCACTGCGGGTGTCAGCTGCTGCTCTTCCCCCACGCCTCCTCTCTCCACCGATATGTTCAGTGAGCTGCCAGTTGGGGAGAGGAGTGAGACTTTGGCCCAGGTGCTGCTGCTGCTGGTGGTGGTGGTGCTGCTGGTGGTGAAATTCACCTGGTTGACCTTGAGTTTTTTTGACTCGTCGCCTTCAGTTCATGTGAACATGAAGGTAGCACGACTGAGACACGGAACCAGAGGAGCTTCAAAATGACTGACTTCATGAATCCACCCTTTTGATTCAACCTCTCTCATGCAGTTTGGTATATATATATAGATGAGGATATTTGGTCATTGACACTAAGTTCATTCTGAGCAATTTTCGTCATTTCTTTGATTGCAGTACAACATGAAGTGAGGGCTTTCCTATATGATGAGTGAAGGATCTAGAGCTGCAACCGTTAGTTGTCAACTATTAATAATGAATTAATCACAGACTATTTTGATCATCGATGAATCTGTTTCGAGGAATGTTTTAAGGGAGAAAGTCAAACTTATCTGATTCCAGCTTCTTAAATGTTCTGGTTTCACCCCTGCGGGTGACCTAACGGAGCCGGATTTTTTAATTGGGAAATTAGGGCTGACTAAATAAGCTTTGCACTATTTCTGCTTTTGCATTTTAACTGTTTGATTGTAATTTTTTTTACTGTTTTTAATTGTTGTACAGCGACCTTGAGTGCCTTGAAAGGCGCCTTATAAAATAAATATTATTATTATTATTATTAAATATGCAAAAATGGCTAATTAGTGGCCAACATGACTCAAGACAGGTTCAGCACCATGGAGAGTAGTCTCCATAGTGGAGAAGCCCACAGGTGCTCCAGAGTGGAGGAGCTCCCGCATGTAAGCAGAGTTGTAATCAGCCTCTGGGGAGGCTGCATGCCAACTGAACGAGGCCTGACTAACTGGACAGTCACACAGGGACAGTCACACAGGGACAGTCACACAGGGACAGTCACACAGGGACAGTCACACAGGGACAGTCACACAGGGACAGGTATTCCACTAGTCGATTATACAAAAAATTATATTTGACAAACATTTTTTTCCCCCCGATCGATTAATCAACTAATCAATTAATCAACGAATCGTTGCAGCTCTTAATGTCAATGCTGAATGTCTTGCTGAGTGCGGTGTCACTCCCCTTCAGAAAGCATATATGGATGGACCGCGTTTAGGTTTCTCTTGTTGTTTTTTCCTATTGATTCCCCACTGTGAGAGCTGAATCTGAACACAAAGCTGTTTGGGGGAACACTTTGAGATGAGGCTTGCCAGATTGGTTGTCCATCTGTGTGATGCAGCCCTCTCTTTACAGAGTCAGACAGAGTGTCCACAACTTTTTATTGTGAAAAGACAGGCCCGCCGTGATGACAGCTCCTAAAACGGCGTCAGATGGTAACCAGCCAGGCCCCGCGGACACGGGCGGCATTTTGATGAGTCTATCTCTGTTTTGATGTGAGTCAACAGCGGCCTCCAAAACTTTGGAGCATGAGTAACTTCAGTACACAAAAGAACCGGGCCGGGCTGTGCTGCGCTGTCAGTCGAGCAGGAAGGGAGGATTTGGGGCGTTGAGAGAAGTATTCCCACAGCTCATCATTATTCCATCACTCCAGCGTATCAAGTACATCTCCCCGTCTATTAGCGCATACAGTACATCTACAGTAGGCCTCGTCTGTAGGCCTGCTCATACAGTACATCTACAGTAGGCCTCGTATGTAGGCCTGCTCATACAGAACATCTACAGTAGGCCTCATCTGTGGGCCTGCTCATACAGTACATCTACAGTAGGCCTCGTCTGTAGGCCTGCTCATACAGTACATCTACAGTAGACCTCGTCTGTAGGCCTGCTCATAGAGTACATCTACAGTAGACCTCGTCTGTAGGCCTGCTCATACAGTAAATCTACAGTAGGCCTCGTATGTAGGCCTGCTCATACAGAACATCTACAGTAGGCCTCATCTGTGGGCCTGCTCATACAGTACATCTACAGTAGGCCTCGTCTGTGGGCCTGCTCATACAGTACATCTACAGTAGGCCTCGTATGTAGGCCTGCTCATAGAGTACATCTACAGTAGACCTCGTCTGTAGGCCTGCTCATACAGTACATCTACAGTAGGCCTCGTCTGTAGGCCTGCTCATACAGTAAATCTACAGTAGGCCTCGTCTGTAGGCCTGCTCATACAGAACATCTACAGTAGGCCTCGTATGTAGGGCTGCTCATACAGAACATCTACAGTAGACCTCGTCTGTAGGCCTGCTCATAGAGTACATCTACAGTAGGCCTCGTATGTAGGCCTGCTCATACAGTACATCTACAGTAGGCCTCGTCTGTAGGCCTGCTCATACAGAACATCTACAGTAGGCCTCGTCTGTAGGCCTGCTCATACAGAACATCTACAGTAGGCCTCGTCTCTAGGCCTGCTCATACAGTACATCTACAGTAGGCCTCGTCTGTAGGCCTGCTCATACAGAACATCTACAGTAGGCCTCGTCTGTAGGCCTGCTCATACAGAACATCTACAGTAGGCCTCGTCTGTAGGCCTGCTCACTGCTCATTGCTATTCAGAGCCAGGCAGAGAGGCGTCACACTGAGCGGGTTGCTCTGTGACAAGGAGAGAGAGAGCGAGGAAGAGAGAGAGACGGAGTGAATGAGTGAGAGAGTGAGTGAGAGAGAGAGAGAGAGATGGAGTGAGTGAGAGAGATGGAGTGAGTGAGAGATGGAGAGAGATAGAGAGATGGAGTGAGTGAGAGATGGAGAGAGATAGAGAGATGGAGTGAGTGAGAGATGGAGAGAGAGAGAGATGGAGAGAGAGAGAGAGATGGAGAGAGAGAGAGAGATGGAGTGAGTGAGTGAGAGAGAGAGCTGGAGAGAGGGAGAGATGGAGTGAGTGAGTGAGAGAGAGAGAGATGGAGTGAGTGAGAGAGAGAGCTGGAGAGAGGGAGAGATGGAGTGAGTGAGTGAGTGAGAGAGAGATGGAGTGAGAGAGAGAGAGAGCTGGAGAGAGAGCTGTAGAGAGAGAGGGAGAGTGAGAGATGGAGAGAGAGAGATGGAGTGAGTGAGTGAGAGAGAGAGAGAGAGAGAGAGAGAGAGAGAGAGTGAGTGAGTGAGAGAGAGGGAGAGAGTGAGAGAGAGAGAGAGAGAGAGAGTGTGAGTGAGTGAGAGAGAGAGCTGGAGAGAGAGAGAGATGTAGAGAGAGCTGGAAGTGACAGCCTGATATGTCACAGCATGGCATCGCCGGAGCCCTGAATCCAACCAAAACCACTTTAGCTGAATTCCTTTTCCTGTTTGAATGTGATCTTTTCATTGTTATGATGCCATTACTGACATTACATTGTTGTTGTTATCATTGTTACGCTGCTGTTTATTCATTATGCTTCCTAATCATTACTACTATCAAATTAATACTATTACTGCTGTTTGACGTATCTCCTGTTTTTTGTTCTTTTTGCAATCTAAATGCTTTAGCAACACACACATCACGCTAATAAAGCTAATTGAATTGAATTGAATTGAGATGGAGTGAGAGAGGGAGGGAGGGAGAGAGATGGAGGGCGAGAGAGGGAGATGGAGAGAGCGAGGGGAAAGTGACTGTTTCAAAGCCACCTCTCCCCCTGCTGTCAGGAGACGAGGCGTGCGCTGCCTCTGAGGGCAGGCAGACACTGAAGATCTTTCCCTCTCTGTTTCCAAACTCCTCGTCATGTCATCTCAGAGCAAAACTTTTCCCCCGCTCGTGTTTGATGACTCTCACGTCTTCCTCTCTGGTGCAAACTTTACATGAACTTCCTTTGTTTTTTTTTTACAAAGACTTTCTGGGAGTTGAGAGCAAAGGCGGCGCCCTTCCTTCTTTAGATTGTCTCTCTCTCGAAAATCTCCCGCATCTCCGTTTGGAGGTTGTGACATCACAGCACTCGCGGCGCGTCCTTTGGTGAAACAATGTTCTGAAGATCGTGTTCCGTTGTGGAAGCTGTGAAGATGCTAAGCACGAACACGCCACCGCCATCTGTCACTTTGCTGTTTGGGTTTTTGATTTGCTGGTGTGGTGTTTTAGGGGGATTTTGGATTTTTTTTTAATCCGTTCTCGAGTGGTCAAAAATGGTTCAATCTTGTACCAAATCTGTGTAACAAATGGTATATATGTTATTATATAGACTTTCTCTCAGCACCGCCAACTCTCTGACTGACTTCCTGTGTGACAGATAATCTTCACTCTGCAAAATATTCAGAGCACCTTGTTAACTGTCAGGCTCAAAATCCTCCTGGAACCTGTTTGTAGCGTTCGTCTCCTCTACCTTTCATGACTGAAGTGGATTTAGTGGAGAAATCAAGGCTTAAAAGCTCTTCTTTGACCTGGGATTTTGACTGGAATTACCAGGTGTGACATCAGCGTTCACCTGCATTGACCTGGAAGAACAGGTGTGAAAACGTCATGTCAACATGTGACCGGGACTGATGTTTTGGTTAACGAGCTCACTTTTCAGTTTTGTACAGATTATGAATGTGCAGATTGTAAGATTTCAAACGATGTGTCACATTGAAATCACATTAAGGAATTATGCTTATTTGAATGTTCGTACATTCAGAGAAAATCACCCTGAAGGTTGGTTTGCCCTGAACAAGCTTAGTTTGCTAACAGATTATTAAGTATTTAGCAATCCTACAACTGTTTTTTTGTTATATTGAGTCTGTTCTTCAACATCTAAACTTGTGTAATTAAAAAAAAAAAAAAAAAAATCCAAAAAAACGACCTCTTATCTTGATTTGTGTGATTTCACGGTTGTCTCCTTGTCACCCCTTTCACCAGATTGTGTCACACATTTCACGAGCTAGCATCTTAGCTTAGCTGGTCCTTGGCTTTGGCTTTTTAGCTTTGGGTTCATCCGGTGTTTGAAAGGATTTCATAAACCTCAATCCACAGAAGCCCATGCAATCCTTCAATTGTACAGTAGTATCAGTGTTATGCAGTTTGGCTTTGGGCTGTGTTGCTTTAGTTCAGGCTGATATAATACAGTTTTCTGACATGTAATAAGAAGAAGAGTTGAATTCCAACCCCCATCAGTAAGGAAGGTGTTTACTGGTAACCCAGTCTGTGACACATCAAAGGAAAAATACCTTCGTAGGCCTACCAGAATGAATCAAAATGTAAATTAGACATGTGTAACCTATTATAATTTCAGCTGTGTGCATTTGACTGCTGGCCTGACCTCATTCTTCACTTTACTAGTACGAATATGCAAATATCCAACAGATAATGTGCTATTCTGTGTGACCTGTCTCTTTTGGTAGATGTGTATCGCTTGTTCTGTTGCTGTTTGTACATAATTACATCCTTTAATTTTCCCCGTGTGGGAGAAATAACAAAATGAGATTTAGCACCTCCTGAGGGATGGATGTTTGTCGGCAGGATATCTCTAAAGGTGACGATCATGAGGAGGTCATGGGCCACCTGAGCTGATTACCTTTCCACACCCACTGGCCACAAGAGGGCGTGGTACTGGGCGTGGCCATTCACAAAAAGGTTTTGGAGAGAGGAAAACATCACGCTTGTTCATACCAAACATCTATTCTATAAAATTCTATAAAAGGGTTATCGTTCTGTGAACCCCCCCCCCAAAAAACCAATTTGATCTAGTTATGTGATAGGGATAAGTTTGTAAGCCACTTGGTTGGATTTGATTTTGGACTAAAAGCCCTCACACAGTAGCCTGGTAAACCAGCCCGTCACGTGAACTCACATTTCATTTGGTTCTCCGTGACGGTCTGGCCCCGACGCCATTGGGGGATTTTAGCAGGGGCGGGAGCATGGGCGGGCGTAGTTGCCTTGACAGACAACTCCTTCAGCCAATCAGCTTCGGATCCAATCAAACCCAAATCCACTCGGGAGAATGGCAAAAACATATTTTCCGCCGACAAACTCTGCGGTTGCGGCGATACTCCTGTACTTGTTTAATTGTTGTTATTGAGTCTATTTCTGCAATAACTGCACTTTATGGCTGTTTAAACTAGACAAACGCTGACATGACTCCTTGAGACGATCAGGCAAGGAGGCGGCCATTACTGTTTTGTTAGTGCAGTGCTAGTGGCGTTCCTGATTGGCCAACTTGCGCTGTCAATCACAGCGGAGTCTCTGATTGGCTCTTCCGCTCTTCCGCTTCTGCTAACCCCCCCCCCCCCCCCCCTTCCCCACTGGCGTCGGGGCCAGACCGTCACGCAGAACCAAATGAAATGTGAGTTCACGTGACGGGCTGGTTTACCAGGCTACTCACACAGAACACCACACTGTGACTGACCCCTGCCTGTGTGTCTCTCTCTGTTGTTTCAGGCAAGGTGTTGAACACAGACCTGCGTCACTACCTCAGTCTGCAGTTTCAGAAGGGCTCCCTCGACCACAAGCTGCAGCAGATCATACGAGACAACCTCTACCTACGCACCATCCCCTGTAAGTCCAACCGCCACACAGGATGACACCTGCTGGACACTCTCAGAACACACACACTCAAAACACATAACCGCCGGGCATAATCACGACATGCTGCTCTGCCTAATCTGCTATTTCCTGCATGCTGTTTATTGTGTTTTCAGTTTAACCCATTGATACCTGATGCAGCATTTGTGTGTGTATCCCTTTAAGACCGCGAACCGCGTTAACGCGGTTCGCGGTCTTAAAGGGATACGCACACAAATGAGGGATATACACACAAATGCTGCATCAGGTATCAATGGGTTAAACGCCGGCTAGCTTGTCTGCCTGCTTGTCAATACGGACAAAATGAATGAACTTTGGGAAGATGCATTATCTAAACTGCGGCGATCAGATGGCGCGTGGCTGGGCCACATACATCTACTATTACTGATCGGGTGGATGACATATGAAAGTGACCCTAAATAACCCACTGGGACATTTTCACTTACTTTGTATTGTCCTTTGGAGTGGATCACTGTGAGGAGCTACAATGGCAAATTGATTCGATTAAATTGTTAATTCTAGCTAATTGATTTTATTAAATTAACCATAACCCCCCCCCCCCCCTCCCCTCTAATGAGTAGCATAGACCAGAAACAAAGCAGTTGTAATCTCTCTTCCACTCTAAAACGTGAGTGAGATTGCAAAATGTCCAGCTTGGTTCCCGAGGAACATGAGGTGAATACCATTTGATGGATGCTTTTATCCAGAGCACCGCCCTGTGCCGGTGCAGCTGTGGCTCAGGAGGTACAGCGGGTTGCCCACTAATTGCTTTTGGATAAAAGAGGTCGGTGGTTCAATCCCTGGCTCTGCCCCCCCCCAATTCCGCATGTCGATGTCGAAGTGTCCTTTTGCAAGATACTGAATTACTGAAACCCAAATAGCTTCCGATGGCTGTGTGGTAGCTTGTTGCCATCAGTGTATGAATATGTGTGTGAATGTAGGCATTGTAAACGCTTTGGATAAAAGAGCTATATAATGTAAATACATAATAATAATACATATAAAAAGATATACATATATATATATATATAATAATACATATAAATACATTATACATATATATAATAATACATATAAATACATATATATATAATAATAATACATATAAAAAGATATACAAATATATATAATAATATTACGGTACATATAAATACATATATATATATATATATATATATATATATATATATTACATATAAATACATATACATGTATATAATAATACATATAAATACATATATATAATAATACATATAAATACATATATATATATATATAATATTACATATAAATACATATACATATATATAATAAGCACAATGACAGCGTACATTTTCAGTACGGGGGACCCAGGTGGAAATCCAGCCTGCTGGCCCTGGCAGTGTTAATGTGTTAGTAG